>NW_028318241.1:4231458-4535000 GCF_062004578.1 Staurois parvus
GACAGCAGTGAAGGGAAATGAATGCCTTGTAGTCAGTGGCAAGCTTTAATTAGTCTTGATTATGCTGATCTTGGTGAAAGCAGATGTTGTTTCTTGCTATGGTTTACTCTACATTGGTCTTTTCTATTTAAAGTCAATTGTTAAATGTAATCTAATTTTCTTCCTATTTTTTTTTTCTCTACTTAGAACAATTTGTGGTACACCAAATTACCTCTCGCCTGAAGTGCTTAACAAACAAGGACATGGCTGTGAATCTGACATCTGGGCTTTAGGATGTGTCATGTAAGTATGCCTTTTGGTTTTCCTAGTGATGAATTGCCAATCATAGCTATAGGCTGTCAATTGCTCGAATGTTTGAGCTTGTTAAATGTTTGATAGTACAGAGAAGACCTCAGTGCAGAAGTATGCAGCTTAACTTTATTGCTTTGACCTGTTTAATTTCATTTTTTTTTTTTTAACCTATATTTTAACATAATGGGTTTGTATGCCTTAAGTTTAGAACAGCATTTCTCAACTATTTTACCCCAGGGAGACTTTTTGATATAAGTATCAAAGAATCCCTGCTTAAATGCATTTTATTGGGGCTCTTTAAGAATATCTGTTACATTGGTGGTCAGAATGCCACCCTTAGAAATAAAATCCATGGTTTCAAGTTAATTGGCATTGGCCCTGGAACTATGCAAGCACTATTAGATTGGAGGTCATCAGCCACAGTTCAAGGAACCCTCCGCAACCTCTGGAGGAATCCTAGGGCTCCCTGGAACCATGGTTGGGAATAGATGGTTTAGAATGGTTAATTGGTAATGGCTATTATGACAGTGCTGTTGGCATTTTTTTTGTCTTTATTACTGTGCAGATACATTATTTACAAATCCATTTTCTTTTCTAGGTATACAATGCTGCTTGGAAGACCTCCATTTGAAACCACAAATCTTAAAGAAACCTATAGGTGTATCAGGGAGGCTAAATACTCTTTGCCATCCTCTCTAATGTCTTCTGCCAAGCATCTTATCGCCAGCATGCTATCCAGAAACCCAGAAGACAGACCCAGCCTAGAGGAAATTATTCAACATGACTTCATCACACAGGTTAGACACGTTCTATCTCTGGAGTTGTCTTTGTCACTTCTGTCTGATCTTCAGTTCAGACTTACAATTCCAATTCCTTTTCTGTACATTAGGGCTTCACACCAGACAGACTTCCATCAAGCTGCTGTCACACTGCACCAGACTTCCACTTATCAAGTCCAGCAAAAAGCTTCTTCAAGAAGGCTGCTGCAGCCTTGTTTGGTGGGAAGAAAGAAAAGGCCAAATACCTAGATAACCACAGTAAGTAGACTTCAAGAGTGGCATCTTTTGGATGTTTGCTTTTCTCCTTCCTGTCCTTGTTTTACTGATCATGCCTGATTTCCCTGCAGATAAACCTGCAAAGGAAGATGAAGAGATCTACAAGCTAAGGCAGGACTTAAAGAAAACAGCCATATCTCATCAGGCTCAGAATCCCAGAACGGATGAGGTTGGTTGAATTTGCGTTTGGCTGACAGCCTATAGTGTACAGAAATAGATTTTTTTTTTTTTTTTATTTTTAGAGGCATTTTTTTGGCTTTCTAATGAGTGTTGCTCTTGCGTTCTTTGTTCTTGTAGGAGAGTAAAACAGTATCCAAGTCCAACATCCATGACAAGCCTGACAAGCAGCAGATGGGGGACACGATACGACTCATTGTTCGAGGGACCCTGGGTAGCTGCAGCAGCAGCAGTGAGTGTAAGTATAGAAATATCGGTGGATTGGCAATCCTAGGCCTCAGTGATTACTGTGGGGGGAAAGATCAGTGTGCACAATTAAGCTCCCAGCTGCTTTGGCACTGTCACTAGTCAGAACATTGACAGTACAATTACAGCGTTGTGCTGAGTGCCCGGAGTAAACCAGAAAACAGCGATAATTGCAAATGCCTCAGAATGTGAGCACTGCTAGTCTAGATTTCTGAACGCACGCCAAAAGGTTTAGGCTTGATAGACTTGCATGTACTTGGTAGTAATTTGTCTGTTCCTTACCTTTTTCAGGCCTGGAAGACAGCACAATGGGCAGTGTGGCAGACACTGTTGCAAGAGTCCTCAGGGGCTGCTTAGAAAACATGCCAGATTCAGACTGTATCCCAAAAGAACACATAAGCACCTCATTCCACTGGGTGACAAAGTGGGTGGACTACTCCAATAAGTACGGCTTTGGTTACCAGCTATCAGACCACACGGTTGGAGTGTTGTTCAATAATGGAGCACACATGAGCCTACTGCCTGACAAAAAGTAAGAATTAAACATTGCCTGCTCTAGTAATGTTTCTGTACCTTGTCATTGTGTCTGTCAGTGACTTACAGTTGTGGTATTTACTTTTCAGGACTGTGCACTACTATGCTGAGCTTGGGCAGTGTTCCATCTTCGCAGCTGCAGAAGCCCCAGAGCAGTTCATCAGCCAAGTCACTGTGTTAAAATACTTCTCTCATTACATGGAAGAGAATCTTATGGATGTAAGTGTCTTGTGATTGTTTAAAAGTAGTGATTTGATATCTGTAATGCTATTCTTATGGTGGACATACATGCAAACATCAGGCTGCCCAACAACTTGCTCATTGCCAAATCTGGCCTGCATGATACTTGGAATCTTATTTGATAATACACCTAAGGGCAAGTTAGATCTCAGTTTGAAATGTATAGCAAGTTCAAGAAAATTTTGTGCTGCCAAATACATAGTTTCTCCTTATGAAAATACAAATTGCCTGGCTCCTATGCTGGTTCTGTGGTTTCAGTGTTTAAACTGATTCTAAATGCAAATAAAAAAAACATTCATACTTGGTGCTCTGTGCAATGGTTTTACACAGGGCAGCCCCAATCATCCCATTTGTGGGTCTCCTACAGGTACTCGTGGGTCCTTCCCCCTGCAGAGTACCCCCATAGCAAGCCACTTGTTATGGGAGGACTCAAGCATACTCCCAAGCCAGCTCTGTGTCCAATGACAGTGTGGCTTGGCCCCACCCCCGCTGTTAGGCACAAGCCAGTGGTCCACCCCCCCCCCGTGACCTCTGTCCAGTGAGGAAAGCTGCTCTTGTGTACATCACTGTGTTGAGATTCGGCTCGGGTACCGTAGGTATTTAGGGGGGGATGAACAAAGTGCCAGTTTGCTATTCTTCAGACTTTAGGTTGGCAGGACTGTGGCCATTGGGAGAAGAAAGGTCCTGATGTCAGTAGGAATAAACCATGCCCCTTTGGTTTTAGTGGGAGCAATGGCACCCCATCTTTGGTGTCATTGGGAGGAATTGTGCTCCATTTGTGTCATTGGGCCTGATTGTTGGTGTCATTCTGTGGAATTGTGCCCCATAATTGATGTCATTGGGAGGACTTGTGCTCCTCCATTGGTGTCAGTGGAGGGAATTATGCCCCATTGGTGGTATCGATGGATAAAAAAGTGCCCCAAGGGCCAGATAAATGCAAGCAAAGGGCATCATCTGTCCATTGGGCCACAGTTTGGAGATCACTGGCATAGATGGTACTCCGATACGGTGGTCTTACCACACTGCATGATTTTTGAGTCTGCCTTGCACTATTGAAGTTGGAGATGGCCACTTGTGTAGCTTTTTCAGAAGGTTCACAATGACATCTTCATATTTTTTATTTTTTTTTGTATTTTGTGAGGATAAGGTATCTAATAATAAAGGAGCATATGTTTAATTGTACAGTAGATACAGTGCAACTAATCGGTTCTTTTATATTCCTTCTAAAGGGAGGTGACTTGCCCAGTGTAACAGACATATGTAGACCGAGATTGTACCTGCTGCAGTGGCTGAAGTCTGACAAGGCCCTAATGATGCTCTTCAATGATGGCACTTTTCAGGTGTGTATTTTTCTCACTATTTGCCATGTCTCTTAAGTCTTATCGCTAACACAATGTTGAAAGGTTTGGTTACAATATGTCCAATTTTTATAAACAGGTAAATTTCTATCATGATCACACGAAGATCATAATCGCCAACCAAAACGATGAATACCTGTTGACTTATATCAATGAAGACCGGATGTCTACGACTTTCCGTCTGAGCACATTATTAATGTCAGGTGGCTCGAATGACTTGAGAAACAGAATGGAATATGCATTGAACATGTTGTTGCAGAGGTGTAATTAAAGGTGTCAGAGGGCTGTTGGAAATGTTGAGGATAAAGTCCTTCACTGTGAGAACTGACAAGCGCTGGAACCCTAGCACGTTTGGAAAGAGGAGGTGGTACGAAAAACAAACTTCCTACGTAGCACGCTGGGCTGGAACCAGACTGTACATAAATTCATCCTGCTTTGTTGGATCCATTGTTTTGTCTGATTGGATACTCTGTGGAAAGGAACTACAATGGCTCGAGGAGAAAGCATCCGACAAAGTGGGGTGAGAAAGTTTTGCTCCGTAGAGAGCACTTGGTGGACACGGAATTGAACTGTGAACACTTATGATTCCGGGACTGATATGTTGGCTTGAATGGACAAGTGGAATGTTAAGTTGTGGAATCGCTGTGATCAATGCAGCTTACTGCTGCCAAACTGTGAACTATGGCCATATATATTTTAATACCCACATTTTGTGGCTGGACAAGTGCATTCCTAGTTACTAACATAATTTATTACAGCCCAAAAGTGAAGTATTTGACTTTTTTTTTTTTTTTTTGGACTTAACTATTTTAAGTATACATTGTATACGTTGTTGGCAATAAAGAAATATGAAACAACCCTTGTTCTGTTTGCTTTTGTCACAAAGCTGCTCTTGGGCAGTGTGGTACAGGAAGAGGGGGGAGGGAGGCAGAAGCTGTCTTGGATGGGGGGGGGGGGGAGGGAGGCAGAAGCTGTCTGGGATGGGGGGGGGGGGGGGGGGGGGGGAGGGAGGCAGAAGCTGTCTGGGATGGGGGGGGGAGGCAGAAGCTGTCTGGGATGGGGGGGGGGGGGGGAGGCAGAAGCTGTCTGGGATGGGGGGGGGGGGAGGCAGAAGCTGTCTGGGATGGGGGGGGGGGGAGGCAGAAGCTGTCTGGGATGGGGGGGGGGGGGGGAGGCAGAAGCTGTCTGGGATGGGGGGGGGGGAGGCAGAAGCTGTCTGGGATGGGGGGGGGGAGGCAGAAGCTGTCTGGGATGGGGGGGGGGAGGCAGAAGCTGTCTGGGATGCGGGGGGGGGGAGGCAGACAGAAGCTGTCTGGGATGCGGGGGGGGAGGCAGACAGAAGCTGTCTGGGATGCGGGGGGGGGGGAGGCAGGCAGAAGCTGCCTGGGATGGGAGAAGTGAAGGTCCAAATAGCTGACATAGAAGAAAGTTAATATTAAGAGAAATAGACCACATTCCAACCGTTTTAGGACTACAGTGGCAAGACATGTTCAGGAATGTTCGATATTTGCTGCTTCTGGCTGCACAAGAGTTGGTATAAACTGGTTGTATAGGGATGAAAAGGTTATGTGTTTTTTAAATTTGAAAACAATTCTTGCCATGGGAAATGAACTACATACATCCATACACTGGATGACTGCAAAAGTCAGAAGTATCTTTCTTATCTTGGGAGTTGAAGAGTTTACATCCTGTATTCAGTGCTGTTGGAATGCAATATAACCTGTAAGTTTTTTCAGTAGCCTGCTGCAAAATCAGACTTAAGGCTGGGATTACTCTGATTTAGGTTTCCCTATTTTAACTTGGGTACATTTCTGGCTTCATTTTGAAAAATGCTAGCTCTGGGTTGAGTCACTGATCTGGAACAAGTATGGGATAAGGCGTCCCAACTTCACTTTGATGTATACCTGATCTGATCTAGACTAGTAATTCAAAGAGTTGAGCTTAGTTTATACATGTGGTGCCCTTCAAAGAGTGAGCCACAATTAGAATAATCTTCAGAGGGCACTTGGCAGGTGTTGAAGGTGTTATACTGCTTTCTCACTGCCTTTTTAACCCTTTATGCTCTACATTGCAACCATATGGCATTGCATGCAGTTGTGGGGGGTGTCTCTATTCAGTTTAGTTTACATTTGGCAGATGGTACTGCCCACTGAATATGACACCACACAAAATTAGGATATATTGTGGAAGACCACAAATCTTCCAACCATCCTCTGGAACTCCCTGCCCCAGCATGTCTGGTCAGCTCCTACCCTGTCTACCTTTAGGCGATCCTTTTTAAACATTTTTTTCAGGGAAGCCTACCCCACCTCCACCTAAGAACTGTACATGAGTCACCTCCACCAGATCATCCCCTGCAGCGATTACCTTTTTATACTTCTGCCCCCCGCCCCCCCCCCCCCCCCCCTTTTGATTGTAAGCTCCATGAGTTGGGCCTCCTATTCCTTCTGTATTGAATCATACTGGAATTGTACTGTCCACCTTTTTTATATTGTAAATCACTGCATAAAGTGTTGGCACTATATAAATCCTGTGTAATAATTTTTATAGGATGGAGCTGACCTTGAGCTTGCCCCTAAAGTATCCCCTTTTGCAGTCAAATTTGAGAAACACCAATGTCTTGTGTTCCTAAAAATTAATAATACTTATCTTTGTAGTTTCTTTGGAGCAAGATTATACACAGGATTTAAGAGCTTAAATTCTTCAGAATAACTCTAAGGACACTTTAAGCAAAAAAACAATTTACAATGTACACCAAAGCTTTGACAGCTTTAACCCTTTGTTAGGACAGAGGTTTCGTATCAGGTTTACAATTGACAGTGAGATCTACCACCACAGTATGGACAGGGTTAATTCTAGTAAACAACTAACAAAGGGCATAGAATTTCCCCCAAAGAACAGTAGTTTGAAAGAAAACCGACAGCGGTGTAAATAAAACCAATAGCTTTATTATATTTCACAAAAATTGGTAATAGACTTATTAGGTCAAAGGATCGTCCATTCACATCAATAAAATGGATAACATTATCACTTTAAATGGCCTGGGGCCACACATACTCTGAATGTAACTTAATACTACCTTCTGTCCTTAAATGAGCATTATTAAAGGGTATATATACGAGTCTAGCATAGTGGACTAGCCACTCGGACCAGCAATGCAGGTTCCAAGACTCTGGGAAATTATAGTAAACATACCTCCCCTTAACATTACATAGGTGAAGGAAAACTAAACATTTATGATTTTTCATCAAATAAGGTGAGCAGTACTTTTTTTTTTTTTTTTTTTTCTTTTTTTTTGTAAGAGGTGCATTATGTGGATGGGAACACGTAACCAATATAAAGTAGGTGCTATCTCATACTGATTGCAAAGCTAGAAATGCACTTTAAAATGGAGAAGTTGGTGTCTATACCAAGGGGTGGAATACTTATAAATGCTCACAAATAAAACTTTTTGTCATTAAGGGATTTTGTAAGATTCTAAATACAGGTATGTGTACAGGCTTTTTTTTTTTTATTTCTTTAAAAAAAAAAAAATGAGCAGACTCGATGGACCACTCGGTCTTTTTCTGCTGTCACTTTTCTATGTTTCTATATTCAGGAACAACTGGTGCTGGTTGTATTGAATTATATTTTTGTGATCTGTATATACAGATGTAGCTAGAAAGTATAACTAAATGGCCTCTGTTTAAACAGCTCTTCTGTATATCAAAGAAGCCATTCTTTAGTTGTGGCTTGGAATGCAGCAAAGGATCTCTCCATCCAAACTGATATTTCACCTCTACTAAATAGTTGAGGAGGTGAGGCTTTCCATGAACATTCTTCCATAATACAGTACAACCTTTAGATCATAGGCTTAGTAAAAAAGAAATAAAACCGCACAAGGGTCGTTATTATAAGTGTGTCCCATGTGCTGCTGTCTTCTAGTTTGGTAGAAATCTTCCTCTGCTCCCCCACTATTCATCAAGAATGCCTAACCGTGTCCACCATTTCCGCCCCCTTGTGCCATTCATAGAAACCACACTATCGATTCTATGAATGAAGACGGGTAGATCATTGAGAGGGGATTGAAAGGTTGGCTGCTTCCATTCATAGATGATTTTTAATTCACAGAAGCAATAACGCATCTTCTATGAATGGAGGAGGCAGCCATAGTCAGGAACATTTCTACTAAACAGGATACAGAAGCACAAGGGACACATCACACTGACAGGTAACTTCCCTTTTGCTGTTTTTTATTTTAATACTAAACAATCTTTAAGGGCAGTCGCAGGTAAACAGAGCATTTGGGTGAGACAAACACAAAACCTGCAGATACGTAGATGAGAGCCAGAGTGGGACTGAATTATGGCCCCCAGTGCAAGGACACAGTGTCACCCACTTTGATGTATGCTTTGTCCTAGCTGTACTTGAACATTGACAGCTGGAGTCTAGATGATCTGCCTTCCAGCATTATTACTCTTTTAGGAAAACGTTCATCTTTGTGAGCAGTTTTATCATGACAATGAAAGATGTCAAAATTTGAGGGATTCGTTGAAAATGATCATACATCCATCAGTGTCTCTACTCTCTATCTCTTATTTTGTTACCATGGAAGTCAAGTTTGCTTATGGCAACACATTGGATTAAGGGTCCTAGTTAGTCCCTTCTTCATACATCACCCATGTCTGATCCCTCAATGAACCAATCATAAACTGTACTTATATATAAAGAATATATAAAACAGATTAAAATATTGTTTGGAAAAGCATTCTGTGGACAGAATCCAAGCTGACATTGTGCATAGAAGGATATGTTCGAAAATATATTTTTTCTTTAAATATTCTTTGTTGTTCTAAAGTGAACCTGCAGCCAACCTATGAACATTTAAGTATTTATATATTCTTAACAAATTATAAATGATACATGTAAGGTTCTGCACTTGGGCGCTAAGAATATGCATGCATCATACATACTGGGGGGGGGGGGTACAACTAGGGGAAACAATGGTAGAGAAGGATCTGGGGGTTCTGGTAGATCACAAGCTTAATAATGGCATGCAATGCCAAACTGTGGTTTCTAAAGCGAGCAAAATCCTCTCTTGTAATAAAAGAGGTATAGACTCCAGAGAGAGAGATATCATATTACCCCGGTACAAATCAATAGTAACACCTCATCTGGAATATGCAGTTCAGTTTTGGGCACCAATTCACAAAAAGAACATTGGGGAACTGGAGAAAGTACAGAGAAGGGCAACCAAACTGATAAGAGGCATGGATGAGCTCAGCTATGAGGAAAGATTAGAGGAACTGAATTTATTCTCTCTTGAGAAGAGGAGATTAAGGGGGGATATGATCAACATGTATAAATACATCAGTGGTTCATATAGTGAACTCGGTGTAGAGCTATTCACTAGAGATGAGCGAATTATTCAAAAATTCGGTTCGGCTGATTCGCCGAATTCGCCGAATAAATTCGCTTCGAGCCGAATATATTCGCTGCGAATTTAACTTATAAAAAGGGTGTTTCTAGGCTTCAGAGAGCCTTTATATTAGTGCAGAACACTGTACCTTTAATTTAAATGCCCTTGGAGTCTGCTGGGGAAGAGAACTAATACTGTCAGTCAGTATGACATGCAGATGAGTGCCGTCAATCTTAGAATCACCGCACACTTCACTCATTTGGGCAGTCACGGGGGCCAAAACCAGAGTGTGGAGCCACAGTGTGGCGGTGGAGGCAGCAGCAATGGGAGGCCATACAGCACCCTATGACAAAATGGAACCCACCAGCAGTGTGAGGAGACCTGAAAGTGGCACATGGCAGAGTGTGGCGATGGAGACAGCAGCAATGGGAGGCCGTACAGGGACCCATGACACACTCTGGACCTGGCAGCAGCATGAGGAGGCGGTACAGGGGCCCATGACAGATTACGGGCCTGGCAGCAGCATGAGGAGTCGGTACGGGGGCCCATGGCAGATTACGGGCCTGGCAGCAGCATGAGGAGGCGGTACAGGGGCCCATGGCAGAGTGGCGGAGCGTAAGCAGCTAAAATTGAAGGCCATACAGAGGCCTATGTTAAAAAGTCCCCCCAGCAGCAGCGTGGGGAGACGACTATCAAGAGTCCAATGGCAGAGTGGCGGAGCAGAAGCAGCTTCAATTGAAGGCCATACACAGGCCTAGGTTTAAAAGTCCCTCACAGTTAATTCCAATAACGAACTCTACTCCTCCGTGCAATCTAGTTACGAGACCCTGGGCAGGTCTGGGTCCAATTTGTGGTAGAGACTGGTTTTGTTCAGCCATGCTTGAGCGAGTAATAACAGGTCTGTGCTGCCCTTTGGTGTCTGGCTTAATGCGCACAACACTGAACGTCCCAGCGTTTGTCAACGATTTGCCGTTAAGTGATGCAATCCCGCTGAACCACGTTCATGAGGAGCCGGTAAAGGGGGCATGAATCAGTATGGACCTGGCAGCAGCGTGAGCAGACGACAGAGGCACATGGCGCAGGGTGGCGGTGTAGGCAGCATTATTCTGAAGCCATACACAGGCCTAGGTTAAAAAGCGGAAGCCGTCAGCAGCGTGAGCAGACGACAGAGACACATGGCGCAGGGTGGCGGTGGATGCAGCAGTATTCGGAAGCCAAACACAGGCCTCGGTTAAAAAGCGGAAGCCGTCAGCAGCGTGAGCAGACGACAGAGGCACATGGCGCAGGGTGGCGGTGGAGGCAGCAGCAATGGAAGGCATACAGCACCCTATCACAAAATGGAACCCACCAACAGTGTAAGGAGACCTGAAAGTGGTACATGGCAGAGTCTGGCGATGCAGTCAGCAGCAATGGGAGGCCGTACAGGGACCCATGACACACTCTGGACCTGGCAGCAGCAAGAGGAGGCGGTACAGGGGCCCATGGCAGAGTGGCGAAGCGTAAGCAGCTTAAATTGAAGGCCATACAGAGGCCTATGTTAAAAAGTCCCCCCAGCAGCAGTGTGGGGAGACGACTATCAAGAGTCCAATGGCAGAGTGGCGGAGCAGAAGCAGCTTCAATTGAAGGCCATACACAGGCCTAGGTTAAAAAGTCCCCCCAGCAGCAGTGTGGGGAGACGACTATCAAGAGTCCAATGGCTGAGTGGCGATCCGGGAAGTCAGCGTTGTGATTGCAGATGCAATGCAGAGATTCTATGAGGTGACGCCGTGGGTGCGAAGAAGATCATATACCGTCGTACTTCCATCCATAAGACGGAACAACCTGCGAACCGGGAGCTTTATTGCCCTGACCCGCTGAGCAGCTTCTGGGATACCCAAGAGGCCCATGGCAGAGTGGCGGAGCGTAAGCAGCTTCAATTAAAGGCCATACAGAGGCCTATGTTAAAAAGTCCCCCCAGCAGCAGTGTGGGGAGACGACTATCAAGAGTCCAATGGCAGAGTGGCGGAGCGGAAGCAGCTTCAATTGAAGGCCATACACAGGCCTAGGTTAAAAAGTCCCCCCAGCAGCAGTGTGGGGAGACGACTATCAAGAGTCCAATGGCTGAGTGGCGATCCGGGAAGTCAGCGTTGTGATTGCAGATGCAATGCAGAGATTCTATGAGGTGATGCCGTGGGTGCGAAGAAGATCATATACCGTCGTACTTCCATCCATAAGACGGAACAACCTGCGAACCGGGAGCTTTATTGCCCTGGCTCGCTGAGCAGCTTCTGGGATACCCAAGAGGCCCATGGCAGAGTGGCGGAGCGTAAGCAGCTTCAATTAAAGGCCATACAGAGGCCTATGTTAAAAAGTCCCCCCAGCAGCAGCGTGGGGAGACGACTATCAAGAGTCCAATGGCTGAGTGGCGATCCGGGAAGTCAGCGTTGTGATTGCAGATGCAATGCAGAAATTTTATGAGGTAATGCCGTGGGTGCGAAGAAGATCATATACCGTCGTACTTCCATCCATAAGATGGAACAACCTGCGAATGGCGCATGGCACAACCTTTCCATTGGCGGTCAACATGGTTCCGATTTTCAGTTTGCGCGGAGACAGCCATCTGTCGATTTCTCTGTTCATTACACTCAGAAGTTCCTCCCCTGTGTGACTACGTTCGCCAAGGCATACCAGGTGCAGCACAGCGTGACACCGTTGCGCCCTGCACATGTGATATGCCGGTCGGGTAATGGGACTTGGCACGGGGGTGGCGGCTGAGGACACGGCGGAAGAAGAGGTGGTAGAGGCGGACATCTTTGCTGGACCAAGGACGTGCAAACGTGGAGGCAAAAGCGGCGTGACCTGTCCAAGTTGCTGGTGCGGCTGTGCCGGCACCACGTTCACCCAGTGGGCCGTAAATGACATGTACTGTCCCTAACCGTAGTTACAGCTCCACACGTCGGCGCTGCCGTGCACTTTGGCAGAGACCGACATGCTCAAAGACTGGCCCACCATCTCTTCTACATGTGAATGCAGGGCTGGCACTGCCTTTTTGGCGAAGAAATGCCGGCTTGGCACTCTCCACCGCGGCTCGGCACAAGCCATCATTTCTCGGAAAGGTGCTGAGTCCACCACTTGGAAAGGGAGGGACTGCAGCACCAGCAACTTGGACAGGAGGACGTTCAGCTTCTGCACTGTCGGGTGCGTGCTCGCAAACTGTTGTCTCTTGGAAACGGATTCCAAGAAAGACTGCTGACGGAATCCGTGAAGAGGAGTAGCAGAAGGAGCATCTGAACGAGCGGAAGATGCCAACGAGCGACAACTCCCCTCAGCAGAGGTGTTGGAGCCTTGACTGGCTGATAGAGGGCGATTGACATCGGGTGACGGAGCAAGTAACGGAGCGGGTGATGGAGCGGGGGCTGGGGCAGGCGGAACCGCCGTATCTTTATCACGGTTTTCCCAGGCCACCGAATGGCGACGCTGCATATGCTGACGCAATGCTGTAGTCCCAACATTGGCCCCCTGGCCACGCTTGACTTTCTGGCCACATAGTCGACATACGGCTACGTTTACTTCCTCGGGCGGCTTGACGAAAAATTGCCACACCGCCGAGTAGGAAACTTTGCCCCCGCTACTCCTCACTGGCTGACTGCTACTTCCTCCGTGCACACCGCCCCCACTACTGACCGTGGTGGTAGGTTGCAGTGGAGCTGGTGCTCTACTCCGTGGCCGTTTGGCTCCACTGACACTGCTGCGACCCTGCTGCCTCCTGGGCAACCCACCGACTGTTTTGCTCGCTGCCAAGCTGGCACCCTCTTCTCCTGATGATGCGGAAGCAATAGCCTGATGACGACGAGGCTGCCAAGTGCGATCAGCCTCATCATCATCAATTAGGGTCTCCGCGTCACTACTAGCCCCCTCGGCTGCGTGTGGGTCAGGAGACAGACCTGTCTCTAGACCGGCTACCGAGCCACTCTCCTCGCCAGTACTTCTTCGCCTGGCTGCTGAAGAGGCGGATGTCTCCCCCCGTTCCTGACCGCCCTCTGTTAGCTCTTCCTCACTGTACAGTGGGGTTGAGCCCACAGCATGCGATACTTCGCTTGGTGAGGGAACACCAAAGGACAGGGGCAGGTCGAGGACACGTGATTTCAGTGGGCTTGCTCCCGGGCCATGCCAACTAACGGTTGTGTCTGACGTACCCACCGACCGTTGGCTGTAGGTGTCAGAGGTGACCTGGGAAGAGGAAGACGACCGAGTCAACCAATCGATGACGGCAGGGTTGTCGGTGGAGACACGACCGCTGGATGACACCGGGAGCACTGGCCTCTGGCTGCGACTAGTGCTGCCTCGACCCCTTCCTCTGCTGCCACGTCTGCTCGCTTCTGAAACATTGCCTCCTCTGCCACTCCTCTGCGTGTTGTCTGACATACTCTTTAATTCAATAAGCACCCCAAAAATAAAACCGGATTTAACTCTTTGAACGTACAATAGTGGTTGTGAAGCAGAAAGTCAGTTTATTGTACACAATCGGTCAATTGCAGCTTGCCGTTGGCTGGAAACTGTACGTTTAGGTCACTGGAATGCACTAATCACCCAAAAAATATTACCGCCAGCCGGCGTGTAAATGGATTTAACTCTTTGAACGTACAATAGTGGTTGTGAAGCAGAAAGTCAGTTTATTGTACACAATCGGTCAATTGCAGCTTGCCGTTGGCTGTAAACTGTACGTTTATGTCACTGGAATGCACTAATCACCCAAAAAATATTACCGCCAGCCGGCGTGTAAATGGATTTAACTCTTTGAACGTACAATAGTGGTTGTGAAGCAGAAAGTCAGTTTATTGTACACAATCGGTCAATTGCAGCTTGCCGTTGGCTGGAAACTGTACGTTTGTGTCACTGGAATGCACTAATCACCCAAAAAATATTACCGCCAGCCGGCGTGTAAATGGATTTAACTCTTTGAACGTACAATAGTGGTTGTGAAGCAGAAAGTCAGTTTATTTAGCACAATCGGTCAATTGCAGCTTGCCGTTGGCTGGAAACTGTACGTTTATGTCACTGGAATGCACTAATCACCCAAAAAATATTACCGCCAGCCGGCGTGTAAATGGATTTAACTCTTTGAACGTACAATAGTGGTTGTGAAGCAGAAAGTCAGTTTATTTAGCACAATCGGTCAATTGCAGCTTGCCGTTGGCTGGAAACTGTATGTTTATGTCACTGGAATGCACTAATCACCCAAAAAATATTACCGCCACCCGGCGTGTAAATGGATCTAACTCTTTGAACGTACAATAGTGGTTGTGAAGCAGAAAGTCAGTTTATTTAGCACAATCGGTCAATTGCAGCTTGCCGTTGGCTGGAAACTGTACGTTTAGGTCACTGGAATGCACTAATCACCCAAAAAATATTACCGCCACCCGGCGTGTATATGGATTTAACTCTTTGAACGTACAATAGTGGTTGTGAAGCAGAAAGTCAGTTTATTGTACACAATCGGTCAATTGCAGCTTGCCGTTGGCTGTAAACTGTACGTTTATGTCACTGGAATGCACTAATCACCCAAAAAATATTACCGCCAGCCGGCGTGTAAATGGATTTAACTCTTTGAACGTACAATAGTGGTTGTGAAGCAGAAAGTCAGTTTATTGTACACAATCGGTCAATTGCAGCTTGCCGTTGGCTGGAAACTGTACGTTTGTGTCACTGGAATGCACTAATCACCCAAAAAATATTACCGCCAGCCGGCGTGTAAATGGATTTAACTCTTTGAACGTACAATAGTGGTTGTGAAGCAGAAAGTCAGTTTATTTAGCACAATCGGTCAATTGCAGCTTGCCGTTGGCTGGAAACTGTACGTTTATGTCACTGGAATGCACTAATCACCCAAAAAATATTACCGCCAGCCGGCGTGTAAATGGATTTAACTCTTTGAACGTACAATAGTGGTTGTGAAGCAGAAAGTCAGTTTATTGTACACAATCGGTCAATTGCAGCTTGCCGTTGGCCTGAAACTGTACGTTTCTGTCACTGGAATGCACTAATCACCCAAAAAATATTACCGCCAGCCGGCGTGTAAATGGATTTAACTCTTTGAACGTACAATAGTGGTTGTGAAGCAGAAAGTCAGTTTATTTAGCACAATCGGTCAATTGCAGCTTGCCGTTGGCTGGAAACTGTATGTTTATGTCACTG
Organism: Staurois parvus; assembly: GCF_062004578.1. Taxonomy (NCBI): domain Eukaryota; kingdom Metazoa; phylum Chordata; class Amphibia; order Anura; family Ranidae; genus Staurois; species Staurois parvus. The sequence continues at coordinate 4,246,932 of NW_028318241.1, forward strand.
GAATGCACTAATCACCCAAAAAATATTACCGCCACCCGGCGTGTAAATGGATCTAACTCTTTGAACGTACAATAGTGGTTGTGAAGCAGAAAGTCAGTTTATTTAGCACAATCGGTCAATTGCAGCTTGCCGTTGGCTGGAAACTGTACGTTTAGGTCACTGGAATGCACTAATCACCCAAAAAATATTACCGCCACCCGGCGTGTATATGGATTTAACTCTTTGAACGTACAATAGTGGTTGTGAAGCAGAAAGTCAGTTTATTTAGCACAATCGGTCAATTGCAGCTTGCCGTTGGCTGGAAACTGTACGTTTATGTCACTGGAATGCACTAATCACCCAAAAAATATTACCGCCACCCGGCGTGTAAATGGATCTAACTCTTTGAACGTACAATAGTGGTTGTGAAGCAGAAAGACAGTTTATTGTACACAATCGGTCAATTGCAGCTTGCCGTTGGCTGGAAACTGTACGTTTGTGTCACTGGAATGCACTAATCACCCAAAAAATATTACCGCCAGCCGGCGTGTAAATGGATTTAACTCTTTGAACGTACAATAGTGGTTGTGAAGCAGAAAGTCAGTTTATTTAGCACAATCGGTCAATTGCAGCTTGCCGTTGGCTGGAAACTGTACGTTTATGTCACTGGAATGCACTAATCACCCAAAAAATATTACCGCCACCCGGCGTGTAAATGGATCTAACTCTTTGAACGTACAATAGTGGTTGTGAAGCAGAAAGTCAGTTTATTGTACACAATCGGTCAATTGCAGCTTGCCGTTGGCTGGAAACTGTACGTTTGTGTCACTGGAATGCACTAATCACCCAAAAAATATTACCGCCAGCCGGCGTGTAAATGGATTTAACTCTTTGAACGTACAATAGTGGTTGTGAAGCAGAAAGTCAGTTTATTTTGCACAATCGGCAAACTGCAGCACCAACTGTGCACGACAGCCACCAAAAAAAAAAAGGGTGTATGTCACTTTAAATTTTCGATTCTTTGATAGCTGTGGCCCTAAGTAACGATTCTGTGTCCCTGAGTAACGATTCTGTGTCCCTGAGTAACGATTCTGTGTCCCTGAGTAACGATTCTGTGGCCCTAAAGTCTCTGTGGCCCTAACTCTGTCCCTTAATACACACAGGTCTGTCTCTCTTGAATGACCGGAGGCTAATGGAGAATTCTAAGATGGCCGCGGTTTATAGCTCCACCATTACACAGTGCTGGCTGGCTGCTGATTGGCTAATGCGATCACATGTCATGAATGCATTATGGGTCAGCGCGCCTTGTCTGCGCGCCTTCCCAGAGATCCCCGCCCCATCTTCTCTGTCCATTTTCTCCGTCGCCACACATGTCGCTGCCATTTTTGGGAAAATTCGATTCGTGCATCCGAAGTTTGCTAATCTTCGGATTCGTCGCGAATAGAATTTTTCCAAATCTTCGGAACGAATTCCACTTCGTCATGTTCAATTCGCTCATCTCTACTATTCACCCTGAGGTCATCACAGAGGACAAGGGGGCACTCTTTACATCTGGAGGAAAATAAATTTATTCTCCAAACACGGAAAGGTTTCTTCAAAGTGAGAGCTGTGAAAATGTGGAATAGACTCCCTCATGAGTTGGTTCTGGCCAGCTTAGTGGATTGCTTTAAAAAAGTCCTGGATTCTCTTAGATACACAGAATATAACTGGTTACTAACATTTATAGGTAAAGTTGATCCAGTGAATATCCAGTTGCTTCTCAAGGGATCAGGAAGACATTTTTTTCCCTGCAGGAGCAAATTCAATCATGCTTTGCTTGTTTTTTTTTGCCTTCCTCTGGATCAACTGTGGGTATAGGATTATAACTATTTTTTTTTTAATGGTTGAACTGGATGGACTTTTTCAGCCAGACTAACTATATAACTATAAAGCCCTTACTGATATTGGTAGTTGTAGGTACTGTGGAACAATCCATTCTCAAAGTTAATAGCGGAAGCACTCAAGTCAACATCTCAGCAGCTTCCTTCTGAGTGCCCCCATAGAAATCCATTTGCAATGGGGTCATTCGTGCAGGCTCGATCCCAGCTATGTGCATCTATTGACACACAGCACGGCTTGACCCCCCCCCCCCTTAAGATTTGATTGACAACAGCAGGAACAAATGGCTCCCACTGCTCCCTCCGTGTCCAAGCAGAGAGAGCAGCACTTTTGCTCTGGGGCACAACACTAGATCGAGATTGGGCTCAGGGAAGTATGTAGGGGGGAGTTGACCATGGAAGGCTTTTTACCTTAATGCAGAGAATGCATTGAGGTAAAAAAAAACCTTAAGCCTGTACAACCACTTTAAGTTTGCTATGCTTGCAATAAGGGCTGGCTCACTCCAGCCATATGTTGGCATACAGACACAGTGTACTTTTTATAACTCAGTTTCATGTGCCTTGTGTGGAAAGGTGCAAGTAGTCACAATACCATGCTACATGTCGCTTTTTGGGTGCAAAAAAAGGAGGCAGGTTGTACAACAAAAGGGTATTACTAATAAATAAATAATGCCAGCACTTCAAATAAAGTAGCATGTGGACATTGCCATAGAAAACAATGTTTTGAAGGACACAACAGTCTACTTCCTCCCTCTGACCTCATGTTATTGCAGAAGATGGTGGTGATGTAAGGTCAGCAGGAGAAACCAGTGGGAGCTGCAGGGGACCATCAAGAGCAGCACTCCATGAAGGATTGGTTTCCCTGTTGACTTTGATACCAGTGATAGTGATTGGAGTGGACTTTGGTGGCATGAGCCATGGCAAGGGGAGTTTTTATTGCCTTCTACAGGGAAAAGAAAATCTTGTCAGGGTTGCTTTAAATTATGAGTGTGCAAAATTTCCTTTAATAGGTGTATGCTTGTCCCCTTATTTAGAGTTAGTACTTTGAAGATAGCTGTAGCAGTTGGAATTTAAGCTGGTCATAGATGGATTGAAATTCAGCTGGTTCAGCAGGGACTGGCCATAATTTGATCCATCTATAGTTGTTCTTTTCCAAGAGCAGCTGATCTAATGAACAAAACTGTTGGTAAATTTTTATTTTCGGCTGGTGCAGTAATCTGTGTACTCTGACACTGGAGGGGCCCCGTTGTCATAATACTTTAGCGTGGCAGGGAGGAATGCGACATCCACCGTGTTTGTGTGGATGGGGGAATCCTTTTGGGGTTTTTGTTTGATCAGTCTACTGGTTGATCAACAAAAACAAAAAACAATCCATGTCTGGCCAGCTTTAGAGAAGACAGGTCATCTGCTTGACCTGATGTACAGAACACACAAAAGGAGCGATTTGATGACACATTCATGACACATTTCTGGTGGTGCGGATGTAGTGGGAAGCCTTGCCCCAAATTCATGAAAACTTTTTCATTGTTAGTACCGACACGTACAACAAATTCAAGTAGTTGTATGCAACAATTTTATTTTATGGTGTTACTGTTTTATTAAAAAAATACCGCCATTAGGAAAGTGGAGGTAAAGAAGATCCCTTCCATGCTGGAGTAAATTGTAGATTGTGCTACAGCTTTGAGACAATTGTGCAACAAAATTTGTCTGTAGGCTTCTCTGGAACTAATTTTTGATATATTTTCATTACTTTCCCAACTCTACTAAATAACCTTTCTGCTTGTAAAACTCCATAGGAAGTATGCTTGTGACAGTTCTGTGACAGATTCCTACTCACCCTACCAACACATACTGTACGTGAAGCTGTCACATGTTCTACCATTTGTAGTAATACCACAATACAATTATATGAAATGCTTTATGAATTCCAGAAAATGTCCCATGAGCATCACATTACAGAGCTTTGTAATTTAGAGATAAATCTACAGGTCTCTTATACTGTTATGGTTACTTTGGAGCTGTTAGGAAGTGTCTGTGATCAGCATGAGCTCAGGCAAGATCATAATAATTATAGAATAATGACATTGATTTGTAATCATTTAAGAAAATTTGGAATGTAAGTGATAACCTTTATAGGCTAATGTAAAGCTTATCTAAGCACAAAAACAAAAATGTAACATATTGCATCTTACCAATGCTTAGATGTGGTGGCTACATTCGTATTTTTGGTATATTTTTGCCTTTAGTTTCTCCTGGTGATCCAACCAGTTATTCTCCTTTAACAGACCAAGCTGTCCAGACAAAGTTGCAGTTGCAGAGGGATAAGACAAACCATTTAGCACTGACAGGGACGCTTACAGTGGTCAGAATTTATAGGCATGGCTAGCGGTGGTGTCACCACTAGCTCCGCCCAATTGTTTATATCTGACTGGTAACTGTAACCCTGCGATTTTGCAAGTTCTCCCACTTTGAAATCATGGAGGAGTCTGAAATTCACATTGTAGGTGCATTCCCACTCTGAGTCCCTTTTGTTGGAAAATCTCAATTAAAATAAAATATTTAAAAAATAGCTGCCATGGCCATTTCCATCTCCACTCTGTCCAAAACTAAAAAAGTCATGCATTTAGTTATACTGAATCAAAGACTCTCACGCTACCACTCAGTATTTATGTGAATCACACCAAACTCAGGAGAAATCAAAGAAAAATAAATCAAAACACAAATAAATAGACAAATATATATATATAAATGTATTGCAGCAGCTGTTGTCATGTGTTCCCACACCAAAAACGTGTCTAAATATTTTTACAACTGTGAACTCGTAATTATATAAAAATCTCATATATATACAACTCCTATGCATAAATTAAATTTAATACACATAACTAAAAAAAATTCCCAGTAAATACCCAGCATTGTATAAACTATTCACATCATATGGAAAAATATATAATAACAAAAACAGTGATAATATCCACACACAATTTATATATTCAAGTGCATAAAGTCCACTACAATCTTCTTCCACCTTGAGTGTAGTCCATATAGTTATTGAAATTCCACCAGTGCAAATACAGTGAGGAACAGAAGTATTTGAACACCCTGCGATTTTGTTCTCCCTCTTAGAAATCATGGAGGGGTCTGAAATGCACATTGTAGGTGCTTTCCCACTCTGAGTGACAGAATTTAAAAAGAAAATTCAGGAAATCACATTGTATGATTTTTAAAGAATTTATTTGTCTTGCACTGCTGAACATAAGTATTTGAACACCTAAGAAACAGCAAGAATTCTGGCTCTCAAAGACCTGTTACTGTGCCTTTAAAAAGTCCACCTCTACTCCATTCATTAATCTAACTTAGTAGCACCTGTCTGAGCTCTTTAAAGACACCTGCCCACCCCACAATCAGTCAGACGCCAACTACTACCATGGGCAAGACCAGAGAGCTGTCAAAAGACACCAGAGACAAAATTGTGGACCTCCACAAGGCTGGAAAGGGCTACAGGGAAATTGCCAAGCAGTTTGGTAAAAATAGATCAACTGTTGGAGCAATTGTTAGAAAATGGAAGAGGCTAAAGACGACTGTCAGTCTCCTTCGTACTGGGGCTCCATGCAAGATCTCACCTTGTGGGGTTTCACTGATGATAAGAAAGGTGAGGAATCAGCCCAGAACTACAAGGGAGGAGCTGGTCAATGACATGAAGAGAGCTGGGACCACAGTTTCAAAGGTCACTGTCGGTAGAACACTACGCTGTCATGGTTTCAAATCATGCACTGCACAGAAGGTTCCCCTGCTCAAATCATCACATGTCCAGGCCCGTCTGAAGTTTGCCAATGACCATCTGGATGATCCAGAGGAGGCATGGGAGAAAGTCATGTGGTCAGATGAGACCAAAGTAGAACTTTTTGGTCTAAACTTCACTTGTCGTGTTTGGAGGAAAAAGAAGGATGAGTTGCATCCCAAGAACACCATCCCTACTGTGAAGCATGGGGGAGGTAACATCATGCTTTGGGGGTGCTTTTCTGCGAAGGGGACAGGACAACTGCACTGTATTAAGGAGAGGATGAATGGGGCCATTTATTGTGAGATTTTGAGCAACAACCTCCTTCCCTCAGTCAGAGCATTGAAGATGGGTCGTGGCTGGGTATTCCAACATGACAACAACCCGAAGCACACAGCCAGGATAACCAAGGAGTGACTCCGTAAGAAGCATATCAAGGTTCTGGAGTAGCCTAGCCAGTCTCCAGACCTAAATCCAATAGAACATCTTTGGAGGGAGCTGAAACTCTGTGTTGCTCAGCGACAGCCCCGAAACCTGACAGATCTAGAGGAGATCTGTGTGGAGGAGTCGGCCAAAATCCCTGTTGCAGTGTGTGCAAACCTGGTCAAGAACTACAGGAAACGTTTGACCTCTGTAATTGCAAACAAAGGCTTCTGTACCAAATAATAACACTGATTTTCTCGGGTGTTCAAATACTTATGTTCAGCAGTGCAAGACAAATACATTCTTTAAAAACCATACAATGTGATTTCCTGAATTTTCTTTTTAAATTCTGTCACTCAGAGTGGGAAAGCACCTACAATGTGCATTTCAGACCCCTCCATGATTTCTAAGAGGGAGAACAAAATCGCAGGGTGTTCAAATACTTCTGTTCCTCACTGTATTTGCACTGGTGGAATTTCAATAACTATATGGACTACACTCAAGGTGGAAGAAGATTGTAGTGGACTTTATGCACTTGAATATATAAATTGTGTGTGGATATTATCACTGTTTTTGTTATTATATATTTTTCCATATGATGTGAATAGTTTATACAATGCTGGGTATTTACTGGGAATTTTTTTTAGTTATGTGTATTAAATTTAATTTATGCATAGGAGTTGTATATATATGAGATTTTTATATAATTACGAGTTCACAGTTGTAAAAATATTTAGACACGTTTTTGGTGTGGGAACACATGACAACAGCTGCTGCAATACATTTATATATATATATTTGTCTATTTATTTGTGTTTTGATTTATTTTTCTTTGATTTCTCCTGAGTTTGGTGTGATTCACATAAATACTGAGTGGTAGCGTGAGAGTCTTTGATTCAGTATAACTAAATGCATGACTTTTTTAGTTTTGGACAGAGTGGAGATGGAAATGGCCATGGCAGCTATTTTTTAAATATTTTATTTTAATTGAGATTTTCCAACAAAAGGGACATAGAAGAAAAAAAACAGAATGACATTACAGTTGCCAAAAGTACTAGCACAATGGCTGAAAGCCTAGAAATGGCCATGGCAGCTTTATAAATAGACCAAACTGCCCTGTGAACAAAGGCAAAAGAACACTTCTGACCTCAATAAATAGGTCCCAAAGTCCTTCTCCTTGTTGATACTTTGTTGAAAGAGTTTTCTGAACAATGCAGAGCTGGAAATTCAACTCCTGTGTCCTCCAATCAATACCCATAACCAGAAAGGAAATGTGCCTCTGTTAATCGAGTAACCTTCACAGGAATGCATTAGGCGATCCATAAATGATGACTCTCCTAAAATAGACGGCCGGAGAAGAAGGGGAATATTCCGGCTCTTCTCATGAAAGGACGGTAGAATTTCTCCATTTAAAGATACTTCAGAGCCCATTCATGTGCATGCATTGAGTTGATGAGATGTGCTGGCTGAAAATATGGCACTCATTGATGTGTGAAATTATAGAGTCATGGATTTAACACCGTACATGTACTGGCTTACTATGGCCGCCCATAGGCTACCCTCATTCTCTGCAAGTTAGTGCACCAGGTTCTCTCTCTAGATGTCCTAGTTGCTAAATACTTTAAAGTGAACCGTTCATTATTGTTAAATGATTGAATGATTATCTTCATGGTACGTCACAATATACAGCAATTGTATTATTTCTAAAAATAAGCCACCCTTTAAAACCTAGGTTTACACTATTGCGGGTACGGGAATGCGTGTAAATAGCTTGCCTTTCCCCACACACAGGCACACGTAGCCAGAATGTGCTGCTCATAAGCAGACACACAGGGGTTCCATTAATTCTTAATGGCACCCCTATGCATCTGAAACCACAGAGAATTTTCGGTGCAGGAAACCACATGGTCATGGCCAAATCTAGGGGGATACTGAGGTGGACTAAGCCTCCCCAGATTTTAGTTTTGCCCCCCAAAGCCAACCCTAACCTGCCACTATACTGCCACTCTACTGCCCTTACCTGCCACTATGCTGCCCTATTCTGCCACTATGCTGCCCTATTCTGCCACTATGCTGCCCTATTCTGCCACTATACTGTCCTATTCTGCCACTATGCTTCCCTATTCTGCCACTATGCTGCCCTATTCTGACACTATACTGCCCTATTCTGACACTATGCTGCCCTATTCTGACACTATACCTCCCTAATCTGATACTTTCCAGCCTTAGTTTGACACTATACAATAATGCCCAAGCCTGACACTATACTGTCCTTGACTGACACTATACTGATCTTAGTTATGCTTTGTGTGGGGAGGATGGGACAAGGAGCTGTGCCCCTGTCCTTTGTCCCACCAGCAGTGACCCCTGTCCTCTGCCCTGCCAGCAGTGACCCCTGTCCTCTGCCCTGCTAACCTCTGATCCTCTGCCCCCCCCCCAACATTTTTTACTGCACCCCCACATCAGACAGGCTAGATCTGGCCCTGCACATGGTGCCACAGCACCATCCGGTACCCTGCGGCTACCCTACAAGTGCATTTTGGAAATAGCTTTGAGGACATTTTCCACGTATTTCCCACAGCTACAGCAGCCCATTCAAATAAATAAAGTCACAATAGTGTAAACCTAGCCTAAGGCAGGCCATAGATTATTCAACTGTCTTTCCTGCAACCACGGGTTGCAGGAAAGAAAATTGCTTGATTCCTCCAGGAACACAGTCAGTGTTGATGGCGTAATCCCTCTTGCAGAGCTATTATGTTATGCCGGCAGGGAGCCTTCTCGACTAGAAAAACACAATGATTACTGCTAGTGGCTGTAGCCGCCGCCAGTAATCGCATCTGAAAAAATCCGACAGGCTGGTTGTATTGAAGTCAATTGATGGATCGACTTCAGTACAGCCAGCCTGCCCATAGATGCATCAAATCTCAGCCGGTCCCTGCTGAACCAGCCGAGATTCAATCCATCGACAGCTGGCTCAAAAAGCAGTCCTTGATCTCCAGACCTGTAACTTTACTTAGGATAAGATTTATTTATTTCATGTACTTATATAGTGTCATGAATTTACATATATATATATTGTATATTCAGATCAGTCCCTAACCCTCAAGGGGCATACAATTTAAAGTCCCTAACTTAGATTCATACATACGAGGGTCAATTTAGACAGGAGCCAATTACCTACCAGCATGTCTTTGGAGTGTGGGAGGAAACCAGAGGAAATCCACACAGGCACAGGGAGAACATGCAAACTCCAGGCAGGTGGTGCTGTGGTTGGGATTTGAACTAACGACCCGAGTACTGCCAGATGGAAGTGCTAACCATATACCCACTCTGCTGCCCAAGATAAATGTCATAAGTCTGCTGCAAGTAGGAAGAAGCACTTTCTCAGGCTAAGTTAACACTACAATTATTTTCTATGTGCCCTTGCATAGAACCTGTGTTGATCAATACAGTTCAATGTAGCTCAACAGAGATAGTGTGAATGAGCTCTAAGGTTTCTTTCATATGGGATATAAATAATATCTTTTCGATGCTCCCTCTACCACATCCCCAACAGTGCAACAACATATATCAGCAAATGTCCACATAAGAGTCCAAATACAGTGCTTTTCAATATAAAGTGCTTTTTAAAACGTTGGGGACTAATCCACTTTGCTGATTTTCAATCCCGGACCCTCAAATCAGGATACCTCAAAAAAATATAAACTCAATATAGTGCATTATCATTACAACAAAAAAAAACACTCGTGAAACTAAAAGTGATTCCTCCTAAACTCCCACCCGTGACACATCAACACTCCAAAAATGTGATTTAGTGCAACACTCCACAACCAGTGTCACCATCCAAATGTACTAAATACCATTACCCTCTCATAAAAGATCACATGCATCAAAAATGAAATAGTGCCATTTCTCTTGTGGTATAAAATACCATTACCCTCTTCCAATGCAGACCAAGCAAAAACTCCTTCCAGGCAATCCAAAAATTCCCCCTCTCCGGAAGCTTCCTGCTGCTTCCAATCCACCTTCCCCGTTCCTCAAAGGGGCAGATAATACATGACTCAGTAGAGTATATAAAAAGAAATACACAAATTTATTCACAGCTTACATAGAGAACGCCAGCGTCCATCCTCTCCCACAGTCCATATAGCTGAACTCCAGTATCCAAGATGGCCGTGCCGCTCCTTCCGGTTTGAAGTTGTAGTTCTTTTTATATACTCCACTGAGTCATGTATTATCTGCCCCTTTGAGGAACGGGGAAGGTGGATTGGAAGCAGCAGGAAGCTTCCGGAGAGGGGGAATTTTTGGATTTGCCTGGAAGGAGTTTTTGCTTGGTCTGCATTGGAAGAGGGTAATGGTATTTTATACCACAAGAGAAATGGCACTATTTCATTTTTGATGCATGTGATCTTTTATGAGAGGGTAATGGTATTTAGTACATTTGGATGGTGACACTGGTTGTGGAGTGTTGCACTAAATCACATTTTTGGAGTGTTGATGTGTCACGGGTGGGAGTTTAGGAGGAATCACTTTTAGTTTCACGAGTGTTTTTTTTTGTTGTAATGATAATGCACTATATTGAGTTTATATTTTTTGAGGTATCCTGATTTGAGGGTCCGGGATTGAAAATCAGCAAAGTGGATTAGTCCCCAACGTTTTAAAAAGCACTTTATATTGAAAAGCACTGTATTTGGACTCTTATGTGGACATTTGCTGATATATGTTGTTGCACTGTTGGGGATGTGGTAGAGGGAGCATCGAAAAGATATTATTTATATTTTGTTTACACTTTCAAGGGTGAGAGTGATACTTTTCGTAGGGATATTTAGAGTTTGTTTTATATTTCTTTCATATGGGATTCAGTGGGATGGTGAAAGCAGGTGGCTGATCCACAATTTTACTGCCACCTACCAGTAAATTAACATTGCTATGGTCCTGTTGTGTTAAATTTTACACAGCATGATGCTTTTTGCACGTAGCACCATTGCCAACACAGATCATTTAAAGCAGAACTGAAGTCCCGCTGTCAACAATTGTGAACAGGCAGGCTGCCTGCTTGCGGTCTTCTGCAGCATATAAACTGAGCTGTTCATGTACAGCTCAGCCTACATAGCCAGCACAGTCCCTGTGTGTCAGGATGACTGATTCTTGCGTATAGGAGTGACATCATTCTGTGCCGGCCAATGAAGATGGCCAAAGACTGGCACCCAACAGAAGATGCTGGCGAGGGAAGGGGACCATTGCAGGTAAAGTACGTTTAGCTCCACTTTAATTGAATTGGAATGCAAGGCACCCAAGATGCAGCTGCATCTTATGTTGAATCTAGGAAGAGGCCTGTCAAGATTCTCTGAGATGCAATCCACTGTGGATCACTTTTCAAGTGAGCCTTAGGGCCAGTTCATACCAGGCATCACACGAGAAAGCGCTGCCAATTTGAGTGCAGTTCTTTTTCAGCGCATTCATTTGAAAGGGGCTGAAATCGCACTGCTCCGCACCAAAGGTTGTGCATGCACTACTTTAACCAGTTGCCGGCTGCAGGTAGCCAAATGACGGCTGCACTGCGGCCGGACAGTTCTGGGAGACCGTCATATGACGTCCTCCCAGAATACGCTCTCCTGCACGCCCCCCGGGGGTGCGCACCCGGCAATCTCCGTGATCGCTGTGTCCTACGGATGATGTGGTAAAAGGCCAATCACAGCGGCCTTTTACCACATGATCAGCCGTGTCCAATGACACGCTGATCATTGGGAGATGCAATTGCTGGTTCTCGGCTGCACTTTCCTCACGCTGTCAGGGCGTGAGGAAAGAATTGCTGAGAACAGGCAGTTGTCAGAGCAGGGATCGGCACCAATCATCAGGGCAATAATGATCAGTGCCCTGATGATTGGTGCTCAGCAGTGCCGCTCAACAGTTCTGCCCACAAGTGCCCAGTAGTGCCGCCCACAAGTGCCAAGCAGTGCCACCCACCTGTGCCCAACAGTGCCCACCACTTTCACCCACCAGTACCCATCAGTGCTGTCCAGCAGTGCTGCCAGTCAGTGCCCAGCAGTGCCGCCAATCAGTGCCTAGCAGTTCTGCCAGTCAGTGCCGCCTATCAGTGCAGACTATCAGCACCCATCATCAGCGCCTGCTCATCAGTGCCGCCTAGCAGTGCCACCTATCAGTGCCGCCTATCAGTGCCACCTCATTAGCGCTGCCTATCAGTGCCACCTATCAGTTCCCATCAGTGCAGCCTATCAGTGCCCATCAGTGCTGCCTATCAGTGCAGCCTCATCAACGCACATCAGTGAAGGAGAAAAAGTACCTGTTTGCAAAATTTTATAGTAGATACAATGAATTTTTTTTTTTTCTAATTTTTTGCTCTTTTTTTGTTTATAGCGCAAAAAATAAAACACCCAGCGGTGAGTAAATACCACCAAAAGAAAGCTCTATTTGTGAGAAATTCACAATTGTCATTCAAAGTGCGACAGAGCTGAAAGCTGAAAATTGGCCTGGTAAGGAAGGGGGTATAAGTGCCCAGTAGGCAAGTGGTTAAAAAGCGCGCTGCAACCGAATCACATGATACCTCTTTACCAAGTGATCCGGGGCTGACAAACCCTCTGCGTTTGCCATCTGCGTTTGAGGTGTCATTAGCATTGCATTGACAAATGCTGCAGATTGCAAGCACAGTGTGTTCTGAATGCATTGCGGGAAACGCGCACAGAATGCAGATTTCCCGCACCGTGTTCTGGTGTGAATGAGCCCTTTGTGTCTTTATATCACAGGATACCTCCTATGTTTCTGACTACACTGAGGTTATATGGTCAGCTCAGAAACAAACATTGCTCATTAGAGGAATTCTGTTGGAATAAAATATATACAAAATGATATAAAAGACAGCTTGCAGAATCCTAGGATAATCATGACCCCATGAGTTTAATAAAATCTGTGTTGAATTACAAACTGCACTGAACCATCACTATCTATAGGAAAAAATGTATTTCCAGTAATCCTCTTTGTAGCAGATTATCTGACCCTTCCAATCAGCTGCCTGACCTGCAAAATATGAATGGACGCCGCACGCCACACTAATATTCTTAACAACTATGTATCCATGGAAACAGAGATACTCGCTGCTTCCATTGCAATAATTACCGCTCATACTCTGCATGAAATATAGGCACACTCCACACATGTGCTCTCATATAAAGTGCATGGCTGATGTGTGCAGTCCTGTGTTTTCAGACATTTATGTCATGTGAATCAGCAAACAAGGGATTCACTCTAGGCACAAATATCCATTGACGACGACGAGTATGTCCAATGCGTTACAGTGTTACCCAACATTGGCTGATCAATACAGATGAATGACTTGTGTGTGCCAATACTGTGCCTATTAGAGATGAGCGAAGAAATGAAAAATTCGATTCGACTGATTCGGCGAATTCGTGGACAATATTCGATTCGAGTCGAATAAATTCGCTGTGAATTTAACTTAAAAAAGGGTGTTTCTAGGCTTCAGAGAGACTTAATATTAGTGCAGAACACTGTACCTTTAATTTAAATGCCCTTGGAGTCTGCTGGGGAAGAGAAATAATACTGTCAGTCAGTATGACATGCAGATGAGTGCCGTCGATCTTAGAATCACCGCACACTTCACTCATTTGGGCAGTCACGGGGCCAAAACCAGAGTGTGGAGCCACAGTGTGGCGGTGGAGGCAGCAGCAATGGGAGGCCATACAGCACCCTATGACAAAAATGGAAACCACCAGCAGTGTGAGGAGACCTGAAAGTGGCACATGGCAGAGTGTGGCGATAGAGAAAGCAGCAATGGGAGGCCGTACAGGGACCCATGACACACTCTGGACCTGGCAGCAGCATGAGGAGGCGGTACAGGGGCCCATGACAGATTACGGGCCTGGCAGCAGCATGAGGAGTCGGTACAGGGGCCCATGGCAGATTACGGGCCTGGCAGCAGCAATGGGAGGCCGTACAGGGACCCATGACACACTCTGGACCTGGCAGCAGCATGGGGAGGCGGTACAGGGGCCCATGACAGATTACGGGCCTGGCAGCAGCATGAGGAGTCGGTACGGGGGCCCATGACACACTCTGGACCTGGCAGCAGCATGAGGAGGCGGTACAGGGGCGCATGACAGATTACGAGCCTGGCAGCAGCAACTTGGACAGGAGGACGTTCAGCTTCTGCACCGTCGGGTGCGTGCTCGCAAACTGTTGTCTCTTGGAAACGGATTCCAAGAAAGACTGCTGACGGAATCCGTGAAGAGGAGTAGCAGGAGAAGGAGCATCTGAACGAGCGGAATATGCCAACAAGCGACAACAGTGGCCCATGACAGATTACGGGCCTGGCAGCAGCATGAGGAGTCGGTACGGGGGCCCATGGCAGATTACGGGCCTGGCAGCAGCTATGGGAGGCCCGTAATCTGCCAGCACCCTATGACAAAAAATGGAACCCACCAGCAGTGTGAGGAGACCTGAAAGTGGCACATGGCAGAGTGTGGCGATGGAGACAGCAGCAATGGGAGGCCGTACAGGGACCCATGAGAGACTCTGGACCTGGCAGCAGCATGAGGAGGCGGTATAGGGGCCCATGGCAGATTAGGGGCCTGGCAGCAGCTATGGGAGGCCCGTAATCTGCCAGCACCCTATGACAAAAAATGGAACACACCAGCAGTGTGAGGAGACCTGAAAGTGGCACATGGCAGAGTGTGGCGATGGAGGCAGCAGCAATGGGAGGCCGTACAGGGACCCATGAGAGACTCTGGACTTGGCAGCAGCATGAGGAGGCGGTATAGGGGCCCATGGCAGATTAGGGGCCTGGCAGCAGCTATGGGAGGCCCGTAATCTGCCAGCACCCTATGACAAAAAATGGAACACACCAGCAGTGTGAGGAGACCTGAAAGTGGCACATGTTTGGGGCATGATTCATGGCGGATTTAGTCAGTTGTGTCAGGAACTGGTGGTTTGAAATCCAGACTAATCCACGCCTGATTCATTTTCACAAACGTGAGTCTCTCCACACTTTGGGTGGACAGTCGTGTCCTCCGCGGAGTTGCAATACCTCCTGCCGCACTAAACACGCGCTCCGATGCCACGCTACTGGCCGGGCATGACAGCCTTTCAAGGGCAAATTCAGCTAGTTGGGGCCAAAGGTCAAGTTTCGTTGCCCAGTAGTCAAGGGGATTGTCTACCTCGGTTGGCAGGGTGCTGTCCAAGTAGGCCTAAGCCTGTTGTTTGAGGTCCTGCTCCAGGTCCACCTGATGCTGCTGCTGCTGCTGCGGCTGGTTAGTAGTTTCCTCACTGCGCTGGTGAAGAAAGCTACTCATCATCGACTGCAGACTGAGGCAGCCGCTGCTGGTGGAGCTGCCACTGCTCCTACCACCCCACCCCTCCCCTGCTGCCATGGCAGCGGAACACGAGCGCACAGGGCCCACAGTGTCTGAGGATGGACGTTGGCGCAGACAGGCAGAGACCAGCTGACTACATAGGTGTTTTTTATAGTACGTTATTTTGGCCTCCCTCTCAGCAGGTGTGAAAAAGGCCACCATTTTTGAACGGTAGCGAGGGTCCAACAAGGTGGACAGCCAAAAGTCATCCCTCTGTCTGATGGTTATTATTCGGCTGTCGCTACGCAAGCAACCGAGCATGCTATGGGCCATTTGTGCCAAGGAATGCGAGGGACTCCCTGCCTCCATCTCCACAGCATACTGCCACGGTGCGTCTAGGTCCTCTGTCTCCTCTTCCTCCTCCTCTACCAGATGCTCCTGCTCCTCCACTCCTGTCCGCTGAGTGGAAAAACCACCCATTTCACTCAATAATTCCTGAGCACCAATGTCCTCCTCTACCTCCTCCTCTTCTTCCAGTCCTGCCCCCACAGGGGCCATGTGGCGTTGAGATCTGTGCGCCACGTCTACCGCACCCTGACCAGCCATTGTTAACAGCATTTGTTCCAGGACGTGCAACAGAGGAATGACGTCGTTCATCCCATAGTCCTGCCGACTCACGAATAGCGTGGCCTCCTCAAAGGGCCTGAGCAAGCGCAGGTGTCACGCATGAGCTGCCAATGGCTGACATCTAAGTTACACAGGGAGTACCTTTATCTGCTTTTAACATCAGGAAATCTGTGATGGCCTTTTGCTGTTCGTAAAGGCGGTCTAACATATGTAGGGTTGAATTCCACCTTGTTGCAACGTCACAGCATGAGGAGTCGGTATAGGGGCCCATGGCAGATTAGGGGCCTGGCAGCAGTTATGGGAGGCCCATAATCTGCCAGCACCCTATGACAAAAAATGGAACACACCAGCAGTGTGAGGAGACCTGAAAGTGGCACATGGCAGAGTGTGGCGATGGAGACAGCAGCAATGGGAGGCCGTACAGGGACCCATGAGAGACTCTGGACCTGGCAGCAGCATGAGGAGGCGGTATATAGGGGCCTACGGCAGATTAGGGGCCTGGCAGCAGCTATAGGAGGCCCGTAATCTGCCAGCACCCTATGTCAAAAAATTCAACACACCAGCAGTGTGTGAGGAGACCTGAAAGTGGCACATGGCAGAGTGTGGCGATGGAGACAGCAGCAATGGGAGGCCGTACAGGGACCCATGACAGACTCTGGACTTGGCAGCAGCATGAGGAGGCGGTATATAGGGGCTTATGGCAGATTAGGGGCCTGGCAGCAGCTATAGGAGGCCCGTAATCTGCCAGCACCCTATGTCAAAAAATTCAACACACCAGCAGTGTGAGGAGACCTGAAAGTGGCACATGGCAGAGTGTGGCGATGGAGACAGCAGCAATGGGAGGCCGTACAGGGACCCATGACAGACTCTGAACTTGGCAGCAGCATGAGGAGGCGGTATATAGGGGCCCATGGCAGATTAGGGGCCTGGCAGCAGCTATAGGAGGCCCGTAATCTGCCAGCACCCTATGTCAAAAAATTTAACACACCAGCAGTGTGAAGAGACCTGAAAGTGGCACATGGCAGCAGAGTGTGGCGATGGAGACAGCAGCAATGGGAGGCCGTACAGGGACCCATGAGAGACTCTAGACTTGGCAGCAGCATGAGGAGGCGGTATATAGGGGCCCATGGCAGATTAGGGGCCTGGCAGCAGCTATGTGAGGCCCGTAATCTGCCTGCACCCTATGTCAAAAAATTAAACACACCAGCAGTGTGAAGAGACCTGAAAGTGGCACATGGCATGAGAGACTCTGGACCTGGCAGCAGCAGGAGGAGGCGGTATAGGGGCCCATGGCTGATTAGGGGCCTGGCAGCAGCTATGTGAGGCCCGTTATCTTGCAGCACCCTATGTCAAAAAATTTAACACACCAGCAGTGTGAAGAGACCTGAAAGTGGCACATGGCAGCAGAGTGTGGCGATGGAGACAGCAGCAATGGGGAGGCCGTACAGGGACCATGACAGACTCTGGACTTGGCAGCAGCATGAGGAGGCGGTATATAGGGGCCCATGGCAGATTAGGGGGCCTGGCAGCAGCTATGTGAGGCCCGTTATCTTGCAGCACCCTATGTCAAAAAATTTAACACACCAGCAGTGTGAAGAGACCTGAAAGTGGCACATGGCAGCAGAGTGTGGCGATGGAGACAGCAGCAATGGGAGGCCGTACAGGGACCCATGAGAGACTCTGGACCTGGCAGCAGCAGGAGGAGGTGGTATATAGGGGCCCATGGCAGATTAGGGGCCTGGCAGCAGCTATGTGAGGCCCGTAATCTGCCTGCACCCTATGTCAAAAATTTAACACACCAGCAGTGTGAAGAGACCTGAAAGTGGCACATGGCAGCAGAGTGTGGCGATGGAGACAGCAGCAATGGGAGGCCGTACAGGGACCATGACAGACTCTGGACTTGGCAGCAGCATGAGGAGGCGGTATATAGGGGCCCATGGCAGATTAGGGGCCTGGCAGCAGCCTATGTGAGGCCCGTAATCTGCCTGCACCCTATGTCAAAAAATTTAACACACCAGCAGTGTGAAGAGACCTGAAAGTGGCACATGGCAGCAGAGTGTGGCGATGGAGACAGCAGCAATGGGAGGCCGTACAGGGACCCATGAGAGACTCTAGACTTGGCAGCAGCATGAGGAGGCGGTATATAGGGGCCCATGGCAGATTAGGGGCCTGGCAGCAGCTATGTGAGGCCCGTTATCTTGCAGCACCCTATGTCAAAAAATTTAACACACCAGCAGTGTGAAGAGACCTGAAAGTGGCACATGGCAGCAGAGTGTGGCGATGGAGACAGCAGCAATGGGAGGCCGTACAGGGACCATGACAGACTCTGGACTTGGCAGCAGCATGAGGAGGCGGTATATAGGGGCCCATGGCAGATTAGGGGCCTGGCAGCAGCTATGTGAGGCCCGTTATCTTGCAGCACCCTATGTCAAAAAATTTAACACACCAGCAGTGTGAAGAGACCTGAAAGTGGCACATGGCAGCAGAGTGTGGCGATGGAGACAGCAGCAATGGGAGGCCGTACAGGGACCATGACAGACTCTGGACTTGGCAGCAGCATGAGGAGGCGGTATATAGGGGCCCATGGCAGATTAGGGGCCTGGCAGCAGCTATGTGAGGCCCGTAATCTGCCTGCACCCTATGTCAAAAAATTTAACACACCAGCAGTGTGAAGAGACCTGAAAGTGGCACATGGCAGCAGAGTGTGGCGATGGAGACAGCAGCAATGGGAGGCCGTACAGGGACCATGACAGACTCTGGACTTGGCAGCAGCATGAGGAGGCGGTATATAGGGGCCCATGGCAGATTAGGGGCCTGGCAGCAGCTATGTGAGGCCCGTAATCTGCCTGCACCCTATGTCAAAAAATTTAACACACCAGCAGTGTGAAGAGACCTGAAAGTGGCACATGGCAGCAGAGTGTGGCGATGGAGACAGCAGCAATGGGAGGCCGTACAGGGACCCATGAGAGACTCTAGACTTGGCAGCAGCATGAGGAGGCGGTATATAGGGGCCCATGGCAGATTAGGGGCCTGGCAGCAGCTATGTGAGGCCCGTAATCTGCCTGCACCCTATGTCAAAAAATTTAACACACCAGCAGTGTGAAGAGACCTGAAAGTGGCACATGGCAGCAGAGTGTGGCGATGGAGACAGCAGCAATGGGAGGCCGTACAGGGACCATGACAGACTCTGGACTTGGCAGCAGCATGAGGAGGCGGTATATAGGGGCCCATGGCAGATTAGGGGCCTGGCAGCAGCTATGTGAGGCCCGTAATCTGCCTGCACCCTATGTCAAAAAATTTAACACACCAGCAGTGTGAAGAGACCTGAAAGTGGCACATGGCAGCAGAGTGTGGCGATGGAGACAGCAGCAATGGGAGGCCGTACAGGGACCCATGAGAGACTCTAGACTTGGCAGCAGCATGAGGAGGCGGTATATAGGGGCCCATGGCAGATTAGGGCCTGGCAGCAGCTATGTGAGGCCCGTTATCTTGCAGCACCCTATGTCAAAAAATTTAACACACCAGCAGTGTGAAGAGACCTGAAAGTGGCACATGGCAGCAGAGTGTGGCGATGGAGACAGCAGCAATGGGAGGCCGTACAGGGACCATGACAGACTCTGGACTTGGCAGCAGCATGAGGAGGCGGTATATAGGGGCCCATGGCAGATTAGGGGCCTGGCAGCAGCTATGTGAGGCCCGTTATCTTGCAGCACCCTATGTCAAAAAATTTAACACACCAGCAGTGTGAAGAGACCTGAAAGTGGCACATGGCAGCAGAGTGTGGCGATGGAGACAGCAGCAATGGGAGGCCGTACAGGGACCATGACAGACTCTGGACTTGGCAGCAGCATGAGGAGGCGGTATATAGGGGCCCATGGCAGATTAGGGGCCTGGCAGCAGCTATGTGAGGCCCGTTATCTTGCAGCACCCTATGTCAAAAAATTTAACACACCAGCAGTGTGAAGAGACCTGAAAGTGGCACATGGCAGCAGAGTGTGGCGATGGAGACAGCAGCAATGGGAGGCCGTACAGGGACCCATGAGAGACTCTAGACTTGGCAGCAGCATGAGGAGGCGGTATATAGGGGCCCATGGCAGATTAGGGGCCTGGCAGCAGCTATGTGAGGCCCGTAATCTGCCTGCACCCTATGTCAAAAAATTTAACACACCAGCAGTGTGAAGAGACCTGAAAGTGGCACATGGCAGCAGAGTGTGGCGATGGAGACAGCAGCAATGGGAGGCCGTACAGGGACCATGACAGACTCTGGACTTGGCAGCAGCATGAGGAGGCGGTATATAGGGGCCCATGGCAGATTAGGGGCCTGGCAGCAGCTATGTGAGGCCCGTAATCTGCCTGCACCCTATGTCAAAAAATTTAACACACCAGCAGTGTGAAGAGACCTGAAAGTGGCACATGGCAGCAGAGTGTGGCGATGGAGACAGCAGCAATGGGAGGCCGTACAGGGACCCATGAGAGACTCTAGACTTGGCAGCAGCATGAGGAGGCGGTATATAGGGGCCCATGGCAGATTAGGGGCCTGGCAGCAGCTATGTGAGGCCCGTAATCTGCCTGCACCCTATGTCAAAAAATTTAACACACCAGCAGTGTGAAGAGACCTGAAAGTGGCACATGGCAGCAGAGTGTGGCGATGGAGACAGCAGCAATGGGAGGCCGTACAGGGACCATGACAGACTCTGGACTTGGCAGCAGCATGAGGAGGCGGTATATAGGGGCCCATGGCAGATTAGGGGCCTGGCAGCAGCTATGTGAGGCCCGTAATCTGCCTGCACCCTATGTCAAAAAATTTAACACACCAGCAGTGTGAAGAGACCTGAAAGTGGCACATGGCAGCAGAGTGTGGCGATGGAGACAGCAGCAATGGGAGGCCGTACAGGGACCCATGAGAGACTCTAGACTTGGCAGCAGCATGAGGAGGCGGTATATAGGGGCCCATGGCAGATTAGGGGCCTGGCAGCAGCTATGTGAGGCCCGTAATCTGCCTGCACCCTATGTCAAAAAATTTAACACACCAGCAGTGTGAAGAGACCTGAAAGTGGCACATGGCAGCAGAGTGTGGCGATGGAGACAGCAGCAATGGGAGGCCGTACAGGGACCATGACAGACTCTGGACTTGGCAGCAGCATGAGGAGGCGGTATATAGGGGCCCATGGCAGATTAGGGGCCTGGCAGCAGCTATGTGAGGCCCGTAATCTGCCTGCACCCTATGTCAAAAAATTTAACACACCAGCAGTGTGAAGAGACCTGAAAGTGGCACATGGCAGCAGAGTGTGGCGATGGAGACAGCAGCAATGGGAGGCCGTACAGGGACCATGACAGACTCTGGACTTGGCAGCAGCATGAGGAGGCGGTATATAGGGGCCCATGGCAGATTAGGGGCCTGGCAGCAGCTATGTGAGGCCCGTAATCTGCCTGCACCCTATGTCAAAAAATTTAACACACCAGCAGTGTGAAGAGACCTGAAAGTGGCACATGGCAGCAGAGTGTGGCGATGGAGACAGCAGCAATGGGAGGCCGTACAGGGACCCATGAGAGACTCTAGACTTGGCAGCAGCATGAGGAGGCGGTATATAGGGGCCCATGGCAGATTAGGGGCCTGGCAGCAGCTATGTGAGGCCCGTTATCTTGCAGCACCCTATGTCAAAAAATTTAACACACCAGCAGTGTGAAGAGACCTGAAAGTGGCACATGGCAGCAGAGTGTGGCGATGGAGACAGCAGCAATGGGAGGCCGTACAGGGACCATGACAGACTCTGGACTTGGCAGCAGCATGAGGAGGCGGTATATAGGGGCCCATGGCAGATTAGGGGCCTGGCAGCAGCTATGTGAGGCCCGTTATCTTGCAGCACCCTATGTCAAAAAATTTAACACACCAGCAGTGTGAAGAGACCTGAAAGTGGCACATGGCAGCAGAGTGTGGCGATGGAGACAGCAGCAATGGGAGGCCGTACAGGGACCCATGAGAGACTCTAGACTTGGCAGCAGCATGAGGAGGCGGTATATAGGGGCCCATGGCAGATTAGGGGCCTGGCAGCAGCTATGTGAGGCCCGTAATCTGCCTGCACCCTATGTCAAAAAATTTAACACACCAGCAGTGTGAAGAGACCTGAAAGTGGCACATGGCAGCAGAGTGTGGCGATGGAGACAGCAGCAATGGGAGGCCGTACAGGGACCATGACAGACTCTGGACTTGGCAGCAGCATGAGGAGGCGGTATATAGGGGCCCATGGCAGATTAGGGGCCTGGCAGCAGCTATGTGAGGCCCGTAATCTGCCTGCACCCTATGTCAAAAAATTTAACACACCAGCAGTGTGAAGAGACCTGAAAGTGGCACATGGCAGCAGAGTGTGGCGATGGAGACAGCAGCAATGGGAGGCCGTACAGGGACCCATGAGAGACTCTAGACTTGGCAGCAGCATGAGGAGGCGGTATATAGGGGCCCATGGCAGATTAGGGGCCTGGCAGCAGCTATGTGAGGCCCGTTATCTTGCAGCACCCTATGTCAAAAAATTTAACACACCAGCAGTGTGAAGAGACCTGAAAGTGGCACATGGCAGCAGAGTGTGGCGATGGAGACAGCAGCAATGGGAGGCCGTACAGGGACCATGACAGACTCTGGACTTGGCAGCAGCATGAGGAGGCGGTATATAGGGGCCCATGGCAGATTAGGGGCCTGGCAGCAGCTATGTGAGGCCCGTTATCTTGCAGCACCCTATGTCAAAAAATTTAACACACCAGCAGTGTGAAGAGACCTGAAAGTGGCACATGGCAGCAGAGTGTGGCGATGGAGACAGCAGCAATGGGAGGCCGTACAGGGACCATGACAGACTCTGGACTTGGCAGCAGCATGAGGAGGCGGTATATAGGGGCCCATGGCAGATTAGGGGCCTGGCAGCAGCTATGTGAGGCCCGTAATCTGCCTGCACCCTATGTCAAAAAATTTAACACACCAGCAGTGTGAAGAGACCTGAAAGTGGCACATGGCAGCAGAGTGTGGCGATGGAGACAGCAGCAATGGGAGGCCGTACAGGGACCATGACAGACTCTGGACTTGGCAGCAGCATGAGGAGGCGGTATATAGGGGCCCATGGCAGATTAGGGGCCTGGCAGCAGCTATGTGAGGCCCGTAATCTGCCTGCACCCTATGTCAAAAAATTTAACACACCAGCAGTGTGAAGAGACCTGAAAGTGGCACATGGCAGCAGAGTGTGGCGATGGAGACAGCAGCAATGGGAGGCCGTACAGGGACCCATGAGAGACTCTAGACTTGGCAGCAGCATGAGGAGGCGGTATATAGGGGCCCATGGCAGATTAGGGGCCTGGCAGCAGCTATGTGAGGCCCGTAATCTGCCTGCACCCTATGTCAAAAAATTTAACACACCAGCAGTGTGAAGAGACCTGAAAGTGGCACATGGCAGCAGAGTGTGGCGATGGAGACAGCAGCAATGGGAGGCCGTACAGGGACCATGACAGACTCTGGACTTGGCAGCAGCATGAGGAGGCGGTATATAGGGGCCCATGGCAGATTAGGGGCCTGGCAGCAGCTATGTGAGGCCCGTAATCTGCCTGCACCCTATGTCAAAAAATTTAACACACCAGCAGTGTGAAGAGACCTGAAAG
Source organism: Staurois parvus (assembly GCF_062004578.1). NCBI lineage: Eukaryota > Metazoa > Chordata > Amphibia > Anura > Ranidae > Staurois > Staurois parvus. The sequence continues at coordinate 4,270,583 of NW_028318241.1, forward strand.
TGGCACATGGCAGCAGAGTGTGGCGATGGAGACAGCAGCAATGGGAGGCCGTACAGGGACCCATGAGAGACTCTAGACTTGGCAGCAGCATGAGGAGGCGGTATATAGGGGCCCATGGCAGATTAGGGGCCTGGCAGCAGCTATGTGAGGCCCGTTATCTTGCAGCACCCTATGTCAAAAAATTTAACACACCAGCAGTGTGAAGAGACCTGAAAGTGGCACATGGCAGCAGAGTGTGGCGATGGAGACAGCAGCAATGGGAGGCCGTACAGGGACCATGACAGACTCTGGACTTGGCAGCAGCATGAGGAGGCGGTATATAGGGGCCCATGGCAGATTAGGGGCCTGGCAGCAGCTATGTGAGGCCCGTTATCTTGCAGCACCCTATGTCAAAAAATTTAACACACCAGCAGTGTGAAGAGACCTGAAAGTGGCACATGGCAGCAGAGTGTGGCGATGGAGACAGCAGCAATGGGAGGCCGTACAGGGACCATGACAGACTCTGGACTTGGCAGCAGCATGAGGAGGCGGTATATAGGGGCCCATGGCAGATTAGGGGCCTGGCAGCAGCTATGTGAGGCCCGTTATCTTGCAGCACCCTATGTCAAAAAATTTAACACACCAGCAGTGTGAAGAGACCTGAAAGTGGCACATGGCAGCAGAGTGTGGCGATGGAGACAGCAGCAATGGGAGGCCGTACAGGGACCCATGAGAGACTCTAGACTTGGCAGCAGCATGAGGAGGCGGTATATAGGGGCCCATGGCAGATTAGGGGCCTGGCAGCAGCTATGTGAGGCCCGTAATCTGCCTGCACCCTATGTCAAAAAATTTAACACACCAGCAGTGTGAAGAGACCTGAAAGTGGCACATGGCAGCAGAGTGTGGCGATGGAGACAGCAGCAATGGGAGGCCGTACAGGGACCATGACAGACTCTGGACTTGGCAGCAGCATGAGGAGGCGGTATATAGGGGCCCATGGCAGATTAGGGGCCTGGCAGCAGCTATGTGAGGCCCGTAATCTGCCTGCACCCTATGTCAAAAAATTTAACACACCAGCAGTGTGAAGAGACCTGAAAGTGGCACATGGCAGCAGAGTGTGGCGATGGAGACAGCAGCAATGGGAGGCCGTACAGGGACCCATGAGAGACTCTAGACTTGGCAGCAGCATGAGGAGGCGGTATATAGGGGCCCATGGCAGATTAGGGGCCTGGCAGCAGCTATGTGAGGCCCGTAATCTGCCTGCACCCTATGTCAAAAAATTTAACACACCAGCAGTGTGAAGAGACCTGAAAGTGGCACATGGCAGCAGAGTGTGGCGATGGAGACAGCAGCAATGGGAGGCCGTACAGGGACCATGACAGACTCTGGACTTGGCAGCAGCATGAGGAGGCGGTATATAGGGGCCCATGGCAGATTAGGGGCCTGGCAGCAGCTATGTGAGGCCCGTAATCTGCCTGCACCCTATGTCAAAAAATTTAACACACCAGCAGTGTGAAGAGACCTGAAAGTGGCACATGGCAGCAGAGTGTGGCGATGGAGACAGCAGCAATGGGAGGCCGTACAGGGACCCATGAGAGACTCTAGACTTGGCAGCAGCATGAGGAGGCGGTATATAGGGGCCCATGGCAGATTAGGGGCCTGGCAGCAGCTATGTGAGGCCCGTAATCTGCCTGCACCCTATGTCAAAAAATTTAACACACCAGCAGTGTGAAGAGACCTGAAAGTGGCACATGGCAGCAGAGTGTGGCGATGGAGACAGCAGCAATGGGAGGCCGTACAGGGACCATGACAGACTCTGGACTTGGCAGCAGCATGAGGAGGCGGTATATAGGGGCCCATGGCAGATTAGGGGCCTGGCAGCAGCTATGTGAGGCCCGTAATCTGCCTGCACCCTATGTCAAAAAATTTAACACACCAGCAGTGTGAAGAGACCTGAAAGTGGCACATGGCAGCAGAGTGTGGCGATGGAGACAGCAGCAATGGGAGGCCGTACAGGGACCCATGAGAGACTCTAGACTTGGCAGCAGCATGAGGAGGCGGTATATAGGGGCCCATGGCAGATTAGGGGCCTGGCAGCAGCTATGTGAGGCCCGTAATCTGCCTGCACCCTATGTCAAAAAATTTAACACACCAGCAGTGTGAAGAGACCTGAAAGTGGCACATGGCAGCAGAGTGTGGCGATGGAGACAGCAGCAATGGGAGGCCGTACAGGGACCATGACAGACTCTGGACTTGGCAGCAGCATGAGGAGGCGGTATATAGGGGCCCATGGCAGATTAGGGGCCTGGCAGCAGCTATGTGAGGCCCGTAATCTGCCTGCACCCTATGTCAAAAAATTTAACACACCAGCAGTGTGAAGAGACCTGAAAGTGGCACATGGCAGCAGAGTGTGGCGATGGAGACAGCAGCAATGGGAGGCCGTACAGGGACCCATGAGAGACTCTAGACTTGGCAGCAGCATGAGGAGGCGGTATATAGGGGCCCATGGCAGATTAGGGGCCTGGCAGCAGCTATGTGAGGCCCGTTATCTTGCAGCACCCTATGTCAAAAAATTTAACACACCAGCAGTGTGAAGAGACCTGAAAGTGGCACATGGCAGCAGAGTGTGGCGATGGAGACAGCAGCAATGGGAGGCCGTACAGGGACCCATGAGAGACTCTAGACTTGGCAGCAGCATGAGGAGGCGGTATATAGGGGCCCATGGCAGATTAGGGGCCTGGCAGCAGCTATGTGAGGCCCGTTATCTTGCAGCACCCTATGTCAAAAAATTTAACACACCAGCAGTGTGAAGAGACCTGAAAGTGGCACATGGCAGCAGAGTGTGGCGATGGAGACAGCAGCAATGGGAGGCCGTACAGGGACCATGACAGACTCTGGACTTGGCAGCAGCATGAGGAGGCGGTATATAGGGGCCCATGGCAGATTAGGGGCCTGGCAGCAGCTATGTGAGGCCCGTTATCTTGCAGCACCCTATGTCAAAAAATTTAACACACCAGCAGTGTGAAGAGACCTGAAAGTGGCACATGGCAGCAGAGTGTGGCGATGGAGACAGCAGCAATGGGAGGCCGTACAGGGACCCATGAGAGACTCTAGACTTGGCAGCAGCATGAGGAGGCGGTATATAGGGGCCCATGGCAGATTAGGGGCCTGGCAGCAGCTATGTGAGGCCCGTAATCTGCCTGCACCCTATGTCAAAAAATTTAACACACCAGCAGTGTGAAGAGACCTGAAAGTGGCACATGGCAGCAGAGTGTGGCGATGGAGACAGCAGCAATGGGAGGCCGTACAGGGACCATGACAGACTCTGGACTTGGCAGCAGCATGAGGAGGCGGTATATAGGGGCCCATGGCAGATTAGGGGCCTGGCAGCAGCTATGTGAGGCCCGTTATCTTGCAGCACCCTATGTCAAAAAATTTAACACACCAGCAGTGTGAAGAGACCTGAAAGTGGCACATGGCAGCAGAGTGTGGCGATGGAGACAGCAGCAATGGGAGGCCGTACAGGGACCATGACAGACTCTGGACTTGGCAGCAGCATGAGGAGGCGGTATATAGGGGCCCATGGCAGATTAGGGGCCTGGCAGCAGCTATGTGAGGCCCGTTATCTTGCAGCACCCTATGTCAAAAAATTTAACACACCAGCAGTGTGAAGAGACCTGAAAGTGGCACATGGCAGCAGAGTGTGGCGATGGAGACAGCAGCAATGGGAGGCCGTACAGGGACCCATGAGAGACTCTGGACCTGGCAGCAGCAGGAGGAGGTGGTATATAGGGGCCCATGGCAGATTAGGGGCCTGGCAGCAGCTATGTGAGGCCCGTAATCTGCCTGCACCCTATGTCAAAAAATTTAACACACCAGCAGTGTGAAGAGACCTGAAAGTGGCACATGGCAGCAGAGTGTGGCGATGGAGACAGCAGCAATGGGAGGCCGTACAGGGACCCATGAGAGACTCTGGACCTGGCAGCAGCAGGAGGAGGCGGTATATAGGGGCCTATGGCAGATTAGGGGCCTGGCAGCAGCTATAGGAGGCCCGTAATCTGCCAGCACCCTATGTCAAAAAATTCAACACACCAGCAGTGTGAGGAGACCTGAAAGTGGCACATGTTTGAGGCATGATTCATGGCGGATTTAGTCAGTTGTGTCAGGAACTGGTGGTTTGAAATCCAGACTAATCCACGCCTGATTCATTTTCACAAACGTGAGTCTCTCCACACTTTGGGTGGACAGTCGTGTCCTCCGCGGAGTTACAATACCTCCTGCCGCACTAAACACGCGCTCCGATGCCACGCTACTGGCCGGGCATGACAGCCTTTCAAGGGCAAATTCAGCTAGTTGGGGCCAAAGGTCAAGTTTCGTTGCCCAGTAGTCAAGGGGATTGTCTACCTCGGTTGGCAGGGTGCTGTCCAAGTAGGCCCAAGCCTGTTGTTTGAGCTCCTGCTCCAGGTCCACCTGATGCTGCTGCTGCTGCTGCGGCTGGTTAGTAGTTTCCTCACTGCGCTGGTGAAGAAAGCTACTCATCATCGACTGCAGACTGAGGCAGCCGCTGCTGGTGGAGCTGCCACTGCTCCTACCACCCCACCCCTCCCCTGCTGCCATGCCAGCGGAACGCGAGCGCACAGGGCCCACAGTGTCTGAGGATGGACGTTGGCGCACAAAGGCAGAGACCAACTGACTACATAGGTGGTTTTTATAGTACGTAATTTTGGCCTCCCTCTCAGCAGGTGTGAAAAAGGCCACCATTTTGGACCGGTAGCGAGGGTCCAACAAGGTGGACAGCCAAAAGTCATCCCTCTGTCTGATGGTTATTATTCGGCTGTCGCTACGCAAGCAACCGAGCATGCTATGGGCCATTTGTGCCAAGGAATGCGAGGGACTCCCTGCCTCCATCTCCACAGCATACTGCCACGGTGCGTCTGGGTCCTCTGTCTCCTCCTCCTCCTCCTCTACCAGATGCTCCTGCTCCTCCACTCCTGTCCGCTGAGTGGAAAAACCACCCATTTCACTCAATAATTCCTGAGCACAAATGTCCTCCTCTACCTCCTCCTCTTCTTCCTGTCCTGCCCCCACAGGGGTCATGTGGCGTTGAGATCTGTGCGCCACGTCTACCGCACCCTGACCAGCCATTGTTAACAGCATTTGTTCCAGGACGTGCAACAGAGGAATGACGTCGTTCATCCCATAGTCCTGCCGACTCACGAATAGCGTGGCCTCCTCAAAGGGCCTGAGCAAGCGGCAGGTGTCACGCATGAGCTGCCAATGGCTGACATCTAAGTTACACAGGGGAGTACCTTTATCCGCTTGTAACATCAGGAAATCGGTGATGGCCTTTCGCTGCTCGTAAAGGCGGTCTAACATGTGTAGGGTTGAATTCCACCTTGTTGCAACGTCGCAGATCAGGCGATGCTGTGGAATTCCGTTCTGCCGCTGCAGCTCAATGAGGGTGTTCTTTGCGGTGTAGGAATGGCTGAAATGCATGCACAGTTTACGTGACATTTTAAGGATGTCTTGCAGTGGGATGGTGGATTTTAGGAACCGCTTGACAACCAGATTGAACACGTGAGCCATGCATGGCGCATGGCACAACCTTCCTTGACGCAGAGCAGACACCATGTTCTTTCCGTTGTCAGTCAACATGGTTCCGATTTTTAGTTTGCGCGGAGACAGCCATCTGTCGATTTCTCTGTTCATTACACTCAGCAGTTCCTCCCCTGTGTGACTACGTTCGCCAAGGCATACCAGGTGCAGCACAGCGTGACACCGTTGCGCCCTGCACATGTGATATGCCGGTCGGGTAATGGGACTTGGCACGGGGGTGGCGGCTGAGGACACGGCGGAAAAAGAGGTGGTAGAGGCGGACATGCTTGCTGGACCAAGGACGTGCAAACGTGGAGGCAAAAGCGTCGTGACCTGTCCAAGTTGCTGGTGCGGCTGTGCCGGCACCACGTTCACCCAGTGGGCCGTAAATGACATGTACTGTCCCTGACCGTAGTTACAGCTCCACACGTCGGCGCTGCCGTGCACTTTGGCAGAGACCGACATGCTCAAAGACTGGCCCACCATCTCTTCTACATGTGAATGCAGGGCTGGCACTGCCTTTTGGGCAAAGAAATGACGGCTTGGCACTCTCCACCGCGGCGCGGCACAAGCCATCATTTCTCGGAAAGGTGCTGAGTCCACCAGTTGGAAAGGGAGGGACTGCAGCACCAGCAACTTGGACAGGAGGACGTTCAGCTTTTGCACCGTCGGGTGCGTGCTCGCAAACTGTTGTCTCTTGGATACGGATTCCAAGAAAGACTGTTGACGGAATCCGAGAAGAGGAGTAGCAGGAGAAGGAGCATCTGAACGAGCGGAAGATGCCAATGAGCGACAACTCCCCTCAGCAGAGGTGTTGGAGCCTTGACTGGCTGATAGAGGGCGATTGACGACGTCGGGTGACGGAGCAAGTAACGGAGCGGGTGATGGAGCGGGGGCTGGGGCAGGCAGAACCGCCGTATGTTTATCACGGTTTTCCCAGGCCACCGAATGGTGACGCTGCATATGCTGACGCAACGCTGTAGTCCCAACATGGGCCCCCTGGCCACGCTTGCATTTCTGGCCACATAGTCGACATACGGCTACGTTTACTTCCTCGGGCGGCTTGAGGAAAAATTGCCACACCACCGAGTAGGAAACTTTGCCCCCGCTACTCTTCACTGGCTGACTGCTACTTCCTCCGTGCGCACCGGCACCACTACTGGCCGTGGTGGTAGGCTGCAGTGGAGCTGGTGCTCTACTCCGTGGACGTTTGGCTCCACTGACACTGATGCGACCCTGCTGCTGTCTCCTGGGCAACCCACCGACTGTTTTGCTCGCTGCCAAGCTGCCACCCTCTTCTCCTGATGATGCGGAAGAAATTGCCTGATGACGACGAGGCTGCCAAGTGCGATCAACCTCCTCATCATCAAGTAGGGTCTCCGCCTCACTACTAGCCCCCTCGGCTGCGTCTGGGTCAGGAGACAGACCTGTCTCTAGACCGGCTACCGAGCCACTCTCCTCGCCAGTACTTGTTCGCTTGGCTGCTGAAAAGGCCGATGTCTCCCCCCGTTCCTGACCGCCCTCTGTTAGCTCTTCCTCACTGTACAGTGGGGCTGAGCCCACAGCATGCGATACTTCGCTTGGTGAGGGAACAGCAAAGGACAGGGGCAGGTAGAGGACACGTGATTTCAGTGGGCTTGGTCCCGGGCCATGCCAACTAACGGTTGTGTCTGACGTACCCACCGACCGTTGGCTGTAGGTGTCAGAGGTGACCTGGGAAGAGGAAGACGACCGAGCCAACCAATCAATGACGGCAGGGTTGTCGGTGGAGACACGACCGCTGGATGACACCGGGAGCACTGGCCTCTGGCTGCGAATACTGCTGCCTCGACCCCTTCCTCTGCTGCCACGTCTGCTCGCTCCTAAAACATTGCCTCCTCTGCCACTCCTCTGCATGTTGTCTGACATACTATTTAATTCAACGATTAGGTGTCCCTGAGTAACAATTCTCTGGCACTCAGTAACAATTCTGTCTGTCCCTGAGTATGAATTCTGTGGCCCTGAGTAACAATTGTGTGTCTGTGCAAGTAACAATTCTGTGTCTGTGCAAGTAACAATTTTGTGTCTGTGAGAGTAACAATTCTCTGGCACTCAGTAACAATTCTGTCTGTCCCTGAGTAACAATTCTCTGGCACTCAGTAACAATTCTGTCTGTCCCTGAGTAACAATTCTGTCTGTCCCTGAGTATGAATTCTGTGGCCCTGAGTAAGAATTCTCTGGCACTCAGTAACAATTCTGTCTGTCCCTGAGTATGAATTCTGTGGCCCTGAGTAACAATTGTGTGTCTGTGCAAGTAACAATTCTGTGTCTGTGCAAGTAACAATTTTGTGTCTGTGAGAGTAACAATTCTCTGGCACTCAGTAACAATTCTGTCTGTCCCTGAGTAACAATTCTCTGGCACTCAGTAACAATTCTGTCTGTCCCTGAGTATGAATTCTGTGGCCCTGAGTAACAATTCTGTCTCTGTGCGAGTAACAATTCTGTGTCTGTGCAAGTAACAATTTTGTGTCTGTGAGAGTAACAATTCTCTGGCACTCAGTAACAATTCTGTCTGTCCCTGAGTAACAATTCTCTGGCACTCAGTAACAATTCTGTCTGTCCCTGAGTAACAATTCTCTGGCACTCAGTAACAATTCTGTCTGTCCCTGAGTAACAATTCTCTGGCACTCAGTAACAATTGTGTGTCTGTGCAAGTAACAATTCTGTGTCTGTGCAAGTAACAATTTTGTGTCTGTGAGAGTAACAATTCTCTGGCACTCAGTAACAATTCTGTCTGTCCCTGAGTAACAATTCTCTGGCACTCAGTAACAATTCTGTCTGTCCCTGAGTATGAATTCTGTGGCCCTGAGTAACAATTCTGTCTCTGTGCGAGTAACAATTCTGTGTCTGTGCAAGTAACAATTTTGTGTCTGTGAGAGTAACAATTCTCTGGCACTCAGTAACAATTCTGTCTGTCCCTGAGTAACAATTCTATGGCACTCAGTAACAATTCTGTCTTCCCTGAGTAACAATTCTCTGGCACTCAGTAACAATTCTGTCTGTCCCTGAGTATGAATTCTGTGGCCCTGAGTAACAATTCTGTCTCTGTGCGAGTAACAATTCTGTGTCTGTGCAAGTAACAATTTTGTGTCTGTGAGAGTAACAATTCTCTGGCACTCAGTAACAATTCTGTCTGTCCCTGAGTAACAATTCTCTGGCACTCAGTAACAATTCTGTCTGTCCCTGAGTATGAATTCTGTGGCCCTGAGTAACAATTGTGTGTCTGTGCAAGTAACAATTCTGTGTCTGTGCAAGTAACAATTTTGTGTCTGTGAGAGTAACAATTCTCTGGCACTCAGTAACAATTCTGTCTGTCCCTGAGTAACAATTCTCTGGCACTCAGTAACAATTCTGTCTGTCCCTGAGTATGAATTCTGTGGCCCTGAGTAACAATTCTGTCTCTGTGCGAGTAACAATTCTGTGTCTGTGCAAGTAACAATTTTGTGTCTGTGAGAGTAACAATTCTCTGGCACTCAGTAACAATTCTGTCTGTCCCTGAGTAACAATTCTCTGGCACTCAGTAACAATTCTGTCTGTCCCTGAGTAACAATTCTCTGGCACTCAGTAACAATTCTGTCTGTCCCTGAGTATGAATTCTGTGGCCCTGAGTAACAATTGTGTGTCTGTGCAAGTAACAATTCTGTGTCTGTGCAAGTAACAATTTTGTGTCTGTGAGAGTAACAATTCTCTGGCACTCAGTAACAATTCTGTCTGTCCCTGAGTAACAATTCTCTGGCACTCAGTAACAATTCTGTCTGTCCCTGAGTATGAATTCTGTGGCCCTGAGTAACAATTCTGTCTCTGTGCGAGTAACAATTCTGTGTCTGTGCAAGTAACAATTTTGTGTCTGTGAGAGTAACAATTCTCTGGCACTCAGTAACAATTCTGTCTGTCCCTGAGTAACAATTCTCTGGCACTCAGTAACAATTCTGTCTGTCCCTGAGTAACAATTCTCTGGCACTCAGTAACAATTCTGTCTGTCCCTGAGTAACAATTCTCTGGCACTCAGTAACAATTGTGTGTCTGTGCAAGTAACAATTCTGTGTCTGTGCAAGTAACAATTTTGTGTCTGTGAGAGTAACAATTCTCTGGCACTCAGTAACAATTCTGTCTGTCCCTGAGTAACAATTCTCTGGCACTCAGTAACAATTCTGTCTGTCCCTGAGTATGAATTCTGTGGCCCTGAGTAACAATTGTGTGTCTGTGCAAGTAACAATTCTGTGTCTGTGCAAGTAACAATTTTGTGTCTGTGAGAGTAACAATTCTCTGGCACTCAGTAACAATTCTGTCTGTCCCTGAGTAACAATTCTCTGGCACTCAGTAACAATTCTGTCTGTCCCTGAGTAACAATTCTGTCTGTCCCTGAGTATGAATTCTGTGGCCCTGAGTAAGAATTCTCTGGCACTCAGTAACAATTCTGTCTGTCCCTGAGTATGAATTCTGTGGCCCTGAGTAACAATTGTGTGTCTGTGCAAGTAACAATTCTGTGTCTGTGCAAGTAACAATTTTGTGTCTGTGAGAGTAACAATTCTCTGGCACTCAGTAACAATTCTGTCTGTCCCTGAGTAACAATTCTCTGGCACTCAGTAACAATTCTGTCTGTCCCTGAGTATGAATTCTGTGGCCCTGAGTAACAATTCTGTCTCTGTGCGAGTAACAATTCTGTGTCTGTGCAAGTAACAATTTTGTGTCTGTGAGAGTAACAATTCTCTGGCACTCAGTAACAATTCTGTCTGTCCCTGAGTAAGAATTCTCTGGCACTCAGTAACAATTCTGTCTGTCCCTGAGTAACAATTCTCTGGCACTCAGTAACAATTCTGTCTGTCCCTGAGTAACAATTCTGTCTGTCCCTGAGTATGAATTCTGTGGCCCTGAGTAAGAATTCTCTGGCACTCAGTAACAATTCTGTCTGTCCCTGAGTATGAATTCTGTGGCCCTGAGTAACAATTGTGTGTCTGTGCAAGTAACAATTCTGTGTCTGTGCAAGTAACAATTTTGTGTCTGTGAGAGTAACAATTCTCTGGCACTCAGTAACAATTCTGTCTGTCCCTGAGTAACAATTCTCTGGCACTCAGTAACAATTCTGTCTGTCCCTGAGTAACAATTCTCTGGCACTCAGTAACAATTCTGTCTGTCCCTGAGTAACAATTCTGTCTGTCCCTGAGAATGAATTCTGTGGCCCTGAGTAAGAATTCTCTGGCACTCAGTAACAATTCTGTCTGTCCCTGAGTAACAATTCTCTGGCACTCAGTAACAATTCTGTCTGTCCCTGAGTAAAAATTCTGTGGCCCTAATAACGTTTCTGTGGCCCTAAGTAACAATTCTCTGGCACTGAGTAACAATTCTGTCTGTCCCTGAGTATGAATTCTGTGGCCCTAACTAGCGTTTCTTTGTCCCTAAATAACGATTCTGTGGCCCTCATTAACAAGTCTGTGTCCCTGAGTAATGGTTCTCTGTCCCTAAGTAACTTCTCTCTGTCCCCAATTCTCGTTTCTGTGGCCCTAACTCTGTCCCTGTCCCTAGTACAGAGCGGTCTGCCTCTGTTCAATGACTGCAGGCAAATGAAGATTTCCAAAATGGCCGCTATATATACCTCGACCATTACACAGTGCTGGCTGGCTGGCTGCTGATTGGCTGATGCGATCACATGTCGTTGAGGAATGCATTATGGGGCAGCGCGCCTTGTCTGCGCGCCTTCCCCGACATCCCCGCTCCGTCGCCGCACATGTCAGCCGCCATTTTCGGAAAAATTTCGATTCGCGCGTCCGAATTAGGCTGTTTTTCGGATTCGGCACGAATCGAAATTTTTCCGAAATTCGACTCGAATTCCACTTCGGATACTTCGATTCGCTCATCTCTAGTGCCTATGCCTGGAATAAAACAAAACTCACTCACAGGGAACAAATTCTATTACATCCACCTTCCCAGGAACACTGTGCTATAGTATTTTTTTTTTAATATAGTAAATTGTTATTAAGGGCCAGTGCCCCCTTTTTTTTTTCCAGAACATAGTTACAACAACACTTTAGGTGTAAACGATGCAATGAGAGAAAACCATCATCAGTATAAAAGAAAACAAAGACAGGAGAAATATGAACATAAATAGACAGCATGGTGATCTGCACAATACAAAAACATACCGTAGATTATTATTATTATTATACGGGATTTATATAGCACCAACAGTTTGCGCAGCGCTTTACAATATAAGGGAGACAATACAATTACAATACATTTCAGTACAGAAGGAATGTGAGGGCCCTGCTCATGAAGCTTACAATCTAAAGGAAGGGGGAGGTGATACAAAAGGTGATAGCTGCGGGGGATGATCTGGCGGAGGTGATTCAAGTACTGTTCTTAGGTGGAGGTGGGGTAGGCTTCCCTGAAGAAGTGAGTTTTCAAAGATCACCTAAAGGCAGACAAGGTGGGGGCTGACCGGACATGCTGTGGTAGGGAGTTCCAGAGGATGGGAGAGGCTCTGGGGAAGTCCTGGAGGCAAGCGTGGGAGGAAGTGATGAGGGAGCTAGAGAGGAGGATATCATGGGAGGAGCGGAGTGGGCGATTTGGGCGGTATCTGTGGATGAGGTTGGTGATGTAGCTAGGGGCAGTGTTGTAGATGGATTTGTAAGCTGTGGTTAGTATTTTGAATTTTATATGTTGGGTTAGTGGAAGCCAGTGAGGGGCAGCAGTCGCTGATCAGTTGGTAAGGTGGATGAGTCTAGCAGCAGCATTCATAATAGACTGAAGGGGGGAAAGCCTGTGTAATGGTAGACCAGTGAGGAAGGGTTTGCAGTAATTGACGCAGGATATATTGTTTTGTGGTGTCATTGGTCAGGAAGGGGCGGATTTTGGAAATGTTCTGGAGGTTGAGGTGGCAGGATTTAGCCTGGATTTAGGCATAGATCAACATAACCCTGCACATCGTTGGGTTACATTATTTGTCAAAGGCATGTTACCTGGAAAGGTGTCTGGACTATATAAGGGGGGGGGGGGAGAGGTAGGACGTCTACCAAAGGGAGAATGATCCCATAAATGAGGGCATCTTTTCTGCAACAACCCTGATAGTGGCAAGGGATGTGAGGACATGGAGTGGCACAATGACCAATACTGTAGGCAACACCTAATCAGAAAGCAGGAGTGTAGCCAGGACATAAGCTGAAGATTGTCAAGAATCAGGCAACAAGGTACCAAATTTGAAGGCAAGAGCAGGACAGCAAGGCACAGGAGTGTAGGGCAAAGGCAGTCAACAAATAGAAGCCTCAGGATCAACTTCATTGTGGTTTCCAACACACAGACTAATCCATCAGGGCAGGTAAGCCCTCTAGTAATTTTTACATGGTCAGGAGCATACTCATAGTCTATGAGGGTATGCATACCCTGATGGATTAGTATGTGTGTTGGAAGCACAATAAAGTTGTTCCTGAGGCTTTTATGTGGTGAGTGGTTCCACTTCCTACTTTGGAGTTTCAGCATATGTGTGTGATAGCACTGGACCAGTATGCAGTCTGGTAACTCTGGTGGTGATCTGGGATATGTTGACTTTGTTGCAGGTAAACCTTGCTGGCTCTTTTGTAGTGATGGATGGACGCTCCGCAAGATTGATATTTGGATAGATGTAGAGTCCTACTTGGTATGGAAGGTGGTCACACTTGCAGTTTTTTATTAAAATGCACAGTTCACAGTTAAGAGTGGAACCAACGCATTTCAGGGGAAGTACCTCCATCTTCGTCAGGGCATTGATGGTGCGTTTGGTTAGGATTATCCTGGAACTGGAGGTCAAAACATGGAACCCTTTAGGTGCTATCAACACCTATCCTTTGGAGTTTGGCATACACTGTGATTATAGGATACTGTAATTATTATTACAGGTAATTATATAGTTAATATAATTTACACAGCACTTTACATATATATTGTACATTCACATCATTCCCTAACCCTTAAGGAGCATACAAGTAAGGTCTCCAACTCACATTCATACATACACATACTGGGTAAATCTAGACAGGAGCCAATTAACCTACCAGCATGTCTTTGGAGTGTGGGAGGAAACCTGAGTACCCAAAGGAAACCCACACAGGCACAGGGAGAACATGTAGACTCCGACCCTAGTGCTGCCAGGTGGTACCATTTAGCCACTGTGCTGCCCCATCTGTTTAGCCACTGTGCTTTCCCATACTGCATGGAATCCAACTTTGAGCAGCACTAAAAAGGTGCATCGATCACTGCATGCTGGTAATGTTGTGGTTGGGATTCGAACCGATGATCCTAGTACTGCAAGACAAAAGTGCATTGTTTTGTGGAAAACAATAATGATGCTTGAAGCACAACTCCAAAAAGATAAAAATACCAAATGATGAAGGTATATATTCCATAAAAAAAATTGATTCAGCCCTGGTTCACACTGATGCGGTGCAGAATTCGCAGCGTTTTCAGTGCAAATTCCGTACCACCTCAGAATCGCACCCCGTTCATGCGAACCGCTGTATGTAAGTTAACACCCCGAAAATGGTCCGAAAAATGTAGTGCGATGTGCAGAATCGGATTGCATAGGTGTGAATACCCATGCGATTCAATTCTAGTGCGGACCCAAAAAAGGGCCCTGCACAGGGGTGGACTGACAACTCATGGGGCCCCCGGGCAATAGGGGATCATGGCGCCCCTGTGTCCTTGCCCAAACTCAAAAAAGCCTATGAAGAAGGCACCAGGGGAATCTCATGGGACCCCCTACTGACCCCGGGCTCTTGGGCAGTGCCTGAGTTTCCAAATGGTCAATCCGCCCCTGGACGGGTGTGGTACGATTAGAGCCATACAAAATGTATCCTCCAATTGCACCGCACACAAATCGCATGTGATTTGCACAGGAATGCGGTGAGGTTCCTGTGTGAATCACATGCGATATACCGCACCGCATGTACAGTATGTGAACCCAGGTTCAATGTATTTTTAGATACAATTAGTGTAAGTCCCTTATACCAGCCATCTGTGGTCTCCTGCACAGCAGCACTCAGAGTCCGTTCACACTGGTTACTGCATTACAGCACAGTAGCTGGTGTGCAGTGTGATCTGGCTGGATAACTGCAGAGCAGATGAGCTGATCCTGCCACATCACACTGTTACACAGTGACATTTCATTAAGTTCTATTGGCTGCCGTGGTGAGAGGCGGTGGATTGCTTGCACTGCACTGTGTTGAAAAAAAGGTAACAAATACCGCCTGCATTTTGCTTTGTTTTTTGGTGGGTCTCCACTGGACTAGCCGTCCAATGCAGCCCCACATCTGTTGTGAATGTACCCTTAGACTGTGAGAAGGAGCCAATCAGCATCTTCTGAATTCAGAAACATGCTGACAGGAAGAGAGAGCAGAGTGAGCAGAGGAGTGACCTCATTATTGTTCTGCTGACCTTTACTGTCCCATCAGCACGCTGGGGGCGGAATTGTTTTAACCTGTACATTCATTAGAACTAATGAATCGACTTAGATGAGAGGTGAAATGTCTTCAGCATTACAGAATAGGTCCAGCTGAATGTAGTTACTACCAGCTATGCAGCACTATGTCATATATCATGCGAACCTTCAAAGACAATGCAAAGCCTTGTAATGCCATAAATATGCATAACTTACAGCATTGCAATTCACCTATAAGCGTTTCTAAGGTGCGGCTTACCTGAAATATGCAAAGAAGTCAAAGTGTTCATTCCACGGAACCCTCTCCTACCTATGTCAGTTATGTCAGTTATGAAGCACAATCTTCACAGGGTTAGGGTTACAACGGAATTCAGACTTTCACTGGTATCAGTAATGATTGTCACATATTTGGAGAATTTACAGTGTTTGGGATGCCGAAAGTAACCTTTCAATTTTCAGCTGACACCTGGAATCTGATTTGTAGTTTTTAGGGTTGCAAATGCCCCCTTTACAGAGTTCCGACATATGTTTTAATGAAGGATTCCACTGTGCACTATATCTGCACTGACACATCAGCTAACATGTCATTTCAGGGGAAAAACAAAATCACCTTTCCTTTAAAAAATTAGACATTTTGTTTACAGGGTCCCAAGTGTAAGTATTTTTAAAAATGCAAAGCATGCATTTTCATCAACATATAACAATGAAGGATGAACGGTGAAAAAACACCTGATGATCCAATGTAATCTTTCCATAACCTGCTTCGGCTATGTTGCTGGAGAGTATGAGGGGGCAAGTACAGACCAGGGGCAGACTGACCATTAGAGTACTCGGGCACTGCCCGAGGGCCCAGGTTCAGTAGGGGGCCCCAAGAAATGCCCCTGGTACCTTTTAAAGGCTTTTTTGGGTGTGCTTTGAGTGTGGTCAAGGACACAGGGGCCCCATGATCCCCTATTGCCTAGGGGCCCCATGAGTTGTCAGTCCTCCCCTGGTACAGACACAATATTGTGAGAATATATCAGACATATGACTGTATATTAGTTGTGCTGTTACTGCAAGTAAATGACACAAATGAGTTAAAGAGGAACTGAACTCTGAAAACTGCCAAAAAAAAAAGCCAGACAGGGGACAAAGGGTAAGATAATGCCTATGGTCTCCCTGCAGCTAATTACTCTGCATTAGTTACTTACTATGCCTTGTTCTACACATTGTCTCTGTATGGAGGTGGCCATCTTGGTAAAGGCAGGGCTTTTCTTCCTCAAGTCAGAGCCTCTGGCAAAAAGAACAGTGAACAATGGCACAGTAATGACTTCACCAAATCTCACTCCAGATCTGCTGAGACTAGCAGCCAGAGAAAGCAGTGTAGATATACAGTATAGTGACGGCACTGTAGATACAGAAGTGCCTAAGTAGAAACACACCAGGACGTTCTCTGCTTTTCTTCAGGAGCAATTCCACACAAAAGGTAGGTTTTTTGGGGTACAGCCTAGCCAAGATTAACATTTCTAGATGTTCCCTATGTACCAGGATGGGTATTGGTCAAATGGCAGAGAGTAACTGTAACTTGCAATTTATTAACCTCTTCCCGTTCGGCCCATTGCCGATAAATGGCCAGACGGGAGCACTGCCAACGCGGTTGGACGTTTCTTAACGTCCCCCCGCATCTATTGCCTGTGTGCGCTCCCTGGGAGCGTGCAGCACCACGAACACAGATCACTGTATGGGACCTCTGTGTGAGGTCCCAGTTTATGTGATCACTGATTGGCCAATCAGTTATCACATGAATAGTAGTAAACAAGATGTCACTTCCTGACATCATTGCTTACTACTTGTGAATTCTGTGAATGATCACAGAGGTCACATGGTATTCACAACAGCCTTGTACCATGTGATAAGCTGTGACCAATCACATCTCACACAGTATTTCTCAATGGCTGCAGGAATGCAGCCAGAGTGAAGGAGAAATTATTGCTTTTACAGCCTTTATGGGTGTAAAAAGCAATCAGTGTAAAAAAAGAAAAAAAAATCTTCCTCACCCCCCACAAGTAGTACAGTGTCACTATGGTGACACTGTACTGCTAGGGTGACAGTATGTAAAAAAATAATAATACATAAATAATAATATAAAAAATACAATAAAAATGTGAAAGTATTTTTGAAAAATTATTTTCAGCTTTCAGTGCTATCACACTTTGAATGACAATTGCGTGGTCATGCAACACTGTACCCATATGAATTTTTTAGAATTTTTTTGAGACAGATAAAGCTTTATTTTGGTGGTATTTATTCACAACTGGGATTTCTATTTTTTTGCTATGTAAATTAAGTCCAAACATTTTGAAAAAAAAGTGTTTTTCTTATAAAATTTTGCAAATAAATAATATTTCATCATAAATCTTGGCCACAATTTATTCCGTTATCTTTTAAGTAAAAAAAAAAAATAACCCAAATGAGTTTATAACCAAAAATTATAATTTTTAAACTTTTTTTTACATTTTTATTTTTTTTTATATTATTATTTTATTTTATTTTTTTACATACTGTCACCCTAGCAGTACAGTGTCACCAAGATGACACTGTACTACTTGTGGGGGGTGATGAAGATTTTTTTTTTTTTACACTGATTGCTTTTACACCCATAAAGGCTATAAAAGCAATCATTTCTCCTTCTCTCTGGCTGCATTCTTGCAGCCATTGAGATCTACTGTGTGAACTGTGATTGGTCACAGCTTGTCACATGGTACAAGGCTGTTGTGAATAGTCTTGTACCATGTGACCTCTGTAATCTTTCACAGATTTCACATGTAGTAAGCAATGATGTCAGAAGTGACATCTTGCTTACTACTCTGCATGTGATCACTGATTGGTCAATCAGTGATCACATGATTGGGACCTCGCAGAGAGGACACAGCGGGCACCGGATTGTGGTGCTGCGCGCTCCCAGGGAGCTCCCAGGGAGCGCGCACAAGCAGGGGGAGGGGAGGCCGTTTATAAACGGCCACCCGACCCTGCACTGCCACCGGCCGTTTATATACAATAGCCGGACGCAAGGTGGTTAACACCGCTGCTTACAATTATCCTTAGAAACAGCATCCCTTACAGTAAAATCCAGGGATTCTCTGGAATTCAAGGCCTAGGGACATAGGGCTACCCCACTGGAACTGCAGTACTCTGATAGCAGTCAAAGAGGAATATCCCATTTTGGCCAGGTCTTTTGGAGAAGCTGTGTGTTACTAGGCTCTGACAGGGCTGGCTGTTGTTTGGACAACAGATGACTCACCTGCCTGCAGACCACTGGCCTAGCTACCTATGCCTCATCAGGTGTGATCTCTCTGGGCTGCTGAGGGAGGGAAGTAGAGAAATGTGTCTTCCATGGGCATGTGGTTAGACATATACCTGTTAGGCCTATTATCCGGGATTATAAACTGTGCTGTAGTTGGACAATTTTGTATTGTCTTCAGTATCTAAACATTTGTTTTTTTAAGGCTTGGATAGAGTGAAGAAGGGCTAGAACCCTGTCAGGTTTTCTTTTTTTGCTGTTTATGTCCCCATTCGGGAGATTCACCCTCTCAAATTGTCCTGTGACCTTTAACACTAAAAATGAGTAAAAGAACAACCCAAATTTTGAGTGTTCACCAGAACAGAAATAGAGGAGAAATATTCCAATGGTAACACTAGTTCTGCTTACCCTGGTGACAACCAAGGATTTCCCTCACTTTGGAGGGATTTATTCCCACTTCTTGTTGTTGCTATGGGACAGGAAATGAAGGAAATCTCCCTAATGGACACAGATGGCAAACAAAAATTGATATGGGTTATAATGCTTCCAATTTTGGCTTTAGTTCTACTTTAATTCTTGTAGTGAAGCCATTATCTGTGCTCTTTGAATCTAGTAATTTTGTATTTCAATGGTTATTAACTTTTGTAAACAATTTAACAAGAAGGATTAGAGCAAAAGACACGCCCACGCAGGGGCTATCAATGGTATGGCACATAACAAATAAAGAAATCAGTATTGTAACTCCAAAAATGCAAGAGGCGTGCCCACATAGAGGCTATCAATAGCACATACAATACAGAACCAGTGATATAACAGCAACAAAAATCTCCAGCCAAAGGCAAATATCTGTCGCCTCACGTAATCAAACAAAAAAGAGTAATGAAAGAAGAAGAAAACAAGACCAGAAGCAGGGATCCGGGAACGCATTTAACATACAGCGTCATAAACCCAGCCTAGCTGGGGGGAGCATGGGAAAAGCATATGTCAACCACGGCTCCCATATTTTCAAACATTTTCATTGGGAGTCACTAGGGATACTCGACATTTGTTTAATGAGTATCAGAGTGGTTATACGGTCCCGCACAAATCTAATAATTTTGAGGATAAAATTGCTATTTGCAATTGTGTTGCTGTCCTCTAATGTACCTATATAGTATATGTAAAGAATGCTTATCTCCCCTACCACATGCAGCCATATATTTGTATACAGTTTAGTTGGAGTGCATCTAGACTAACAAATTTATATAAATAAATTTGTGAGATCTACATTTTTTTAATGTAGGGATGAAAAAGTCACATGAAGGACAGTAATAAAACACATCCTTGGCTGGCTCTCAACCGTCACTTGTAGAAAACCATGTAGATAAAAATATTTTTAATCATATAGTAGAGGATGTGTTGGTCACTAACAAACTGCTATTGGATTTATTAATGCAGCTGGAAGTAATGCTATTTCCAAAAAACACAATAACACACCTGCAAACTGAAAGTGGATGGAAGACAAACAGCTACATTCATAGTCATCATACATTTGTCTAAACAGTGTTAAAGTAGGATTCCGGACTTAACCTAACTAGCCTTAAGCCTAGTACATACAATGAGAATATACGATGAATAATCGTCAGGTTTGTTTTTTTTGCATGCTAGTCTCTTATCGAAAATGAAGAGGCTACAAAAGTTACGAATATTTTCGTATGACAGAATACAACTTTGGAAGTGATATAATGTATTGTATTGTAATATATTCTTTTGTTTCCAAGCATGCGCAGTCTTGGTCACATGCTTTTTTCTGACAAATACTGTATTGATTACATGAAAATTGTTCATTCTGTTATCATACAAGAAAAATGTTTGTGCTTGTCCCTTCGGTTATTTTTGCATGATCTGTCATGATTCAGCTCTTGAAAGCTGTGTACTAACTATCAGATTATCGGACGACCACTCCAAAAAATGTATTTTTCGGCCAATATTCTCATGACACCCCCCCCCCCCCCCACACCTATATTAATGTTTGTAAAAAGGATGTTCATAACTAGCTATTTTCAGGTTGCTGTGGTCTTGGGATCACCATTGTAAAACCCAACAGCAGCTTCAGGGGAGAGAAGAGAGTGCTCAACAATGGCTGGTTATGCAGTTACATCCCACCCATTGTGGGAGCTCCCTTCTCTCCCATTCAGCTGCCACTGGGGAACCAGATCACCTGACTGGACTGGAGCGGCCTGAAATTAGGTACACTATATTGCCAAAAGTATTGGGACAGCCATCCAAATCACTGGATTCAGGTGTTCCAATCACCTCCATGGTCACAGGTGTATAAAATCAATCACCTAGGCATTCAGGCTGCTTCTACAAACATTTGTGAAAGAATTGGTCGCTCTCAGGAGCTCAGTGCATTCAATCGTGGTACCATGATAGGTTGTCACCTGTGCAATAAGTCCGTGAAATTTCTTTGTTACTAAATATTCCACGGTCAACTGTTAGTGGTGTTATAACAAAGTGGAAGCAACTGGGAACAACAACAACTCAGCCACGAAATGGTAGGCCACGTAAAATGACAGAGCGGGGTCAGCTCATGCTAAAGCGCACAGTGCGCAGAAGTCACCAACTGTCTGCAGAGTCAATAGCTAAAGACCTCCAAACTTCATGTGGCCTTCAGATTAGCACAACAACAGTGCGTAGAGAGCTTCGTGGAATGGGTTTCCATGGCCGAGCAGCTGCATCCAAGCCTTACATCACCAAGTGCAATGCAAAGCATCAGATGCAGTGGTGTAAAGCACGCTGCCACTGGACTCCAGAGCAGTGGAGATGTGTTCTCTGGAGTGACAAATCACGCTTCTCTGTCTGGCAATCCGATGGACGTGTCTGGGTTTGGCTGTTTCCAGGAGAATGGTACTTGTCTGACTGCATTGTACCAAGTGTAAAGTTTGGTGGAGGGGGAATTATGGTGTGGGGTTGTCTTTCAGGGGTTGGGCTTGGCCCCTTAGTTCTAGTGAAGGGAACTCTTAAGGTGTCAGCATACCAAGACATTTTGGACAATTTCATGCTCCCAACTTTGTGGGAACAGTTTGGGGATGGCCCTTCCTGTTCCAACATGACTGCGCACCAGTGCACAAAGCAAGGTCCATAAAGACATGGATGAGCGAGTTTGGGATGGAGGAACTTGACTGGCCTGCACAGAGTCCTGACCTCAACCCCATAGAACACCTTTGGGATGAATTAGAGCGGAGACTGCTAACCAGGCCTTCTCGTCTGACATCAGCGCCTGACCTCACAAATGCGCTTCTGGAAGAATGGTCAAACATTCCCATAGACACCCTCCTAAACCTTGTGGACAGCCTTCCCAGAAGAGTTGAAGCTGTTATAGCTGCAAAGGGTGGGCCAACGCAATATAGAACCCTACGGACTAAGACCATTGAAAATGCCATTAAAGTTCATGTGCACGTAAAAGCAGGCATCCCAATACTTTTGGCAATATACAGTTGTGGCCAAAATTATTCAACCCCCACTGAAATTGAGTGTTTTGGCCAGTTTGACATTGCTTTTGATCATTCAGTCATCTTGCTTACATTTACATTAAAGAGGCACTTGTAGGTCAGACAAATATAACATAACAGTTATAATGAAATAACCACAAATGTCTTTTCTGTGCTCACAGCATTATCAGTTTTATTCAACCCCCAAGTGACATTCAATCTTAGTACTTAGTACAGCATCCTTTTACAGTTATAACAGCTTTTAAACGTGAAGCATAGCTTGACACAAGTGTCTTGCAGCGATCTACGGGTATCTTCGCCCATTCTTCATGGGCAAAGGCCTCCAGTTCAGTCACATTCTTAGGCTTGCGCACTGCAACTGCTTTCTTTAAGTCCCACCAGAGGTTCTCAATCGGATTTAAGTCTGGTGACTGCGATGGCCACTCCAAAATGTTCCAGCCTTTCCTCTGCAACCATGCTCTAGTGGACTTGGAGGTATGCTTGGGATCATTGTCCTGTTGAAAGGTCCAACGTCTCCCAAGCCTCAGGTGTGTGACGGACTGCATCACGTTTCCATCCAATATCTCCTGGTACTGAAGAGAATTCATGGTACCTTGCACACGCTGAAGCTTCCCTGTACCTGCAGAAGCAAAACAGCCCCAAAGCATGATTGACCCTCCACCATGCTTCACAGTAGGCAAGGTGTTCTTTTCATCATAGGCCTTGTTCTTCCTCCTCCAAACATAGCGTTGATCCATGGGCCCAAACAGTTCTAATTTTGTTTCATCAGTCCACAGAACACTATCCCACAACTTTTGTGGTTTGTCCACATGGCTTTTGGCATACTGCAGTCGACTCTTCTTATTCTTTGGAGACAGCAAGGGGGTACGCCTGGGAGTTCTGGCACGGAGGCCTTCATTACGCAGTGTGCGTCTTATTGTCTGGGCTGAAACTTCTGTACCCACATCTGACAAATCTTTTCTCAGTTCCTCAGCAGTCACACGGGGACTTCTCTCCACTCTACGCTTCAGGTAGCGCACAGCAGTCGAAGTCAGCATCTTCTTTCTGCCACGACCAGGTAGCGTTTCAACAGTGCCCTTTGCCTTGAATTTGCGAATGATGCTTCCTAAGGTGTCTCTTGGTATGTTTAACATCTTTGCAATCTTCTTATAGCCATTGCCCTTCCTGTGAAGAGAAATCACCTCTTCTCTTGTCTTCCTGGACCATTCTCTTGCCTTCACCATGTTTGTAACCACACCAGTAAATGTCTAGAAGGAGCTGAGTATCACAGTCATTTTAAAGCTGCCTAATTGGTGCTTATTATGCTTGATTGCTGCTCGGTGACATCCACAGGTGTTTTCAATACCTGATGGAAAGCACCTGTATGAACCTCTGTTCTTCAGAGTGGTAGTCTTTAAGGGGTTGAATAATTGTGGCAATGAAGAAACCACATAAGAACCATTTACTACTGTATTACATAAACAATTGATGTCATTTTAGTTGCATTTGGGTAGTTACAACGTCCTTGTAGGATTTGATTCTGAATACAATTCCAAATGTACACTATAGTCCCTAAACCCCTTTACAGCATTGGGGGTTGAATAATTTTGGCCACAACTGTAGTGTATGTATATACTTCTTTCTTACACAGGTTGGTTAGTATAGGTGTAAGGATGTGGGAGGGAGTGTTTTTAAGACTAGTTAGGTACAGTCAGGTCCATAAATATTGGGACATTGACACAATTCTAACATTTTAGGCTCTATACACCACCACAATAGATTTGAAATGAAACTAACAAGATGTGCTTTAACTGCAGATTGTCAGCTTTAATTTGAGGGTATTTACATCCAAATCAGGTGAACGGGGTAGGAATTACAACAGTTTGCATATGTGCCTCCCACTTGTTAAGGGACCAAAAGTAATGGGACAGAATAAAAATCATAAATCAAACTTTCACTTTTTAATACTTGGTTGCAAATCCTTTGCAGTCAATTACAGCCTGAAGTCTGGAACGCCGAGACATCATCAGATGCTGGGTTTCATCCCTGGTGAAGCTCTGCCAGGCCTCTACTGGAACTGTCTTCAGTTCCTGCTTGTTCTTGGGGCATTTTCCCTTCAGTTTTGTCTTCAGCAAGTGAAATGCATGCTCAATCGGATTCAGGTCAGGTGATTGACTTGGCCATTGCATAACATTCCACTTCTTTCCCTTAAAAAACTCTTTGGTTGCTTTTACAGTATGCTTTGGGTCATTGTCCATCTGCACTGTGAAGCGGCGTCCAATGAGTTCGGAAGCATTTGTCTGAATATGAGCAGATAATATTCCCGAAACACTTCAGAATTCATCCTGCTGCTTTTGTCAGCAGTCACATCATCAATAAATACAAGAGAACCAGTTCCATTGGCAGCCATACATGCCCACGCCATAACACTACCACCACCATGCTTCACTGATGAGGTGGTATGCTTAGGATCATGAGCAGTTCCTTTCCTTCTCCATACTCTTCTCTTCCCATCACTCTGGTACAAGTTGATCTTGGTCTCATCTGTCCATAGGATGTTGTTCCAGAACTGTGAAGGCTTTTTTACATGTCGTTTGGCAAACTCTAATCTGGCCTTCCTGTTTTTGAGGCTCACCAATGGTTTACATCTTGTGGTGAACCCTCTGTATTCACTCTGGTGAAGTCTTCTCTTGATTGTTGACTTTGACACACATACACCTACCTCCTGGAGAGTGTTGTTGATCTGGCCAACTGTTGTGAAGGGTGTTTTCTTTACCAGGGAAAGAATTCTTCGGTCATCCACCACAGTTGTTTTCCGTGGTCTTCCGGGTCTTTTGGTGTTGCTGAGCTCACCGGTGCGTTCCTTCTTTTTAAGAATGTTCCAAACAGTTGTTTTGGCCATGCCTAATGTTTTTGCTATCTCTCTGATGGATTTGTTTTGTTTTTTCAGCCTAATGGTGGCTTGCTTCACTGATAGTGACAGCTCTTTGGATCTCATCTTCAGAGTTGACAGCAACAGATTCCAAATGCAAATAGCACACTTGAAATGAACTCTGGACCTTTTATCTGCTCATTGTAATTGGGATAATGAGGGAATAACACACCATGGAACAGCTGAGAAGCCAATTGTCCCATTACTTTTGGTCCCTTAACAAGTGGGAGGCACATATGCAAACTGTTGTAATTCCTACACCGTTCACCTGATTTGGATGTAAATACCCTCAAATTAAAACTGAAAGTCAGAAGTTAAAGCACATCTTGTTTGTTTCATTTCAAATCTATTGTGGTGGTGTATAGAGCTAAAAAATTTTAGAATTGTGTTGATGTCCCAATATTTATGGACCTGACTGTATATCCCAGAATTCTACTATATAATTGGAGAAAAAAATATTACTATGTAAACCATCCCGTGATTCAGGCAACCCTGAAAGATAATATATCCAAGTCCATGGCCTTACTTTTTACATCTGCATTTAAAGCAGAACTTCATTTGACCCACTTTTTTTTTTTACCTGCCATTCAGTGCTGTCCTTGATTCAGATCCTCACTTGCCCAGCGATTCTAGCATTGTACTGCTGCAATCCACTGCTCAGGTGAAGCAGCCCAGGTTCCATGCTGCCATCATAGACCTGCCCAACCTTCAGTACCAGGCAGCCTGATGATGTCACCCCTGTCTCTCACCTCCTATTAACAATATACCTGTGTTTGACACCATTGTGCAGCGCAGCAGTGTTGTACAGCGCTGACCCTTCATCTTTGAGAGAGATTGCCTATTATAGGATGTGATGGTATTTCAAAGGGCAAATACAAAAACAGATTGTGTGGCACAGTAAAAGGATTGTACTACAGGTACAGAAAAATGAAATAAACAAATACCTGGAGTAAATTTGGATTTTGTGGACTACACCGAGTTGCTGGCTTGATGTTATTACGGATGCTTACCTCTTTTTCTGTATCACCTGTTCTTCCCAACGCTGCGGGATGTAGATGGCCCCTTGCCGTCCTCATGTGCAATGCAGGGCTATTGGTCCTGCATTGTACTTGATTACATCAGTGTGGAACCTCTAGCTGGAGCATCTTAGAGAAGAGGCACCGAGAGACTGGTCACACAGTGTGAAGGAAGCCTGCCGGAGCAAGCATCAAGGTAAGTATTCCACCTTATTCCTCTATACCTGGATTTAGCAAGTATTTAATGCTTTCAGTGTTGGGAGGGCATTTCAAGGATGTTTTTTGTGTTCCCAGAGTTCAGTTTTAATCTATGCTAGGTTCTGTATTATAATTGTGCGTTTTGATTATGAATGTGGCGGTCTACATTCCTGAGTATTTACTGTTATTCAGCCAAATGATAAGAATATGTCAATGATAGTGAAAGTCCCCTCATACCAGTCACAGGATGACTAGGGGAATGTTATAATTCCTTTCATAGTCTGTCACTGCTCTTGTGGTGGAGGATTGTGAGAAAGGAGATACCATCATTTCTTGCATAGTTCTCATTCTGAAACTATTTCTGTTAAAGGTTGGTCTTTTCTATAAGCCGATCTATCAAGGCAACTTATTTTATAATTTTATGTTATAGAAATCTATCTATCTATCTATCTATCTATCTATCTATCTATCTATCTATCTATCTATCTATCTCATTATTGTTCAACTCTTTATCTTCTGTTTTTCATAGGGGTTCTCCTCCTGTCTCATATACAAGGGGAAAGATTCATAAATGTAGGGGGTCTTTATGGAGTTTAATTTACTTTTTCAAAAAATTTTAGCATCAAATACACCTCATTTATCAAGATGTTATCTCTCACATACCAGCCATCAGCCAGTAGTATATTCATGCAAAGGCTTTGCTCTGCTTACCAACAGGAGCTGGCCACATGACCAAATTCCCAGGTACTGGTTGCAACATCTCAGATGAAGGGTATATAGAGTCCCTGATTTACTCTCAGTGACTAGGGATCTAATTATACAGTCTCTCAGATCGATCAACAACTGTAGATTTAGCACCTGTCTCTTTGGCTATGAATTGAATGGATTGGTTAGGGAAACCCTCGTACTACATAGTGGTAGGGAAATTATTGTATTGGCACAGAATGGTTTGAATGGTTTGAATGGTGATGGTGGGGGTTATTTTGAAGTAGGTGTGTTTTAACTAAACTATATTCTGCACTCCTCCAGCAACGTGGCATCAGCATATAGCAGGTGCAGTCTGTATTCTCCACTGCAGGTGGTGCTCGACTGCAGCAGTAATGCAGATGAGGAGGAAGTTGAGAGAAACTTGGTTTCTCTATGATTTTCTTGGTGAAACGGGAACAGTTATCCAATTGGATACTGATGCCCCATGTGACTCTGGTGGCCATTTTGGGTCAGGCAGAGTCTATTTGACTCCGTCTCCTGGGACAGCATAGGGACGAGCTCCCTGTCTGTCAGGGACAGTGCTTAGAGATAGTGAAAGGTTCTGGAGGAGTAGTGAGAGCGCAGGGACTAAGTATATCCCTACAGGATGGTTCGCCCATGGGTTAGACTAGCCAGGCTGCATTCCGCTTCTCATGGCAGACGTTGTTGGAATCTGTTGGACTTCAGACCACTGTTCCACCATTGTAAGTGGCGCCAGATGGGTGAGCCTCACCGCTGGGCCTGGTTGTACTTTTCTACAATGCATTATTTTTGACAAATTGGGACTCCCTTGATGCGCCTGCGTCTTCACCCAGTCTTCTGGGTATGAGATGTTTGGCCATCTTGTCTGAGCACACTGGGATGACGTAACTATCATGCATTCATTGCAGGAGTGCAGGAGTTCATTGTTCTCCGAAGATGCCGAAATCGTATACTGGGCTATGCTGGGGCTACACACTGCAGTCTGATTTTTTATGAATGGGATAGGCTGTGGTGGGATTATTGAGACGCAGTGTAATAGGGAGCAGATAGTGATAGCCACTCTCCATTATAAACAAGCTTCTATGACATCATACTTTACTTGACAAATTCAATAGGAATGATGTAACAAGGTTATTTTCTTCACTCTGCCATTTCTAGACTGCGAAACAGTATCTGACTCGGCAAACCCACAGGAAAGATCAATAGCTTGATGGCCATTAAGTGTGTTTATACTGAGCGCAATGCTGGCCAGGAAGTGAGAGTTGGTGGATTTAATTAAACCTGAAGGACACTGCGCTCCAACTTTCTTAAAGGATATCCAATTTCCACACACCCAAAACATAGGAAATGAGTGTTGCATACTCTTCAGGAGGGTCTCATGTCAAGAATGTCCCAAATGACAAGCTTAGAAGAGCTAATGAATAAGATGTACTGTAAATTGCTTGGGAGTGGAGAGCCAAGCATCCATTTACCATGAAGCAATCCCTGATACACACATTTAAGTATCAGTTGCAAGGCTGTTTGATTGCTTTAGCTTCCTGCTCAGGGAATACTGTGCAGGTCCAGACAGTACAGTAAGTGAATGCTGAACTTTACACCCATCGTCTTTGTGTATATTGTCCTACAGCCAACTCAAATATTCTACAGATAAAATGTTATTCTACACAGAGCGTTAACTTTATCGCATTCCCACCATAACTGTGGGCAGTGTAAGGCCAGGACATTTATCGGTAGAGAATTCTTTGTAATCTGATTGGGTAACAATCCCCAGAATAGAGTTCTGCTTTTAGTTGTTTGAGTTCTACTCTTTGTTATTTGTGGATCACCAGTTATTTTTTTAAATTTCATTTTAGCAAGTCTCCATCCAGTTTACTCCTTTGCATTAAAAGGCCTGGATAAGCAAAGTAAGGTAGACTTAAACCCTAGGAACTCATTTGTACAGACAACAAACCATTTTAAGGGAATGAGCACGATGGGTCAGCATTTTGATGGTTGAAACAGGCAGTAAGGCAACATTTTGGCCTGTCAAACTTTGGCAAAAACCGATATAAATATAACAGCCATCAATATATGAGGAATCCACACTGGTCTTCTCACTCATAGATGGCCTAAGATTAAAACAATAGGTTGAGTGAATATGCCTAACCCAGTTTGTACTTCTCTTTGAGTCAATGAATTTGCTTATATCCAATAACAGGTATCTTTACCCGAAATGTACACTCACCAGCCACTTTATTAGGTACACCTTGCTAGTGCCAAGAAAATATCCCCCACACCATTACACCACCACCACCACCAGCCTGAACAGTTGATACAAGGCAGGATGGATCCATGCTTTCATGTTGTTTACAGCAAATTCTGACCCCACCATCTGAATGTCGCAGCAAACAGTCTGCCCATTACCCTCTGACCTCTGACATCAACAAGGCTTTTTTATCCACATAACTGCCACTCACTCAATATTTTTTGGACTATTCTCTGTAAACCCTAGAGATGGTTATGTGTGAAAATCCCACTAGACCAGCAGTTGTTGAAATACTCAGACCAGCCCATCTGGCACCAACAACCATGCCACGTTTAAAGTTACTTAAATCCCCCTTATTCCCCATTTTGATGCTTGGTTTCAACTTCAGCAAGTTGTCTTCACCACGTCTAGATGCCTAAATGCATTGAGTTGCTGCCATGTGATTGGCTGATTGGCAATTCGTGTTACCAAGCAATTGAACAACTGTACCTAATAAAGTGGCCGATGAGTGTATAGTAGTGTTCATTTTAAATGCATTTTCTACTGTCCTAAATAACTAGAGAGCCAGTAATCTTTTTTTCTGATCTCCTTCATACATTGTTTCTGTCACACCTGTCTGTTGAAAGTTAAATTGTTATAAGACCTATCAGTTTTTCTGCTGCTTGATTTCCCTCTAGTTTCTGTCCCCAATACACATAAATTCTGAGGTGGGTATTAAGGATCACCTAGTAATCAATCAGAGGTCTTTGGAAATGTTTATTGGTTCAGTGCATCAAATGATTTGAAGTAGTGAACCAGTAAATGTTTTTAAAGACCTCTGCATAATATGATTTTTTTTAATTTCATGCTCTTCAATAACCACCCTAGAGCTTATCATCTGCTGAGCACTCTTTTTATTGCAATCAGAGAGGTGGCAGCCTAGTGCTGGACAGGACCTATAGGAGGAGATCAGTGCAAGAGAACAGGACAACGCTGGATCCATTGGACTTGTATGTCTATTACTAAAGCATAAAAAGGGCACCAAGGATAAGTTGGAAATAAACATTTTCATAAGGAGGTTGAAGTTCCTTTTTAAAGGGGAAATAGACTCTCTCAATTAACATTAACTATGTTTAATCCATATGCTACTAGCTAGTGTTAGTAAATAGATGTGAAGGTGTATTAAATGTACTTCTTTATACTTTTTTTTGTTACTTTATTTTGTTTTGTAACATTTCTTCAGTTGCTTTCTGGTCTCTGGCCTAGGCCAGGCTGATGTCATACATCCTGGGAGTCTTATGGACATTTTTGTTTTTAATCTGGTGGAGGA
Organism: Staurois parvus; assembly: GCF_062004578.1. Taxonomy (NCBI): domain Eukaryota; kingdom Metazoa; phylum Chordata; class Amphibia; order Anura; family Ranidae; genus Staurois; species Staurois parvus. The sequence goes on from NW_028318241.1 coordinate 4,300,784, forward strand.
GAGGAGGAGCTTTTTCAGCTATGCACATCTTCCTGTCTGCATGCCTGAAAGGGCAGATGGATTCCAGAAAGTAAATGCTACATAAATAATCTACACTTGTTCAACATGACCGTGGCTAAAAATGCTTAAGGGGTGTTGTTCAAAGTAATTTAATGTGAATAATAAAAATAAATTAAAAAGCATTTTTGGTTTGCTCAGATACAACTGAATTCTACTTTACCCTAGGTTCACATCTGTGCAGGTGGTGCCGCTGCACTACCCGAACAGAGAAATGCGAACCCGCGGGCAGTGCCATTAGTTTTAATGGGACTCTGCCCACACTGCAAAAACGCAACCGTACTGGGAACTGAGGTTCCCGTACGGGCTGCGTTTTCTAAAGAAGTGCAGGGACTTCCCTGTGTGTCACGGCATGGGAGTCCATTCAAATGAATGGGCTCTTGTGCCCGTGCAAAAAACGGCCTGCACGGCCGCATATGTATGAGCCAGGGGTTAAGAATTGCAAGAAAGACTTGCTTTCAAAAGACATAATTTTGTATGAGTGTGTGTAAAAAGGAAAATATACCCGCGTGCCATGCACACCCCGGCAAATTTGTTATTTTTTTTTAAAGCAAAATTTTTGTACTGCAAAGGAAACTTCACCCTCCTAATGAAAATGTTAAAAAAGCGTCTAAGATGTACCTTAACACCGTACCATAACGCCCAGTCACAACGCCGAGTGTCCCGCCCTGCCATCAATCTGCTATAGGCCGGGCGGGACACTCGCCGTTGTGACTGGGCGTCATATGACATCCTGTCAAAACGAGCCGCTCATGTGGCCCTGGTGCCGTGCAGTTTCTGTTCATTTCTGTTATAAAATTTTGCAAATAAATAACGTTTCTTCATAAATTTAGGTCAAAATGTATTCTGCTACATTTCTTTGGTGAAAATAATAATACTAATTGAATTTGTATGTTTTTTTCAAATGTTTCTATTATTTTCTTTATTTTTTATTACATTTTTTCTTTTTTATTTACAATTTTATTTTTCAGCACACTGTGACCAAAGCAATATAATGTTACCATAGTAACACTGAACTACTCTGGGCAAGCGATCAGGATTTTTGCAATCATTGTTACTGAATGAAACAGTCTTTTGTTGTGATTAGCTGTGATTGCGCAAAGCTGATCACGTGATACAGATGGCTGTGATTGGCTCTATTTGTGTGCAAAAAATGATAAAAATTTCATATGGGTACAGTGTTGCATGACCGCGCAATTGTCATTCAAAGTACGACAGCGCTGAAAGCTGAAAATTGGCCTGGGCAGGAAGGGGGTAGAAGTGCCCGGTATTGAAGTGGTTAAACAAATCTTTCACATTGTCTTCAAATGCAGATCCACAGATCCAGAATCTATTCCTGTATGGTTTGGGCAATTTGTAAAGATTCTCCTGCCATTTCTCATATTTTCATTGACAACTCTTGCTGCTTAGGCCTATACAGACAGGTTTTCTTCCAGTCCTATAGTGCATGGTATTGCTAATTATGAAGCATGTGCACATTCAGGAGACAAGGGCAGAATCTCAGCTAACAATGAGCGATTCTGCTCACATAAAAACACTTAATGTGAACGGGGCCTGAACATTTCTACAACCTTTCTACAACCTTGCACAGGCAGCCAGGTATGCTCTTTTATTTTTATACACGTAGGGAGTGGAAAAGATATATGCAGGCAGGGACCAGAGAAAATCGCTGGTATAAGTGGATGGTGGGGAAATACTCTGCAGCTGTCGCCAACACTTTACGGAAGCTCCCCATTAGAGTCACTGTCAATATCTTTAAATGGCTTTGTCTATGTAGACATTGCAAGCTGGCACTGCCAAAAGCTTTCCACTGCAAATTTCCTAAATGAATACATTTTGGTGGATCAGGATATGCATTTAGGATGCTTTTAAGAAGCATTTCAGGAGAGTCTGAAAAGATGATGCATTGTTAGCTAAAGGCCCTTGTCAATTACTTCTAAAAATACATGTGCTTGTGTTTCAGGTGTTTTCCTACTGACAGAAACTGAATTGCTAACTGTGCTGTGTGTGTTTTACTAGGGAAACATGCTGCTTTATAGTGCTCTGCTATGCAGAGCAATACAAACTAGCATGTCGGTGCTGACAGGGAAGACACACAGACCTCTCCCCTTTCACTGTTCCTCAGCGATTGCTGGGTGCTGAAGGGGAATCTCTGGCCCCTACCCAGTGATTGACAGCTGTAGCCGCCAATGGCAGTGCGTACCCTACTCGGAAATGCAAAATCATATATATATATATATATATATATATATATATATATTGGTGATGCACCAAAATGAAAATTCTGGTACTGAAACCGAAAATTCAAAATGCAGTTGGCCGAAAACTGAAAACCGAAATACGCAGTTTTTAAAAATGAATATATATTTTTTGGAAAAAAATACACTTTGATTAAAAGAAAAAAACAGCATATACCCCAACTGTTTTGTAAAATATGTCAGAGGAAGTTACGGTGAGTAAATAGATACCCAACATGTCACACTTTATAATTGTGCACGCACGTGGAATGGCATGAAACGCAGTACATGCGGTACTTATAAATCTCCATGGGTGATGCTTTAAAAATGTCTACAGGTTAGCAGGGTAAAGTTACAGAGGAGGTCTTGTGCGAGAATTATTGCTCTTGCTCTGATGTTCGTGGCGATACCTGGCGTGTGTGGTTTGAACACCATTTACATAATCACTTTTATTCTTTTTACAAGAAATGCATGCATCCCTTGTGATAGAAATAATTAGTGACAGGTCCTCTTTATGGAGAGGTATAGGGTCAATAAGACCCCACATCTCTCCCCTGCAATGTAAAGCATTAGATAAAAAAAAAACATTGATCTAGTGCCTACAAAAAAAAAAAAAAAAAATGTCCGGAACCGGAAGTGACATCACTCCGGTCCTCCAAGGCCATAGAGATGTGTGACGGTTATCTTTCCTTCACTCATCTCTATGCCCAGCGCCGGGATCAATGGATTCTCAGGTAAGACTCAACTACCAAGCGGCGGCTGGCAGGCGGGCGGGCGACGGCAAACAAGCAGCCGTCTTTGAGAGGTGTTTTTTTTCGGCACCTGTATCGGTGCTTTTTTTTCATTTCGGCCGACGGCTGAAAGGGGTGTTTTTTCGACCGAAACGTTACGGCCACCGGAATTTCGGTGCATCCCTAATATATATATATATGATTTTGCACAGCCCTTCTGCCCTGTAGCAGTAGTTCTGCTATAGGGTGGCGGGGAACCGGTTAAAGTAGATCTAAAGGCAAAACTTTTTTCATTTTGTTTAGAGTTAGGGATTCTGTGCATGATTCTGAGGGCAAAGTTTCAAGCATTCTATAATAGCTGTCTTTGCGCATGCATGTGAAAAGTGCATGTGCGCATATGTGCTGGGTAAGCCCACACGTAGTCAGATGTGCTGTGGGGCTCAACAGGAACTGAAGGCCTGAATCCCTTCTGCACACATGCAAAATCCAGGTTAGAGGTGGGGGGCGGGGCGAAACAAATGCCATTCTTGCCCAGGCATAAAATATGCTTTGTAGCACAAAAAAAAATCTAAATAAAAAATGAGAGAGGAAGTGGGGAGATGACCAGGCATAACGAGACTTAGTTTATGGTGAAGGTCTGCAATATGTTATACTTACATGTCCCTCCCCCAGCTTGTGATTGGAAAGTGAAAGAAAAAGCAGCCAACTGAAGAGCTCATTGCTTTGTCTCTCTGCTCTCTCCTCTTATGAGCATGCCCTTGTACAGCAGCACTCCGGATTTGCACCTTGTGCTGCTTCTTCCTTCTCCTCTCTTAGCTCTTCTGTACAGTAAACTACAAGAGGCTGATACCACTTCACATTTACGTACTTCCACTGATTACATGAAAAAACAAGTTTAATGATTTATTAATGAACAGAGATCTGCGTTAATGTGTATGTATGGTATATCAGCCTGAGGTTCAGCTTTAAGCATTAGAAAGTGCTTAACCTGTGCATGATGTGTACTGACAACCCAGAACATAATAACTATAGCACAGGAACTGGATTTACGTGTCATCCAGGGAAGATGTTTAGTCTAGAAGGTTGATGATGAGTCTGGATGATTCCAGAACAAAGATGGTTTTGGCCTTCTGGGTAGAAAGGAAGATGAAGACAGTGTCTTGGAGAGTACTGTGATCTCTCCAAGTGTCTCATTTACAGTACTTAGCAGGGGCGGACTGACCATTTGGAAACTCGGGCACTGCCCGAGGGCCCGGGATCAGTAGGGGGCCCCATGAGATGCCCCTGGTACCTGTTTCATAGGCTTTTTTGAGTTTGGGCAAGGACACAGGGGCCCCATGATCCCCTACTGCCCGGGGGCCCCATGAGTTGTCAGTCTGCCCCTGGCACTTAGCCTGCATATGCTGAAACCTAAGCTCCGGATAAAATAGAAATAAACACGATAAAGATGTTACATTCAAAAAGTGCCCCCTTGAACTTCTCTGATACTTATGTATAAACAATCATTGTGAAAGTGAACCCCCATCCCTATTACCAGGAACACATTTGGGTTGATTTACTAAAGGCAAATAGACTGTGCACTTTGCAATTGCAGTTGCACCAGAGATGAGGTGAGACTTCACTTTGCAAAATATAATCCAATCTCATGCAAGGGAAAAAAAACAGCATTTTTGCTTGCACATGTTTGGATGATGGAAGTCAGCAGAGCTTCTCCTCATTTACTAAGTTCTGGAGCAACTGCACTTGCAAAGTGCTCAGTCTATTTGCCTTTAGAAAATCAACCCTATTGTGATCTTGAGTGCACTTCTATCTGTGGAACCTTATGTGTCTGAGAATCCATGCCTGATATGTGTACCAGAGCTGCATTAGAAAAACAGAATGGCTGGCCACACAAACAGCAACGTGGCGGATGAAATCCTTTATTGGAATCCTTTCCATGCAATATGATAGGAACATGACAGCTCCAAGACAGGACAGAGGAGCTGCATTAGCCACTGTCGGAGTCTGCCTCTTGCTGCAGTTGTGATTTTTAGACCTGCACAAACTAGGGCTAATTTAGAGGGGAGACAATTAACCTGCCTGCCTGTGCTTGCTTGAGTTTCCTCCAGGTACTCTGGTTTTCTCTCACACTTCAAAAACATGCTGTTAGGTTAATGGGCTCCTCTGTAAATTGTCCCTAGTATGTGTATGTATGCATGTGTGACAGGGCCTTAGATTGTAAGCTCCTTGAGTGCAGGGACTGATGTGAATGTACAATGTTTAAAGAGCTGCGGAAATGTATGCTGTATAAATATTCGTTATAAGAAAATAAAGTCTTGGGTGGGATATGGACCTCGGGACCCCAGTGTGGACCTCGGGACCCCAATGCAGGAATAACTGAAAATGACTAAACTACTGTGCTTCCCCAAAAGTGAACCTAGTTATACTTCTGTGTTCTCTTCTATCTGCAAACATAATTGGGAAAGTGACCCTAGCATTGGATAGATTATTTTCATGTTAAAGCTGAACTCCAGCTAAAATAAAAATTGACCCTTGCAGTGGGGCTCCCACAGTACTGCGAGGGCTAATGTGGGCCATAGATGGGTCGAAAATCGGCCATTTTTTTAAGAAAAAAAAAAGAAAAATCGGTCATTCAATCGACCGATGTTACGACCAACGGTAAAAAAATCGGCCGATTTTCGTCTATGGCCGGCATTTAACCCCATAATTACTTCTGTCCCTTGCAGAGACGTGAGCAATACATAAGAATAATAAGAAGAATAAAAGAAGAAGAAGAAGAAGAAGAAGAAGAAGAATTCCAGTCCGCTATTATATTTTATATGGAAAAGTCTTGCAGTTGCAACAAATGTATCCATTTGTATCCATTTCGGATACAGATGTTTTTATTTGGATACAAATGCATACATTTGTTGCAACCGCAAGACTTTTCCATATAAAATATAGTAGCGGACTGGAATTCTTCTTCTGCTTTTTCTTCTTCTTTTACTTCTTCTTCTTGCAGGTCACGGCTCATGCACAGATTTTTTTATCGGGAAAACGACTGGACGATTTGTCCATCATTGCCGGGAAAATCGGCCGATCGTCAAAATCGGCCACAAATTTTCCAACATGCCCGATAAAAAAAATGTGCAAAAACCCTGAAAAATGGCCGACCAATTAACCCACTAACTGTGTGAAAATCGGACGATTTTTTTTTCCGCTGAAAAATCAGCCGATTTTTGACCCGTCTATGGCCGGCATAAGTCCTCATTTTTGTCTAGGAAGAACAGAAAAAGCAGCCATTATTCTTTATTTCTTGGTTATTCCATATTATACCTTACTCCTTGCGCCCGCAGACTTGTTTTGGTCGCAGGCACTCTGACATCACCAAGTACAACGTAGGAAGGGCAGTCTTCCATTGTAAGTGAGCACACCGAGGCCCCACCCACAATCCAGAGCATCAGAGAGGAGGAGAGCGCCGGCCGACATGGGAGCCGGGAAGGTGTAACTGCTGTATTATTTATTTATGATTTAATCATTGTATTATCTGGTCTCTTTACATCAGATGTCTCCAAATGTTTCAGTATGAGGGCCACATTGTATAATTTACAAATATTTACAGGCCAAAAAAATCTCCATTAGCTTCCCCACCTTACATCAGGGTCCTCTTTTACACTAGAATTCTCATCAAAGTTCCCATTAGAGTCTTCCACCCCCCCTTAAGTTACATCGGGGTCCCCATCAGAGTCCCCCTTACATCATATTCCACATTAGAGTCCCCTTACACCAGGGACCCCATTAGAATCCCTCCTTACATCAGGGTCCCCATCAAAATCACCCTATAATATCAGAATCCCCATCACAATCCCCCTTATATCATGGTCCCCATCAGAGTCCCCCTTACATCATATTCCACATTAGAGTCCCCTTACATCAGGGACCCCATTACAAACCTTCCTTACTTCAGGGTCCCCATCAAAATCACCCTGTAATATCAGAATTCCCATCAGAGTCCCCCTTATATCAGGGTTCCCATTGGATTTCCCCTTACATCAGGGTCCCCATCAGAATTCCCCCTTATATCAGGGTTCCCATTGGATTTCCCCTTACATCAGGGACCCCATCAGTATTCCCCCTTATATCAGGGTTTCCATCAGAGCCTTATTTACATCATGGTCCCCATCAAAATCTACCCTTACATCAGAATCCACACCAGAGTCACCTTACATCAAAATCCATATCAGGGACCCCATTAGAATCCCTCCTTACATCAGAGTCCCCATCAAAATCAGCCTATAATATCAGAATCCCCATCAGAGTCCCCCTTATATCAGGGTTCCCATTGGAGTTGCCCTTACATCAGGGTCCCCATCAAAATCACCCTATAATATCAGAATCCCCATCAGAGTCCCCCTTATATCAGGGTTCCCATTGGAGTTCCCCTTACATCAGAGTCCCCCTCAGAGCCCCCCTTAAATCAGGGTCCCCATCAAAATCACCCTATAATATCAGAATCCCCATCAGAGTCCCCCTTATATCAGGGTTCCCATTGGAGTTCCCCTTACATCAGGGTCCACCTCAGAGCCCTCCTTACATCATGGTCCCCATCAAAATCTACCCTTACATCAGAATCCACACCAGAGTCACCTTACATCAAAATCCATATCAGGGACCCCATTAGAATCCCTCCTTACATCAGAGTCCCCATCAAAATCAGCCTATAATATCAGAATCCCCATCAGAGTCCCCCTTATATCAGGGTTCCCATTGGAGTTGCCCTTACATCAGGGTCCCCATCAAAATCACCCTATAATATCAGAATCCCCATCAGAGTCCCCCTTATATCAGGGTTCCCATTGGAGTTCCCCTTACATCAGAGTCCCCCTCAGAGCCCCCCTTAAATCAGGGTCCCCATCAAAATCACCCTATAATATCAGAATCCCCATCAGAGTCCCCCTTATATCAGGGTTCCCATTGGAGTTCCCCTTACATCAGGGTCCACCTCAGAGTCCTCCTTACATCAAGGTCCCCATCAAAATCTGCCCTTATATCAGAATCCACACCAGAGTCCCCTTACATCAGAACCCATATCAGAGCCTCCCCTACATCAGGGGCCACATCAGAGTCCACCTTAAATCAGGGTCTCCATTGCAACCTTGGCTGACCTTATTCCTCAATCAGTGTACACTGATGATACACCACTGACTGTAGCTGATAACATCTTGTAGCGGGGCCAGACGTGGCTCATGGGCCGCAGTTTGAAAACCCCACTCTAGAGTAAAAAAAATGAGCATTTAACCCTAGAAGTGCCGGGGGAGCACCAATGCAAAGGGCAACTGTTATTTCAGCTTTAACATAAAAGAGCAGAAAACACTTTCTACTTTCTTACTTTTAAAAGAGTTATTTTTTCCGATAGAAGAGAAAACACACATCCATATCAGAGAAGGTCACAGGGACAGCAGGTAAGGTTTTTATTGTGTTTATAAATGTCTCTCAGAGCTGGCGTTATACCTTTTATCTTTGATCTTCTTGACAAAGTTGATTTGTTTTTAGTCCTTCAGAAGTCCATTTCCCCGTCTGAGCCTCCATAACACATAGAAGTGCTGCAGCTGCAGTTTCTGTACTTACTGTAATTTATATTGGCCTGTCATTCAGCAACAATAACATCTTTCAGGGAACACACCTTGATTGCCTACATCAAACAATCGATACATACTTTCAGAATTCTCTTCCTCTGACTCATTAGGAGAGGATTTCCAGTTCTCAGGCCCATAATTGTTTAATGGGAGGAATAAAAAATGAAAATAACACAGCGTCTGGAAAGTCTTATGTCTTAAAGGTTTAATATTACATCGAAATATATAAATTATAAAAAAGTTTGATCTCCAGTCAACTGCATTAGAGAAGTGGAACCACAGGAAATGGATAGGATGTGCATTAGCATAGCTTTAAATGTGATCATATCTACTAAGAGGAATTGTATCGCAGCAGAAAAAGCCATTCATTCTCTACATTTTTCTGCCACTGACTTTCCTTTGAAATGATTTACAGGAAACCTATACTGAAAGAGAGATGCAGCCTACTATAACTGACTTCCTTCTAAAAAGGCCAGTTACCTGGCTGTCATGCATATTCATTAACTTGGCCAGACTCAACGCTAGCATTGGGTAAAACTGGCCATAAACTGTTTGAATTTTGGGTGATTGTTGGTAAACTGGCCAAAAGTTGCTTAGTGGTGACCCTGTCAACACCCTCTCACCCCACATCCTACATTTGAAAAATCGAAGATGACGGACGGAAAATTGCTCACTGAGCAGTGGCGGCGTCAGTTGTTTGGGTGTCTGACAGCCACTGGTGCAAGCTGTCAGTGTTCTGTCATCACTACACATTTCTCTGTGTGTAACTCAACATGCAGCTAAACCATCCTATTCTGCAATAAGCTAGACTGAATGTAATCTCAAAGCTTTATTAACAAAACAGGGTGGCTGCAAATATTAGGAAAAAACGGATGATAAATACATACAATCAATGTAAGAACATACCGAAAACACAATGAATGGTTAGGCTATAGATAACGATAAGTGATTCTCACCAGCAATGCTGCCATTAGGGGATGCAAAGGGAGGCAATATTTAGTCCAACATGTGCTCTGATAGCTGGTTCCTTCTTTCACAGTTTCTAAGATAGAGTCTGAGCTCCCAAGATGCATCTTTTTCCTTTCTCTCAGAATTTTTGGAATTTTTATTAATTCTTATCTAAACAGTCTATAACTTCTGTAAAACAGTAAATTTATCACTGGCTCCATCTAGTGGTCAATTTGAAATAATAGTTTTAGTGCAGAAAATGTCAACCTATATTTAACCTCATAAGCACCTTGGGACCCCCAACATTGGAGTTGATCTAATATGATAATCTTGATTTTCTTATTTCTTATGTATTTTGGTAAAATCATGTTTAATATCTACTCTTTACTATGTGCCTCCATGTCCTATCCTTGCGATCAAGCTAGTAGTGGTGAAATGCATCAAGGAGGGGCGGTCCCTGGCAGGGGTGACAACGTGAAAGCAGCTGTATTTTTGACATCTCAAAAAAGAGTTTTTGGAAGAATTTGGATATCAGTGTGTGGGTTCCATCCATAGGTGTTCCTAGTACAGATCTCACTGGTGTCATAGACAGACTGTTTCTGTAAAACAGTAAATTTATTGCCGGCTCCATCTAGTGGTCACATTTGATATTGCAGGCAGGAGAGGCATAATATATTCCCCTGCTGAAGGCAGAACAGTCAACATACAATATCCGCAGTGGGAGATTCATCCATCTGCACTACATGCAGTTGCAAGAAAAAGTATGTGAACCCCTTGGGATTACGTGGAGTTTTGCATGAATTGGGCATAAAATGTGCTCTGAACGTCATCTAAGTCACAACAATAGAAGAACACAGTCTGCTGAACATAATACTACACAAACATTAGATGTTGCCATGGTTTAATTGCACATAACATGTAAACATTCACAGTGCAGGGAGGAAAAAGTATGTGAGGCCCTAGATTAATGACTTCTCCTAGAGCTAATTGGAGGCAGGAGTGAGCCAACCTTGACTCCAATCAGTGTGATGATATTGGATGTGTTGCTGACAGCTGTCCTGCCCTTAAAAAACACACACCTGTTTTGGGTTTACTGGTTTCAAGAAGCACTGTCTGATGTGAACCATGCCTCGCAGAAAAGAGCTCTCAGAAGACCTACGATCAAGAATTGTTGACTTGCATGACGCTGGAAAGGGTTACAAAAGTATCTCCAAAAGCCTTGATGTTCATGTGTCCATGGTAAGACCGACTGTCTACAAATGGAGAAAGTTTAGCACTGTTGCTACTCTCCCTAGGCGTGGTCGTCCTGTAAAAATGACTGCAAGAGCAAAGCGCAGAATGCTGCATGAGGTAAAGAAGAATCCCAGAGTGTCAGCTAAAGACCTACAGAAATCTCTGGCACATGCTAACATTTTTGTTGACACATCTACAATAAGGAAAACATTAAACAAGAATGGAGTACATGGGAGGACACCATGGAGGAAGCCATTGCTGTCCAAAAAGAATATTGCAGCACGTTTGAAGTTTGCAAAAGAGCACCTGGATGTTCCACAGCACTACTGGCAAAATATACTGTGGACAGATGAAACCAAGATTGAGTTGTTTGGGAAGAACACACAACACTATGTGTGGAGAAAAAAAGACCCAGCACACCAACATCAAAACCTCATCCCCACTGTAAAACATGGCGGAGGGAGCATCATGGTTTGGGGCTGCTTTGCTGCCTCAGGGCCTGGACGGATTGTTGTCATTGATGGGAAAATGAACTCCAGAGTTTATCAAGACATTTTGCAGGAAAACGTACGACCATCTATCCGCCAACTGAAGCTCCGCAGAGGATGGGTGATGCAACAGGACAATGACCCAAAGCATACAAGTAATTCAACAAAACAATGGCTGCAACAGCACAGAATACGCCTTCTGGAGTGGCCCAGTCAGAGTCCTGACCTCAACCCGATTGAAATGCTGTGGCATGACCTTAAGAGAGCGATTCACACCAGACATCCCAAGAATATTGCTACACTGAAACAGTTTTGTGAAGAGGAGTGGTCCAAAATTACTCCAGATCGTTGTGCAGGTCTGATCTGCAACTACAGGAAATGTTTAGTTGAGGTTATTGCTGCCAAAGGACGGTCAACCAGTTATTAAGTCCAAAGGTTCACATACTTTTTCCTCCCTGCACTGTGAATGTTTACATGTAATGTGCAATTAAACCATGGCAACATCTAATGTTTGTGTAGTATTATGTTCAGCAGACTGTGTTCTTCTATTGTTGTGACTTAGTTGACGTTCAGAGCACATTTTATGCCCAATTCATGCAAAGCTCCACGTAATCCCAAGGGGTTCACATACTTTTTCTTGCAACTGTAACCTGGATGAGGAATCTGTCACGGCCTCGACAAAAAAACTTGAATAGTGTATGGCCACCTTAACATATAACTAAAGGCAAAACATTATTTTTTGTTTAGATGCATAAAGTGGATAGGGATTAGAACACCTGTCAGTTCTTATTGCTGTCTGTGCCCCATTAGGGAGAACCTCACTATTATTGTTGTTTACTGTTGTTGAAATTGAAAGTACAATAAAATCCCAAGTTTTGGTTGACACCTGATCAGTAATAAAGAGGAATTCTTCCAATGAGGGCACTAATTCCGGGGGCCCTGGGACACCATGGCATTTCCTCACTTTATGGGGATTTTCTCTCACCTCTTGTTTTGGCTATGGTACAGGAAGTAAAGGGAATTCTCCTTTATAGGACACAGATGGTAAAAAAAAAGCTGACAGGGGTTATAATCCTCTTTTATTCTATCCAAAATAAAAAAAAAAAGTTTTGCCTTTAGTTACTCTTTAAGTCGAAACTCCTGATCTTTATACTTGTCTGGGTCAGTGACTTCATACTGAAGTCAGATCAGAATGACTACCTGGCAGTTAGCACTTTTGGAAGGAAAGGACAATAGTGGAATCTTACATATTTATCAGGTATCTACTAAACTCTTGAGCTGATACAAAATCTACCTTTGCAGTGCACATTCCCCCATGCAATGGTTAAATGCTTGTTTAGTCTAGGCAGGGATCTCCAAACAGCAGCCCTCTGCTTTCTTTTATCCAGCCCTTGGGGCATTATTTCCCCCATTGTCAGCAACAGTGGAGCATAGTTCCTGCCATAGACACCAACAAAGAGACACTGTTACTCCCATTGATACCTATGATGGGGCACTATTCCTCCCACTGACACCAATTATGGGGCACTATTCCTCCCATTGTTATGAACAATGGTACACTATTACTCCCAATGACACCAACGATGGTGTACTATTCCTCCACCTGATACTAATGATGGGGCACTATTTCTCCCATTGATAACAATGACATGGCACTATTCTTGCACCTGACACCAATGATGGGGTACTATTCCTCCCACTGATACCAATGATGTGGCACTATTCCTCCTATTCAGGGGCGGACTGACCATTTGGAAACTCGGGCACTGCCCGAGGGCCCAGGGTCAGTAGGGGGCCCCATTAGATGCCCCTGGTATCTTTTTCATAGGCTTTTTTGAGTTTGGGCAAGGACACAGGGGCCCCATGATCCCCTATTGCCCAGAGGCCCCATGAGTTGTCAGTCCACCCCTGCTCCTATTGACACCAATGATGGGGCACTATTCCCACCACTGACTCCAACGATGAGGCACTAATCCTCCCACTAACACCAATGATGGGACGCTATTTTTCCCACTGACACAAACAATGGGACACTATTCCTCCCACTGACACCAATGATGGTGCAGTATCCCTCTCATTGGCATCACTGATAGGGCACTGTTACTCCCCCAATACTAATGATAGGGCATTTTTTACTCCCACTGATGCCTGGACATTTTCTTCTCTGACTGGCCACAGTTTGGCCCCACAAAAGTTTGAAGGAGAGTAAGTTTGGAGATCACTGGTATAGGGGTCCATAGATAGTTACATAGTTAATCTGCCTGAAAAAAGACAAAGTCCATCCATTTCAACCATTTAAAAAAAAAGTTATAATCCTATACCCACAGTTGATCCAGAGGAAGGTAAAAAAAAACCCAGCAAAGCATGATCCAATGCTCCTGCAGGGAACAAAATTCCTTCCTGATCCCCCGAGAGGCAATCGGATATTCCCTGAATCAACTTTACCTATAAATGTTAGTATCCTGTTATATTCTGTGTATACTTACCCAACCCTTTGATGCAGCAGACTTAGTGCTGTTCTTTCTACCTGAAGCTCTGGAATGTAGGGGGCTGTGGACGGTCCTTCTGGGTCATCACATGGGATACTAACCCTGTAATGTACATGAGGAGACAAGCTACTGGCTGTGTTCGGTACACCTTAGATAGAATGCTGTGTTGAGCCAGCCACATGGATGGCTGGAGCCTGCTGGAGCCAGGGATTTTGCATTATTTCACATTTTCCCTGCACCCCTAAAAGAAACCTGCATGGGCAATGTGGCAACTTCTCTTTAATGTGAACCTGACCTTTCCTAAAACAGTTCTAAGCTTTCAACAGGGCTGTAGGGTGTATATCTTATGATGCCTGTGAATACTTGTGTTACTCTTCAAATTGACCTTTGTGTCCTGTGGAACCATCTGGGATTCTAGGGAGGGATTGTAGGTTAGGACATCTCATGCTGCTAAGTGAAGTGCATAAATCAGGTTTCCAGGTTTCACATCACAAACATTTACAGTAATATACTTAAAGTGAACTTGTGCTAATCCTTACCACATAAACTAGCAGCTTTACCAAAGAGTAGCCAGCAGAAGTAGTCAGGTTATGTCTGTAATCATTCCACCCATCCCTCCAATACAACTAAGCCCTGTCAAATCACCGGTTTCAATACCAACTTTCTCAATGTCAGCACATAAACACACCATAAAGCTAGTATCACTGTCCCCATAGATCAGCCTTTCTCAACCTTTTCAGTCCAGGGGAACCTCTAAAATAATTTTCAGGCAGGTCTTGGAGAACTCTTAAGTAAATCAATTCATCAAAGGGCAATTGGAACAATGCCTCTTACATTGGTAGTCAGTAGAAGAACTAAAAGCCCTAGAGTGGTGGCCAAAATGCCACCCTTACACATAGCTAAAAAGATCGTTGGTGTTAAGATGCTGGCTTTACCAAGTGGTGTTGGCCCTGGAGCTATTCTGGCACCAATACACAGGAGAGCAATCAGCCACAGCTCAAGGAACCTCTAGCCACCAATGGAAGAACCCTAGGTTTCTACAGATCCCTGGCTGAGAATGGCTGCCCTAGAGGATTCTCCAATGGAATATGTGGGAAGTGCACTTTAGAAGGGAAAAAAAAGTTCAATGTATGGACAAATTAGAACTGTCATGATAGGACAAGGATGGGGGTACTTTGTCCCCATCACAGTCATGGATAGTACTAAAGAAAACAGATCGAGACTTGCTTCTGCACATCCAAAACTGAAATTAACTTTGGCTTGAGTTCTACTTTAATAAATGATTGTCAAACCAGGTCCACAGTCCAAACAAAGAAGAAAGAGGTGAAACTCAGCTGACCTCCCTTTGAACATGGAATATACGCTGACATTTGTCCACACTATCCTCAGCAATGTGATCAGGATGACTAAACTGTCGGTTTCCTCTTCGAGTCTGAAATTGATGGCCTGTTTCACAGGAACTGAAGCCTCTTCCAGGTGTGCAGACACCTAATATGACATATATGAGCTGATTGATGCTTAGGTTGTAACGCTGGTTTGTGCTTGAATGTAAATCTTCCTTTCACCTACTAGTGCTGACCTACAGAAAGGTTTTTTTTTTCATAAGGTCATACAGCTTCAATATTACAACCTTTTTGAAATTATATAAACAAATTCAAACAGATGAATATAATCATAAATTACAAAAATTGGAAAAAATCATAAAATTCAAAAATACAAAGATAAAAAGTAATTAAAAAAAGTCCAGCATAAAGTGTCCCAAAATGTCCCAATGTAAACACAAATAGTGCCAAACAGAAATGGTGTCCCAAAATTGTCCAAATCTCCAAATTTTATCCAGTCAGAAGAAATTCCCTTTCATCCCGCAATACCTCGAAAAAACAAATTCAGAAATCTAGTGCATTACCTTTATAAATAATATATATATATATTCTCTTCGTGCAAAAATAAAAACCAAAAACACAAAAAAGTGTGCAAACACTATATATGTGTATTTTTCCGTGCACATGTGAATGAACTGTGACCACTCAGTGAACACTGCAACAGTGTGTATCCACCAGCACCAATAGTATTGGACACTATTACCCTCTGTATCCTTATACCAACATCCACATGAGATCTTCTGAATGCTCCAATGAAATTATTCCAAGGTCCTCAAAAAGACAAGAAGGGTCTCAAGGCTCATATTCAAAGTGTAAAACAAGATTTAATGAGAACTTACATTAAAATTTTCTTAATTCGGCTTCCAACATGCTTCCTGTGTGAGTCCTATCAAACAGATGCAAAATGCCATGTGTTGACAACCCACAAAATGGCCGCGGCGACACTTCCGGTCTGCGTGCGTGCGTCACTACGTCACACCCTTAACGCGTTTCGTCACTTCCGGACTTCGTCTGACGAAGTCCGGAAGTGACGAAACGCGTTAAGGGTGTGACGTAGTGACGCACGCACGCAGACCGGAAGTGTCGCCGCGGCCATTTTGTGGGTTGTCAACACATGGCATTTTGCATCTGTTTGATAGGACTCACACAGGAAGCATGTTGGAAGCCGAATTAAGAAAATTTTAATGTAAGTTCTCATTAAATCTTGTTTTACACTTTGAATATGAGCCTTGAGACCCTTCTTGTCTTTTTGAGGACCTTGGAATAATTTCATTGGAGCATTCAGAAGATCTCATGTGGATGTTGGTATAAGGATACAGAGGGTAATAGTGTCCAATACTATTGGTGCTGGTGGATACACACTGTTGCAGTGTTCACTGAGTGGTCACAGTTCATTCACATGTGCACGGAAAAATACACATATATAGTGTTTGCACACTTTTTTGTGTTTTTGGTTTTTATTTTTGCACGAAGAGAATATATATATATATTATTTATAAAGGTAATGCACTAGATTTCTGAATTTGTTTTTTCGAGGTATTGCGGGATGAAAGGGAATTTCTTCTGACTGGATAAAATTTGGAGATTTGGACAATTTTGGGACACCATTTCTGTTTGGCACTATTTGTGTTTACATTGGGACATTTTGGGACACTTTATGCTGGACTTTTTTTAATTACTTTTTATCTTTGTATTTTTGAATTTTATGATTTTTTCCAATTTTTGTAATTTATGATTATATTCATCTGTTTGAATTTGTTTATATAATTTCAAAAAGGTTGTAATATTGTGTTGCTTTCTGGGGAGAAGGCGTGACTTTTTGAGGGGGTTTTTTGGGGTTAGGTGATACACATATCTAATAATCATACAGCTTCAATGTCACTGCTTAAAATACTACATCTTCCAACCTTCCAAAATCTGAGAGTCAGATAACTTACAGTATATAACAGGTGATGATCAGTAGTTCTAAAATGTCCTTTTCCTTATGATATTTGATCCATGTGTAAGTATTTTTAAAGTTTTTAAGGAGTTAAAGTAAATTCCCATTGGAAATAATAGTTTTAGTGCAGAAATCTCAGGTACCTTTATTTAATTTTATAGGCACCTTGGGACCCCCAAACTTTGAGTTGATCTGATCTGATAATCATGATTTTCCTATTTATTATGTATTTAGGTAAAATCATGTTTAATGTCTACTCTTTCTTATGTGCCTCCATGTCCTATCCTTGAGATCAAGCCAGTAGTGGTGAAATGCATCAAAGAGGGGTGGTCCCTGGGGGGAGACAATGTGAATGCAGCTGTATTTTTGACATCCCAATAAATAGTTTTTGAAGAATTTGGATATTAGTGTGCGGGTTCCATCCATTGGTGTTGCTAGAGTACAGATCCCACTGGTGTCATAGACTCTATAGAGTGAGGTGTGTGTGCTAGAGTGCAGATCATTACTGATGACATGGATGGTGAGAAGTGTGTGTGCTAAAGTACATGTCTCACTTGTGGATGGATTTGGGGGATATAGTGGGTATGTTATAGTATAGAACTCACTGGTGGCATAGATACGGGATAGTTAGGTGCATGTGCTAAAGTGCAGAACTAACAGGTGGTCTGGATTTTGGGCAGTGGGCTATATGTGCAATCTAGATCGCACTGCTGACATGGATAATGGGGAGTGTGGTGTGTGTTTGTGTACAGATGTCACTGGTATCCTGGGTACAGGAGAGTGTGTGTTGTGGTAGCATGGATACTGGATGGTAAGTTGTGTGAGCTAGAGTTTAGAACTCAATGACGGCCTGGATAGTGGGCATTGGATGTGCAATCCAAATCCCACTGGTGGCATGATTACTTGGGTGTTGCTGTGCAGATCTTAGTGGTGTCATGGTATAGGAGAGTGTGTGGTGTGGTGGCATGGATACTGGAGAGGTAGGTGCCTGTTCCAGAATGCAAAACTCACTGATGGTCTGGGTACTGGGCAGTGGGCTATATGTGCAATGAAGATCACACTGGTGGCATGAATACTGTAGAGTGTGGTGTATGTTGGTGTGTAGGTCTCACTTGTATCATGAATAGTAGGGACTGTGTGGTATGTACTGAAATGCTGATCTCACTGGTGGCATTGATTCTTTAGAGTGCAGTGTGTTGTAATGATCTCACTTGTGCAAAGGATACTGGGCAGTAAGCAGTGTGTGCTAAGGTTCAGATCCCACTGGTGGCATGCATACTGGGGACTGCAATGTGTGCTAAGGTTCAGATCCCACTGGTGGCATGCATACTGGGGACTGCAGTGTGTGCTAAGGTACAGATCCCACTGGTGGCATGCATACTGGGGACTGTAGTGTGTGCTAAGGTTCAGATCCCACTGGTGGCATGCATACTGGGGACTGCAGTGTGTGCTAAGGTTCAGATCCCACTGGTGGCATGCATACTGGGGACTGTAGTGTGTGCTAAGGTACAGATCCCACTGGTGGCATGCATACTGGGGACTGTAGTGTGTGCTAAGGTTCAGATCCCACTGGTGGCATGCATACTGGGGACTGTAGTGTGTGCTAAGGTTCAGATCCCACTGGTGGCATGCATACTGGGGACTTCAGTGTGTGCTAAGGTACATATCCCACTGGTGGCATGCATACTGGGGTCTGCAATGTGTGCTAAGGTTCAGATCCCACTGGTAGCATGCATACTGGGGACTGCAGAATGTGCTAAGGTTCAGATCCCACTGGTGGCATGCATACTGGGGACTGCAGTATGTGCTAAGGTTCAGATCCCACTGGTGGCATGCATACTGGGGACTGCAGTATGTGCTAAGCAGGGGCGGAAACAAACTCATGAGGCCCCCGGGCAATAGGGGATCATGGGGCCCCTGTGTCCTTGCCAAAACTCAAAAAAGCCTATGAAAAAGGTACCAGGGGCATCTCATGGGGCCCCCTACTGACCCCGGGCCCTCGGGCAGTGCCCCAGTTTCCAAATGGTCAGTCCGCCCCTGGTGCTAAGGTTCAGATCCCACTGGTGGTATGCATACTGGGGACTGCAGTGTATGCTAAGGTTCAGATCCCACTGGAAGCATGCATACTGGTCTTTCTTTCTACATTTTACCTACTGTATGTGCAGTAACTTCAGAAACCAGTAACTTCACTTCCTGTGATTTCATTTGACCAAACAACTTGCACTGACAAAGAAGAGCACAACCAATATGCAGCACTACTAAGTAAACTACATATCCTACATAAGCAAATGAGGCTGTCCCGTATACATACATACATACAATATATACAACCATAAGCAGAAACAGTTTTTTTTAAAGTGATACAATATTAATTTTAATAATTTATACATTCCCAAAAACTGTGAAAAGGTGAATATTTTCTTTTATTGCAGTCCCATTTCCTGCATTATATTCCTGCCATGGATGTCTGTGCATACTTTCATGTGGTTTGTACAGGAGGAAATGATGTGAAACTCTTCCACCTCCCAAGCTTGAGGCAATACTTAGCCAAACCTTAAAATGCTTAAGTAGTGGTTAAACCAAACAATTCAAAGAAAGTATCTTCTTATTTCTTATAAAGAATAACAATTATGATGATTGAAAACAAAAAACATAACTGATAAATATAACCCGTTTATCTAGTAAAGCCTAAGTAGCCAGTCAGTGAGATGCTAATAGTTTGCAGTACTCAGATTACATTAGTCCTTTCAGTTTACTTTAATCTCTAGTTGATAAAATCTGGTGCATCCAGGTTACACAGTCATAAAGTGAACATGACTTGGTCTCATACTAGGCTCAGTCTGTCTATCTATCTATCTATCCATCCATCCATCCATCCATCCATCCATCCATCCATCCATCTATCCATCTATCCATCTATCTATCTATCTATCTATCTATCTATCTATCTATCTATCTATCTATCTATCTATCTATCTATCTATCTATCTATCTATCTATCTATCTATCTATCTATCTACTTGATATGGCCAGTAGTTTGTGTATACCTGAAAGTTACACTTATGTGAGCTTGTTGGTTATCCCATTCAAAATCCATGAACACTAAGATGTTCCCCATTCTTTGTGATTATTACAGCATCTACTCTACTGGGAAGGCTTTCCACAAGAGTTTGGAGCATGAGAATGTGTCCCTATTCAGCCAAAAGAGCAAGAAATGTTCCATAAAATGGTACCAGTTATGTCCACCTTTCTGACCACGTTATGCCCCTATTTAGTCCCGCCATCCTCAAACACCAAACAACTTTCCCACTTATAGAATAAAGTGGTTTATTCTACCTGATGGCCCTGTCATTATTTAAATTTGGAACAGATATATGGGCAGAGCCTGCACAGCCACAGCATTCATCCACAGTCAGTGAAAGAAAAAAACTACATGTGCCTATCAATGATTGCTGAAAAGAACTTGTGGATCTCAATGGAGAACAAATGTAGTGATGCCACCTCACTTGTAGCCTATTGATACTTCCTCCAACCCTGCAATGGAAGGTCCATACTGAGCTACATACCTGTGGCTGAAGAAATAGTCTGCAGAAGCCAGAACATGTATCATTGATTCACTGACTGACTGAAGAGTCAAAGGTTCGATACTCATTTGGGACTGTAAGGTAAAAAGTCTAGGGTGTTAGCACTGGCTTGTATAGTTTAGTAATATTTACAGATCTATATTTAAAAAAAAAATCCTAATTTTTAATTGGGCTGAAATTCTCCTTTATGGATGCTTGATAGTATTTTTTTTAAATACCTTAGCAGCACAGCTATGCATATAATGATTGTGATAGTTGATTGTTTGATCTTCTAATACAGTAGCAACTGTACAAATATTCTACTCCTCATGTATTCCTGTTGTTGTTTCACAGGGGCTGTCACATTTAAATTCATAGATAGTAGGTTAATTCCCCGCTAGGACCAGGGAAGGGGGGCAGTTTTCACATTGGAAAATGTGCTTGATTCTCTCAGTTCCTGTAATGTGGATTAGTACACAGTGCGAAGCTGCTATCTACTCAATATCTTCTGGAATTCATTTGTATGTGTTAGACTGTGGATTTATTGATTTCAGGAGTTTATTACAGTCACAAGTAGTACTAGGAGCAGGACTGTTCATAGCCATTCTGTTGCCTGATAAGAAACTCATCATGATTTTGTATATATATATATATATATATATATATGTCTGTGTGTGTGTGTAACACCCTCCAGGTTAGCTGTTTTCCTTTTTAGGCAGAGGCTGAGTAGCAGGCCTGTGAGTGTGGCAGGAGTATACCTCAGGACAGGCTAGGGAGGCTCTGAAGGTCAGAGCTTCTGGAGCCATCCAACCTCTCCAGAAACCTGAGATCTTTCTGGAGAAGGGATGGGGGAGGGGAGGAGGCTCAGATTTGCATGCTTGAGGTACCTTGGCCAATCTCCTGGTAGGAGGCAACCAAGGCAACCCTTAAGTATCTCAGAGCCTGGGAGCAGTCAGGGCAGTGTCGGGTGGAAGATGGAGTGAGGAGCCTGGGAAGGGGCTGCAGGAAAGGTAGCCCACCTGCAGGCAGGATTCTGGAAAAGAGAATCTCCTCTGTTCCATCATCTCCTTGGGAGGCTGGCCTGTGAAGCAGGGAAGGAGCCAGCCAAGCATAAGGCCTTAAGGCAGCAACCAACCCACCATGAAAACAGGGGAAGACAGAGTGAGTTCTCCTACACCCCCTGGCCAGACAAAGGGGTGGGTGGTCAGGTGCAATTCCCAATTAGTCTTCATGTGGGACTGTGCTAAATTTACAGCTCTGGGGCCCCCTTGCCCAGGGAATACCCCCAGGTAGCTGGGTGAAGAGGAGGATTCATCTGGGGTCTGTGGAGGTACACCAAAGAGCTTTGGATGCTCTTAGAGGAGAGACTATTTTTGTCCACATTTTTGGTCATAGTTGCTCTAAGTTGTCCTCAAGTTTGCAGTTTCCTTGGGAATCCCATATACTGCTTGACCCCATCCGAGTTCTTAACCCCTTAATATAACAACAAACCAAGGTCAAGGACTGCTTACTGTCTCCCATGTGCAAAGTGAGGATGAAAATGCATGTTGCCTAGCTGTGCAGAGCTTTAGGGGGACCTAGAAACTGATTGACTCCTAAGGGGGTAGTGATATATATATATATATATATATATATACATTGCCAAAAGTATTGGGACGCCCGCATTTGCACGCACAGGAACTTTTAGTACGTAGGGTTCAATATTGAGATTGAGTTGGCCCACCTTTTGCAGCTATAACAGCTTCAACTCTTCTGGGAAGGCTGTCCACAAGGTTTAGGAGTGTTTCTATGGGAATGTTTGACCATTCTTCCAGAAGCGCATTTGTGAGATCAGGCACTGATATCAGACGAGAAGGCCTGGTCCGCAGTCTAGGCTCTAATTCATCCCAAATGTGTTCTATCGGATCACAGGACTCTGTGCAGGCCAGTCAAGTTCCCAAACTCGCTCATCCATGTCTTTATGGACCTTGCTTTGTGCACTGGTATGCAGTCATGAAGGGGCCATCCCCAAACTGTTCCCACAAAGTTGGGAGCATGAAATTGTTCAAAATGCCTTGGTATGCTGACGCTTTACGAGCCCAACCCTTGAAAAACAACCCCACACCATATAAATTAGATCTTTTCGATACTCCCTCTACCACCCCCAACAGTGCAACAACATATATCAGCAAATGTCCACATATGAGTCCATATATAGTGCTTTTTCAATATATAGTGTTTTTTCAAACGTTGGGGACTACTTCACTTTGCTGATTTTCAATCCAGGAACCTCAAATCAGGATACCTCAAAAAAATATAAACTCAATATAGTGCATTATCATTACAACCGTAAAAAAACGCACTCGTGAGAAACTAAAAGTGATTCCTCCTACACTCCCACCCGTGACAAATCAACACTCCAAAAATCCAAAATTGTGATTAAGTGCAACACTCCACAACCAGTGTCACCATCCAAAAGTACTAGATGCCATTACCCTCTCATAGGAAAACACACGCATCCAAATAAAATAGTGCCATCTCTCTTGTGATATAAAATACCATTACCCTCTTCCAATGCAGACCAAGCAAAAATTCCTTCCGGGCAGTCCAAAATTTCTCCCTCACCGGAAGCTTCCTACTGCTTCCAATCCACCTTCCCCGTTCCTCAAAGGGGCAGATAATAAAAGGCTCAGTGGAGTATATAAAAGGATTTCACAAATTTATTCACATCTTACATAGAAAACGCCAGCGTCCATCCTCTCCCACAGTCCATATAGCTGAACTCCAGTATCCAAGGGCCCTATCTTGTGGGAGTTTTGGCATTTGCCTGGTTATCAGTTGGCTAGTTTTTCCAGGACAGAGCCTTAGAGATCAGGGTTAGATCCTGCCCCCAACCATGTCCTAGAAGCATCAGCTGTTGACAGTGTAAGCTTGAAGTTGAACCCCACACCATAATCCTCCCTCCACCAAATGTTACGCTTGGCAAAATGAAGTCTGGCAAGTATCGTTCTCCTGGCAACTGCCAAACTCAGACACGTCCATCGGATTGCCAGACAGAGAATTGTGATTCGTCACTCCAGAGAATGCTTCTCCACTGCTCTAAAGTCCAGTAGCGGTGTGCTTTGCACCACTGCATCCAACGCTTTGCATTGCACTTGGTGATATAAGGCTTGGATGCAGCTGCTCTGCCATGGAAACCCATTCCTTGAAGCTCTCAACGTACTGTCGTTGTGCTAATCTGAAGGCCACATGAAGTTTGGAGGTCTTTAGCTATTGACTCTGCAGAAAGTTGGCAACTTCTGCGCACTGTGTGCTTCAGCATGCGTTGACCCCGTTCTGTCATTTTTCATGACCTACCACTTCATGGCTGAGTTGCTGTTGTTCCTAGTTGCTTCCACTTTGTTATAATACCACTAGCTGTTGACCGTGGAATATTTAGTAGCAAGGAAATGTCATGGATGGATTTATTGCACAGGTGGCAACCTATCACGGTACCACACTTGAATTCACTGAGCTCCTGAGAGCGACCAATTCTTTCACAAATATTTATAGAAGCAGTCTGCATGCCTAGATGCTTGATTTTATACACCTGTGGCCATGGAGGTGATTGGAACACCTGAATACAATGATTTGGGGGGGTGTCCCAATAATTTTGGCAATATATATTGATATCTGCAGGGGGCCCAATGACACTGCTCCATATCGAAGTGGTCGGTGGTCCTTAGACCACCTTGGACCAATGTGACTAAGCAAAATACATACCTGTAATTCAGTTTTCACGTGGCCAAGGTTATATGAACACAGGAATCATTTACTGTGATATTCCAACACATAGAATTGGTAAGTTGTCAAGTGTTCATATTGGCAATATTTTGAAGGACACATTTTTTTCCAGGGAAAATTCTTCACACACATGAATGTGGAATAGGCATAGGAATCTGTAAATAAATGCTAAGCTATAACTTCCCCCATATTTACATAGTAAAGATATGCATTATCCATAAGATAACTTCTGAAATGTAGTCTTCAAGAGGCCTTTCTGGTGTAGATCATTGTAGTTTTCTAGGTAAGATTTTATGATTTGGGACCATTTTCCCTGCAGTCCATTATACTATAAGATGTCATGCACACTGGACTCTCAAAAGCCACTGCCTAAATGCATTTCTCCTTGCAGCAGAAAAAATTGGTGACGCTGTTAAACATGTGTTCCACGTTAAGTCACATTTAGCCATGCCAAGCGCTTGGTCATTAATTAATTTAATTGGCCAGAATACTAATTTATTCTGGCCATTGAAGTGTATTAAAGCTCAAGCGCTAACGTGTCTAGAATTAATGCGCATTTAACGTGTTTTTGCCGCATCAAGAGTTTTTCTGCCAAAACTCTCCTCTCTGGAACACGATGTTCCTGTGTTCAAGAGATGCGCATTGTATTGCCTCTAAATGCTCCAGAACTCTGGTAAAAGCCTATGTGTGCATGGGGGGTATTTACTAAAACTGGTGCACACAGAATCTGGTGCCACTGTGCATAATAACCAATCAGCTTCCAGCTTAAAGCTTAATTGAATAAGCTGAAGTTAGAAGATGATTGGTTACCATGCACAGCTGCACCAGATTCTGTGTGTGCCAGTTTTAGTAAATCCACCCCATAGACTTTGAATGAGTTGTCTTCAGGGGCTTTGGCAAAAAACGCCAAAAACTCCAAAAATTTGATTTTAAGAAAAGCAGTTTGCATGAGGTCTAAAAACAATGTTTACTCCTCCCCCCAAAAAAACAATGCCAGCTTAATGCTACACGAATGGTTGTATGTTAGGTTCAAACAAGACATTCTTTGTCAAAGGATAATCTATTTTAGGTCAACTTCAAATGAATTCTTTTAAATAGGATGTGAATACTGCAAATCAGCCATGATGTTTTGATGACTATAAATAGCATGTGACATTTCATCAAAGAAGATGGTGAATGATATATGATGAATGGGAAGTGACAATTGCATGTCAGTCCTGGGGTTTAGGATTTGGGCCATGTAAATGTAAATATAACACAACAAAAATCGGATATCAGACATAATATACAAATAAAATGAAACATAAATTGTCATATACTCTCATTCATACATGGCTGAAGTTGTATTCTTTATTTACCAGATCTTGTACTTCTGGTAGTGAGAACACCCCTGAAAGAAGGGCATTTCTTGCTGTCCATGCGTGTCTTTTTTGACAAGGCCTGTGCATTGTGTGCCATCACGTATGACATCATCACTCTAGCTTACCTCACTATGCCGGTGTCCAGGTGTGTGTTCTACGCACATGGCTTTTCTGGTATGGACAGCAAGGATTGCCCCTCCTTCAGGGTGGTCCTTGCTTGCTTTACAAAGGAGTTGTGGGAAGTCAAATTTGACTTTGCTATGTGGACAGACAACACGTCCTTTGTGCCTATGCTAAATTTTTGGGTAAAAAAAATGTGTATGTGATCTTTTACAGGGGCTTATGCCTCTCCGTCTTGTGTTCTACTCTGGAGTTGGTCCAACCTGTTTCTTATTCTATAAATCCTCCCCACAGGCCCGCTGCTTCTATGTGGGGGACTTTTTTTTTTTCTTGTAGTGGTTTTCATTGTTCTGAGATTACATATACTGTCCAGACCTTGCAGGATTATGAAGGGAACATATTTTCTTGTCTTTGAGCTCATATTTTGGAGCTACAACATGTGAGTAATTTATAATATCCTATCCATGGGTACAGTATGGTAAAACAACGTTGTACAACAATTAGATATTTAATTGCTCTCAACATTGTTTCAAATAATATATCTATAACATTATGTATACTATCCTCTGGCTGGATCTTGAAACCATTGTATAGCATCATTAATGTTTATATCAGTGACCCCCACCACGACCCACACCCATGTGTATGGGATCGATTGAATGCCCAAGGCCCCTTGTCCCCTCCCCTCTCGCTTCTTGCTCCATTCGGAGGCTTTGCCTGGTTCCTTCCTGGAGAACATCTACCAAGATGAGAGCCTCCTATCTTTGGATGCCCTGGGAGGGCCATATGGGAAGTTCCCTATGGATTCATGGCGCTATAGACCATTGAACCACTTTGTGTGTAGCTTGCCTCTTAAACCCTGCTCCATTTGAGAAATTATGTGCTGCTAATGTCCTGCTACCTCACTCCATTTCGGTGCTCTATAAACTGTTTCAGATGCATACTCCCTCCGGAAAGCTGCTATTTATCTGTGAATGGGAGAGAGATTTGCAACAAGCCTTTTCTGAACCCCAACTTGAGCATTTATACCGGCTGACCCACTTCAGCTGAGTGGAAAAAAATAAAAAGTAGGAAAACATCTATATACTGTATATAAATATATATACACATGAGGAAACCCGGTCTTGAAGAAGGCAACTGCAGCCAAGTGTGTTGACAGGGGTTCTTCAAATGTGATTTATTGCTCTGATGTATACATTCTACTATTATGCTCAGAACAAACTGTATGCCTTATGTTATGGACATTATGCTATTGTTTTTACAAGTAAACCATTGTGGTCTTTCTATCTAGAAGAGCACCAATACATTTTGTATTTTTGTAAATATTTTTGGTCTGGGTTCTTGTAGTCTCCTACTTGTTCTTATTATATTTTCTTAGCTA
The DNA here is from genome assembly GCF_062004578.1 of Staurois parvus. NCBI lineage: Eukaryota > Metazoa > Chordata > Amphibia > Anura > Ranidae > Staurois > Staurois parvus. The sequence continues at coordinate 4,328,090 of NW_028318241.1, forward strand.
CAAACTATAAGCAAAAAACAAACATATAAAACATACACTCTCTCTTCATACACATCTCAAAACTAGATTTAACTGCTTCAGGACCACCTACCACAGATTTATTGTGGCAGAGCAGCCCCCTGCGGTGGATCACGTACATGTACACGATGCAGAGTTTCCGGGTAGGGGGCACACATGCATGTGCATGCCCCCACCACCCCTTCTGTGCTGTCATTTGCAACAGCACAAGCTGATCAGCAGGTTCCATCGAATGATTTATGCCTGGGACCTGCTTATCGGCTTAGCGAATGACAAGCCAGAGCCCTGTGTTTACAAACAACATAGTGCTCTGGACAGCAGCAATGTGCTAAACGAACAAACACATCCTTTAGTAAAAGCAGCACACATTACACACATCACACAGTTAACCCTTGGATTGCCCCTAGATGTTAACCCCTTCCCAGCCAGTGTCATTTAGTCAGTTTCCACCCAGCATCAGTTAGTGTCAGACTGCAGCCTGCTACACTATCACAGTCACTATAAGTCACTGATCACCACCATTATTAGTATAATAAACAAATAAATAAATAAATACATACATAAAAATTCCAGTATATATACTATTGTTTATAGACGCTATAACTTTCACAGAAACCAATCAATATACACTTATTGGGATTTTTGTCACCAAAGACAGGTTAGCATTTTGGCCTAAATTTGTGAAGAAATTTTTTTTTATTGGATATATTTTATAGCAGAAAATAATAGCATATTGTTATATTTCAAAATTTTTGGTATTTATTAGTTTATATAATAAAAAATAAAAAAAACCCAGTGGTGATCAAATACCAAAAGAAAGTTCTATTTCTGTGAAACAAATTAAATAAATTTGATTTGCATGCAGTGTTTTATGGCTGCGCAATTGCCAGTTAAAGTAGCGCAGTGCGCATACCAACACGTGCCCTGATCATGAAGGGGTTAAAACCTTCCGAAGCTGCAGTGATTAAAACAAAAGATTTCCTTTAAATTCACTAAATGTAATATTTGTTTTAAATAAATCATATGCATGATATTCTTTGATTGAGTGAATATGTCATTCAAACATGAACAATCTTCTTTTAGAAAGTGTAATTGTTTACCTGTCATGGTCACGTTCTCTAGGTGATGAAATATGATGTAGTTAATATGATGTGTTTATTTTTAGTTGGCATGTGTGTATGAGATCATCGACTGTACTTTCCCTGTAATCAGAAGGTAAATAGGAGCCACACTGGACAGTTCACTAACACGAGGCAGTCGGGTCTTGCTAAGGGAAAATGGCATTTCACGCCAGCATAGGAATGTTGCATCAGTTAGAAAGTTGTAGTGATGTAATCTGAGTCACAAGATATTGAAAAAAAGAGAACTAGCTATTACATCTAATCACAGAAGTATTGCTAGCACTGTACCTCCTGCCAATGGAACATTGGAACTGCTACTTTTGAGTCCAACTTTAGTAAATACAAAAATATTTCCCTTTGTATTGGCCCTCCATTGTATATGATGACTACATTGTGTGATTGTAGCTCAAAGATTCAAACAGTGGAAGACTAGCTGCATGGATGAACATGGGTCAAAGGGTCATATAGTGGAAGACCAGTCGCATGGGTGAACATGGGTCAAAGGGTCATATAGTGGAAGACCAGTCGCATGGGTGAACATGGGTCATAGGGTCATATAGTGGAAGACCAGTCGCATGGGTGAACATGGGTCAAAGGGTCATATAGTGGAAGACCAGTCGCATGGGTGAACATGGGTCATAGGGTCATATAGAGGAAGACCAGTCGCATGGGTGAACATGGGTCATAGGGTCATATAGTGGAAGACCAGTCGCATGGGTGAACATGGGTCAAAAGGTCATATAGTGAAAGACCAGTCCCATGGATGAACATGGGTCAAAGGGTCATATAGTGGAAGACCAGTTTCATGGGTGAACATGGGTCATATAGTGGAAGACCAGTCGCATGGGTGAACATGGGTCAAAGGGTCATATAGTGAAAGACCAGTCTCATGGATGAACATGGGTCAAAGGGTCATATAGTGGAAGACCAGTCTCATGGGTGAACATGGGTCAAAGGGTCATATAGTGGAAGACCAGTTGCATGGGTGAACATGGGTCATATAGTGGAAGACCAGTTGCATGGGTGAACATGGGTCAAAGGGTCATATAGTGAAAGACCAGTCTCATGGATGAACATGGGTCAAAGGGTCATATAGTGAAAGACCAGTCTCATGGATGAACATGGGTCAAAGGGTCATATAGTGGAAGACCAGTCTCATGGATGAACATGGGTCAAAGGGTCATATAGTGGAAGACCAGTCTCATGGATGAACATGGGTCAAAGGGTCATATAGTGGAAGACCAGTCTCATGGATGAACATGGGTCAAAGGGTCATATAGTGGAAGACCAGTCTCATGGGTGAACATGGGTCAAAGGGTCATATAGTGAAAGACCAGTCTCATGGATGAACATGGGTCAAAGGGTCATTTTTACAAAATGCAGAGGATTAACCTTTTAAGTTCCATGATGAGTATAACAAGCAAGCTTTGCTGCATATGCAGACTGATTTTACTATTTCAAGACTAGTAACACTTTAATGCAGCGCACTTTAATACACAATAAAGTGTGCATTAAAGCATGTGTGCTAATGTGTACCATTCATTCCAAATAGCACTTCTGCTTCTGTGTTGTAGCACACTGCAATGTATAGTAATGCACTACCATGAGTGCTGGTACACTGCATTAACATTCTAATGAATGAGCTGCCTTAGCAGAACCCACTTTACCATGCATAACAGAACCAGAACAGTCTGAATTTAGCCCTAAAGTGGAACTAATGATCAGGGCCCTCTGTTTCCTCTTGTACCACATTGTATTGTAACTGTAATGTCACCTTCATTTTGTAAAGTGCTGCGCAAACTGTTGGCGCTGTATAAATCTTGTATAATAATAATAATAACTAAACCTTCTCAATCAACAATAACTACAGGTGTACCTCGTTTTAGGAACGCCTCGGTTAATGTAATTTTTGATTTACGAATGAAAATCCATTAAAAAAAATGCCTCGGTTTACGCAATACGAAGCAAGTTTCCCCAGGATGCATTACGCCTGGGAGGTTTAGAGCGCCGGCCCCGTGCCTTTAAAGTGCACTTTATAAAGGGTTTTGAACAGATAAGACTTTTTTTTACTTTTTTCTGACCTCCGGAATGGATTAATTGGTTTTCAATGCATTTACAATTTTTTTTAATCATGCCTTTAAAGCAGCAATGGGCAAACTACGGCCCGCGCGCCGTATACAGCCCGGCGGACCTTTTAATCCGGCCCGCGGAGCGTGATACATTGGCTGTCAGGATGTGTGTAGGCGGGGCAGCGTGACGAACGTGAGGGGAGCTAGGCTCCTCTCACAGTCCGCCCTGAAGACCGGAACGGCGCGGGAACACGGCGAGAGGAACGCGCGGAGCAAAGGTAAGTAAATTGACACAGGGGGGACTTGGCTTACTACTTGGGGGGGAATAGTACTATGGGGGATGAAATACTATGTGAGGGATGAATTAATATGGGGGATGAATTAATATGGGGAATGAATTACTATAGGGGGGATGAACTACTATAGGGGGGATGAATTACTATATGGGGGATGAATTACTATGGGGGATGAATTACTATATGGGGGATGAATTACTATGGGGGATGAATTACTATATGGGGGATGAATTACTATGAGGGATGAATTACTATATGGGGGATGAATTACTATGAGGGATGAATTACTATATGGGGGATGAATTACTATGGGGGATGAATTACTATATGGGGGATGAATTACTATATGGGGGATTAATTACTATGGGGGATGAATTACTATATGGGGGATGAATTACTATGGGGGATGAATTACTATATGGGGGATGAATTACTATATGGGGGATGAATTACTATGGGGGATGAATTACTATGGGGGATGAATTACTATATGGGGGATTAATTACTATATGGGGGATGTATTACTATATGGGGATGAATTACTATATGGGGGATTAATTACTATGCTTACTATGGGGGAATATTACTATACTTACTATGGATGACACATACACATCATTCATCTACTCTTGGTCCGGCCCCCGGGTCCAATATATGAACCCATTGCGGCCCTCAAGTCAAAAAGTTTGCCCACCCCTGCTTTAAAGTGTACTTTATAAAGAGTTTTGAACAGTTAAGACTTTTTTTACTTTTTCTGACCTCCGGAACGAATTAATTGGTTTTCAATGCATTTACGAATTCATTTCTAATCATGTCCCTGTACAGTTTTTATGCCTTTAAAGTGCACTTTTTTAAAGAGTTTTGAACAGATAAAATACTTTTTTTACTTTTTTCTGACCTCTGGAACAGATTAATTGGTTTTCAGTGCATTCCTACGGGAAACCACGTTTTGGTTTATGAATTTTTCGCAATACGAAAGGTCCCAGAGAACGCTTTAAATTCGTAAACCGAGGTACGCCTGTATTTTTAATCTTTATGTGGCTAATGCAGAAATTGATCCAGGGATTATGGAGAGTAAGGCCATCTCAGGAGTCCACGCTTGTTTTATTGATGTTACCTTAATGTATAGCCATGCTATTCCCTGCCTTAGCTGTCTAATAATGGGCAACTCCACCAGATATGTAACAAAAGGCCAACTTCTGATAAGCATCACCAGCATTTGTTTGTATTTGTAACCGATATGTCATATAGTTTGTGGGGTGATTTACAGCATCATGTTAACAATGTATCATTTCTTTCTTGAATCTGACTGTTTTTTAGTTTATAAATTACAAACTAATTTCTAGCTTACCAATACTGAAACCTACCTTTGCAAATGCTACCTTTCTAGCTGTACTATTCACCCAGGCTTCAATACTTTCAGTCATTCACCAAAAGCAAATAAGTAGATCATGAGCCCTGACTTCCCTTCAGTAGATCTACACTTTATTGGGTCAAGGAAAATATTGAAGTTAGAGACAGCCAGGCAGCTAGCATTTTCAGAAGAAATCAGCAAAATAGAAGCCTCTACATCGGGGTCGGCAACAAGTCGATTGTGATCTACCCACCAATAGCGTCCCTTGGTTGCTGACACCAGAACTGGAGAAGTAGAACCAATGGGCTGCATTTTTCCTCCCTGCAGCGGCTGAATGCCTGCTTCTCCTCCTCTGCCTACATTCAGCTGCTGCAGGGAGGAAAATACAGCCCATCAGTTTCACTAAATGCCACCCCCTTCCCGCTCCTCTCCAGGTTCCTCTTCCTTCTGCTGCCTGGACCTCCTTTCAGAACTGCCAGCTTCCCCTTATCTCCTCTCCGGCCAACTACTGCAAGGAATATTTCAGTACAGAGAGCGAGGGAAGGTGCTGGTAAATGTGTAATATTTTAGTTCCTCGGTACCAATCACTGACTGTGTTCGCTCATAACTGAAGCATAGTAAACTGTGTTTACTATGCTTCAGTTTGTGAATGAACGTGAAGCCGCTCAGCACAGAGCACTTACCATTCATTCACTGTCCAATGCAGCTGAGGTCTCTTTAGACCCCTGATAATTCACCAACCCCCCCCCCCCCCAAATGGTGCTCTTACAAAATAGTTAAAATAATATAAAATAGTATTGTAAAAAAATAATAAAATAGTTAAAAAATAATAACAGAAAAATAATAAAAAACTACTGACACTATCCACTGCCCTATTGACACTGTCCACTGTTCTATTGACATTGTCCTCTGCCCTACTGACCCCATCCACTGCTCTACTGACAATATCCTCTGCTCTACTGACACCATCCACTGCTCTACTGACAATATCCTCTGCTCTACTGACACTGTCTTCTGCCCTACTGCCACCATCCACTGCCCTATTGACACCATCCACTGCCCTACTGACACCATCCACTGCTCTACTGACACCGTCCACGGCTCTACTGACACCATCCACTGCCCTACTGACACCGTCCACTGCTCTACTGACATCATCCACTACTCTACTGACATCATCCACTGCTCTACTGAATGACTCTGTCCACTGTCCTACTGACAACATCCACTGTCCAACTGACACCAACCTCTGCCCTATTGACACCATCCACTGCCCACGGACACCGTCCACTGCTCTACTGACACCATCCACTGCTCTACTTAATGACTCTGTCCACTGTCCTACTGACAAGATCCGCTGTCCAACTAACACCAACCTCTGCCCTATTGACACCATCCACTAACTACTGACACCGTCCACTGCTCTACTGACACCATCCACTGCTCTACTGACTGACACTGTCCACTTTTAAAGTAGGCTAAGTTTATATTTTTACAGTGACATTTGGTTTATTACACTGTATTTGTCTTTTTCCTTACTATATAGTTAAGCCTTGCTAGTTCATTTCTTAGAAAAAAAGGGTGCTGAACCCAGGTGATTTTTGATTTCTTCAATGCTGTTCAGGTAGATCTCCACCTATCATAGGCTGCCTACCCCTGCTCTACATTTTTGCATTAGTTTCTTTTAAGATTGTAGGAGGATTTATTTTGATTGTGGGAGGCATGGGTGTCACATTTTTCTGCCACTTTTGTTCTCAGAGAGGAAGTTCTGTGTTTACATTAAGCTCTGTGTGATTTGATGGTGTCAGGGTGTTGCCACCTGTTCAGAATCTCTAGCTGACTATTTTCCTTCCTATGATTCCCTCCTAGGTTTCCCCTTTCCATGTATATTCACTTCTAGCCGCTTCATTACTCATCAGGGCCACTTAAGGCAGCAAGTGTAATCTGCGTATGTAGGAAAAATAGCTGTAGTTGTGCTAAAGCAAACAAGAAAAAATCCAAACAACGTTTCCTATAACCTGAGATGTGTTTAAAGAGACGCTGTCACCAACTAAAAAAGTGCATGTAAAAGCACAGAAAAATCAAGTATTTTACATACTTACATGTACCGTATTTGCCGGCGTATAAGACGACTGGGCGTATAAGACGACCCCCCTACTTTTCCTGCTAAAATGTAGTGTTTGGGCTATACTCGCCGTATAAGACTACCCCTCTTCCAATGCACACCAGTGGGAGGAATAGTGCCCCATCATCGGTGTCAGTGGGAGGAATAGTGCCCCATCATTGGTATTAGTGGCAGGAATAGTGCCCCATCATTGGCATTAGTGGCAGGAATAGTGCCCCATCATTGGTATCAGTGGAGGAATAGTGCTCCATCATTGGTGTCAGTGGGAGGAATAGTGCCCTATCATTAGTATCAGTGGAGGAATAGTGCTCCATCATTGGTGTCAGTGGGAGGAATAGTGCACCATCATTGGTATCAGTGGCAGGAATAGTGCCCCATCATTGGTATCAGTGGGAGGAATAGTGCCCCATCATTGGTATCAGTGGCAGGAATAGTGCCCCATCATTGGTATCAGTGGGAGGAATAGTGCCCCATCATTGGTATCAGTGGGGGGAATAGGTGCCCCATCATTGGTATCAGTGGCAGGAATGGTGCCCCATCATTGGTATCAGTGGCAGGAATAGTGCCCCATCATTGGTGTCAGTGGGAGGAATAGTGCCCCATCATTGGTGTCAGTGGGAGGAATAGTGCCCCATCGTTGGTGTCAGTGGGAGGAATAGTGCCCCATCATTGGTGTCAGTGGGAGGAATGGTGTCCCATCATTGGTGTCAGTGAGGGGTGGAATAGTGCCCCATCATTGGTGTCAGTGGGGGGTGGAATAGTGCCCCATCGTTGGTGTCAGTGGGGGGGGGGAATAGTGCCCCATCGTTGGTGTCAGTGGGGGGGAGGAATAGTGCCCCATCATTGGTGTCAGTGGGGGGGAGGAATAGTGCCCCATCGTTGGTATCAGTGGGAGGAATAGTGCCCCATCATTGGTATCAGTGACACCAATGATGGGGCACTATTCCTCCCACTGAGATTTGCTGACCCTGTTCTCGTATGGTGCTGCTGCAGCCAGCATATGTGGTTGCAGCAGCACCTCTACACAGAACACTTACCTGCTGCTCCGGCACTCAATTTTCGCGGGGCCGCTCGGCTCCGCCCCCTCGCCGGTGATTGGCCACCTGTGTGCCTTTCCTGAGCTACAGTTCTGGCGGCCAATCACCGGTGAGGAGGCGGAGCCGAGCAGCCGCACGAACATCCAGTGGCCGAACTGAAGGAGACGCCGCGCTTCCTGGACCGGATCGTCGTGGGACTGGATCCAGGTAAGAGACATCAGCCCCTGCAAACCCCTGTACTTAATGCCGCAGCCCCCCTAACATGTGTACCGGCGTAGAAGACGACCCCCGACTTTTGAGAAGATTTTCAAGGGTCAAAAAGTCGTCTTATACGCCGGCAAATACGGGTAAATACATTTTATCCAATTGCAATGTGCCTTTGAAAATTTGCATGTCTTATCCATTTTCTCTCTGGGAATGTGCTGGCCCAGCTCCTCCATCCCTCCATTCACCTTACTACATGATTTTATATGTAGCAGCCAGGGAGGCGTGAAGAGGAATACTATAGAGCAGGGGTGTCAAACACAATTTAATCGTGGGCCACATCAGCATTATGGTTGCCCTCAAAGGGCTGATTGTATCTGTAGGACTAGATGTCCAGAGAACCTCACCCCCCTTTACATCAGATGTCAAGAGTCCCCCACCCCCCTTTACATCAGATGTCAAGAGTCCCCCACCCTCCTTTACATCACAGTGTACCCCCTTATCTTATGCTGCTGCCAGGAAGAAGCTGGGGGCAGAGCTGAGAAGCAGAAAACGCAGTGTCTGGAGGAGGACCAGAGGAGGGCTGGAGTCAGCTGGCGGAGCCTACTGAATGCTGAGACCAGGAGAGGTGGAGCTGAAGAGGTTTTATGGCTGCACAGAGAGGTGCGGGAATTGTAAGAGGAGTTCTGTCCTCTTCTCTACTGCTGAGACAGGAGAGGGTGGCAGAAATTAGCTTCTTTGCAGCTGCATGGAGAAGCACAGGATCTGGAGGAGGAGTTCTGTTCTCCTTTCTGTGCCAACTGCTGAGAAAAGGTGGAGGCGGAGGTGAAGGGGGTGCTGCTGCTGAATGAGAGGTGCAAGGGCCACATGAAATGGCCTGGCAGGCCAGATTCGGGCCTCAGGCCTTGTGTTTGACATGTGTGCTATAGAGTGTCACTTGAGTGATAGCTTTGAGTCTGCTGGGTTTGACATGACAACCAAGATGGTGGTTCTGGGCAGCTGTCTCAGGGCTTTTGGATGTCTAAACATGGGAGACTTTTACAGACAAAAAACATTCATTCTATCTGGTAAATGCCCTTATACTTTTATGGAAATTTTTGATGAAAGGACTGGTCTGGCACTAGGGTCTTGTTATAGTGGATTGAAACCTTTACTCCCCAGTATCCAGAGCAAGTACACCAGAGCTCCCTGTAATCTCTTGTAAAGCCCAAATTAAGTCACACAAATAGACAAACTGCCATTGTACTGACAACCTTTGTCTTCATACCCCTACCTCTTATTTACTTGTTGCAGCAGTTTAGTACAGGAAATCTAAAAATGTCCAAGAGTCACCAGACTTAGACCCAGTGCACTCAGTAATCAGCTCCCAGTAACAGCCCTGTTCTGTCACACTACTTCTCTTCCTCTGAAATACAAGTGAAGATATGTGCAGAGCAGGGGCGGACTGACCATTTGGAAACTCGGGCACTGCCCGAGGGCCCGAGGTCAGTAGGGGGCCCCATGAGATGCCCCTGGTACCTTTTTCATAGGCTTTTTTGAGTTTGGGCAAGGACACAGGGGCCCCATGATCCCCTATTGCCCGGGGCCCTATGAGTTGTCAGTCTGCCCCTGGTGTAGAGGGATGAGGCTGTTACTAAATGTAGCTCTGCCAGCATAGAGCACTGGAAAGTGAGGTCATACAGCCACATTTTCAATGTCACAATTTTCAATTTCACAACATTTCCAAGCAAAAATCAGTCACAAAACATACCATGCGGGGCTGCAAACTATAAAGAGATAAAAGGTGTAAGAACAAAATTTGTGCTTTACTACTAAATTCAGTCATTGGGAAAGATACAAATGGAAAAACCAATATTGTGAAATTTAGAATGCAGAGGGCGCTCATTATAAACAAGAAGGTTTGGATATTGGAAAAAGAGCTGTCAGGATTCTACTCTTTGAGAGATTTCTTCTCTGTTCCTGGCTCACTGACACCCTGTCACACTCTGACAGACATGGTGTCACCAGGAAGTAAAATGAGGGAACATATCCTTAGTCAAGACACATGCAGCAATATATGAGCCTAACAGAGGTTCTAACCCTTCCACAGCCTAACCAGAGAAAATTAAAAATAAATTAAAAATATGTCTAGATTGGATTTAAAACCTTACAGTTACATATAATTTAAAGCAAAATTTCAGAAAAAATATAAATTTTTGACTGACAAATAAAAAATACATTTAAAAAAAGCTTTTGCAATACTTACACTAAGTCCAGAGCTGTCCTTTGCAGTTCCTTTTTTCTGCCACTAGACGTCCTCATTCTTCAGTGTTTAACCCCTTAACGCCAGCACCTCCCGCCCCTTTAAGAGGTTTCTGTTGCCAGGAGGTGGAGTTTCTGATCATGTGACCGTCGTGATTGGCTGTCACAGCGGTCATATGATTGGAAAGCTCCCAAATCCCATGTAGAGCTTTCCATTAGCTACCAGTAACTGTGCCAGAAGCGTACAGGGCGTGCACTCTCGGTACAGCTCTATTTATATTCTGGTACGCATATAAACAGCTGCTTGGCGTTAAGACCCACCAACCAAGAGGCCGCCAACATGAAGAGGTAATGACCACCAGCAATGTTAAATGGCCACCCCAGCCTGTGAATGGACAGTGAAGGAGAGGCAGCACAGTGATGAACTCGTCTCTCTGTCACTTTGCTTTCTGCTCCTATCAACATGCTCCTTGATGGCACATGAACTGATTAGCTACTTGTGCTGCTTCTTTATCCCTCAGTCTGATCCCTGCTGTATAGGGAAGTCTGATATCAAGTCAAATTCAGGTACTTATACTGCTGCTTGGAAAAAAAAACAACAAAATAATAATAAAATAATAATAATAATATATCAATATGGATATACATTAATTTTGTGTCTTTCATGTCTGCCCGCAGTTCAGCTTTAATGCTAGTTATATATTCTGTAACACTGCAGAAAAAGAATACGTGTTGGACGTGTCAGAAATTGCCCCTGACAGTTTGAAATGTCTAGAGTAAGATGTTTTCAATTTTAGAAAAATTATGTTTTTTTGGAGTGAGCAGCCCTATAAATCTCATAGGTCAGGGAAACATCTTGATTGATTTAGAAACTGCTGTCTGTAAAATAAATTGCCCTGGCATCATCTGATGTGAGCAGAATTAAAATGACACCCTGGAAGTAAAACGCAGACAGGGCACAAATGCAGTGATGCAATTTACGCAGCCAATCCTGCTTGAATGAATGCCGACTTGGGAGAGACATTGCAGCGCTGAGACACGGAAAGTAGAGAGATCTTTTATCAATGTCTCATCAATCCAAAAATGCTGATTATGTCCTAAATTCTGTTTGCATACAGCATGTTTTCAAATTCTCTCTTGAATACTTAAGTTTTCCCATAATATATTGAATAGCTACCCAAAACTAGTCTGTGTTGATGGGGGGGAGTATGTTTTTGGTAATTCTTTAAATGTTACGTCACTGGGGCCTAGATACCCAGACCAAGATCATCAGCTTTTGTAAAATTTATCAAAAAGTTAATTTGCCCAATGCCTTAATTTTAGCTTAGTTTTTTTTGTCTGCTGTTAACTAAATAAATGCCCTGCTCATGTTTTTTAATTATAAGCTGACAAATTAACAAAAAGAAAATCATGCATCTTCTCACAAAATGTTTAGGAGCCACCATTTGGCAGGGATGGAATTAGTAGGTGCACACATCTGGGGAAAAAAATGTAGTATCTTGTTACATGAAACCAGATTGTACATTTGTGAATCTGCCGATTCATTTTTTAATGTCTTAACATTTTTGAAGTGCCTTCCGACCCCATCCTCATCATGGGGTGTATCTAGTCCATATACATCAATCCAGCATGATACGGGCATACAAGCATGTCATACCCACTTGATATAAAGTTTTTTAAGACTTTTTAACTTTTATTTGAGTTTTTAGATTTGTTACAAATTATTTTGGGAAACATTTTTTTTTTTGCAGAACAGCGCTACCTGCATCCGTAGGCTCACATGTTACTTCACTATTATTATATTATTATTATACAGGATTTATATAGCGCCAACAGTTTGCTCAGCGCTTTACAATATAATGGGAGACAATACAGTTCAATACAAGAGGGTGTAGGAGGGCCCTGCTCCTTGGAGTTTACAATCTAATGCAACTATATGCAAATATTTTAATGGACATGACCGAAAATGCTTTAATTTACTCTTGTTTGTTTCAATCTGATTGATAGTGATGGGCCGAACACCTCCTGTTCAGTTGGTGGTCGAACCTACTGAAAATTTGACACAAACTTTGAACAGGGACAATTCACTAAGCTGTATCTTACCTCATCTGAGTATGTGGGAAGATACTGCATAGCTACTAAAATTCCACATGAGTAAGTCATGCAGTATTATAGTAGTGAAGGCATTCTTTAATATTTCAAGTGTTAGTAGGGTTTCCCACTGACAGCTTCATGCAAAAAGAATTGCTGGCATTGCTTGGCTCTGGTATGAATTTTGAGGGGAGCCCTCCACACCAAAATTAAAAAAAAAATGGCATGGGGTTCCCCCCCAAAATCTATACCAGACCTTTATCTGAGCATGCAACCCAGCAGGTCAGGAAAGGAGGGGGGGGGGGGGGGAAATGAGCCAGGTCACATATCCTCAACATTGGGGGGTGCTTTGGGAACAAGGGCCTCTTCCCCACAACCGTGGCTGGTTGTTGTGGGGGTCTGTGGGCGTGGGACTTATCGGAATCTGGAAGCTGCCTTTAACAAGGGGGGGCCCCAGATCCCGCCCCCCCCACTTGAATGAATATGGGGTACATTGTACCACTACTCATTCACAAAACAAAAAAGTGTAGTGTAAAAATTCCAGGAGACAGTCTTTGACAAGTCCTTTATTAAAATTTTTTTTTTAAAAAGTGTCCCTTGAAGTAGATCCAAAATCAATCACAATGCCCACCGCCACCGTCGACCCGCCATCTCCAAACTTTCAAAACAAAGGCCTGTTTACTGTCCTTCAGACTTTAGGGGGGGCGGATTGCTGCCAATGGGGTTAGAAAATGTCCCAGGCATGGCATCAGTGAGAGTAAACAATGCTTCAGGTGTGGTGTACAGCTGCATAGGGCCTGTGGTCAGTAGGAGGAGGAATAGTGCCCTGTCATTGGTATTACTGGGAAGACTAGTGCCCCATCCTTGGTGTCAGTGGGAGGAATAGTGCCCCATCCTCGGTATCAGTAGGAGGAATAATGCCCCAGTCTTGGTGTCAGTGGGAGGAATAGTTCCCCAGTCTTGGTGTCAGTGGGAGAAAGAGTGCCCCATCCTAGGTGTCAGTGGGAGAAATAGTACCCCATCCTTGGTGTCAGTGGGAGGAACAGTGCCCCAGTCTTGGTGTCAGTGGGAGGAATAGTGCCCCATTCTTGGTGTCCTCGGGAGGAATAAAGCACCATCCTTGGTGTCAGTGGGAGGAATAGTGTCCTATCCTTGGTGTCAGTGGGAGGAATAGTGCCCCATTACTGCTATCAGTGGAATGAATAATGTCACATCATTGGTGTCAGTTGGGGGAATTATGCCCCAATGTTGGTGTCAGTGTTAGGAATAGTGCCTCAAGTCAGTGGGAGAAATAATGCCCAAAGGGCCGGATAGAAGCTAACAAAGGGCTGCAATCAGCCCTTGGGACGCAGTTTGAAGACCACTGATATACACTCACAGGCTTTATTAGGTACACCTTGAAAATGTCAAGAAAATCTCCCCCACACATACCATTACATCACCACCAGCCTGAAATGTTGATACAAGAGATGGCAGTCTCCGTATGTTGGTTGTAACGACTGGTCATTTGCGTTACTGTTGCCTTTCTATCATCTCAAGCCAGTCTGTCCATTCTCCTTTGACATCAAAGGCATTTTCACCCACACAACTGCCACTCATTGGATATTTTCTCTTTTTTGTACCATCCTCTGTAAACCCTAGAGATGGTTGATTTTTAGGTAGATCAGCAGTTTTTGAAATGCTCAGATAAGCTCATCTGGCACCAACAACCATGCCATGTTCAAAGTCACTTAAATCCCATTTCTTCCCCATTCTGATGCTCAGTTTGAACTTCTGCAAGTCGTCTTCACCACATCTAGACACCTAAATGCATTGAGTTACTGCCAAGTGATTGGCTGATTATCTTACCAAGCAATTGAACAGGTTTACCTAATAAAGTGGCCGGTGAATGTAAAGGATATAATGTTAAAAATGGATACACTTGTCAGCCGTCCTGTGTAACATACATTCTCAAGAACCCTTGTGGGCTTTTATACATAGGAGGAATGACACAGAAGGTAAAGGATAGAATAGTAAGACACAAGTACTCTATTAAACAAAGGTTAACATAGTTACCTGTAGCTAGACATTTTATAGAGTGTGCTCATTCATTGTCCCAGTTAAAGTTTATAGCCTTCGATTAAATCCCTAAAAATAGGAGAGGTGGAGATCGTAAACTGCTTGTGAGAAAAAGAGAGGTTTAGTGGATTCACCAATTAGACATGGGACTGTCTACAGCAGTGATGGCGAACCTTTTAGAGACCGAGTGTCCAAACCGCAACCCAAAACCCACTTATTTATCTCAAAGTGCCAACACTGCAATTAAACCTGAATACTGAGATTTTAGTTTAGAAAAAACAACCCATACATTAACATCTTTTTGTCTTAAAAGAAAAACACAATAACAGAGCTTCCACTGAGCGCCAGCACAAAGGGGCAAAGATTCACTGACCACCAGCACAAGGGCCAAAGTTCCACTGACCACCAGCACAAGGGGGCAAACTTCCACTGACCACCAGCACAAGGGGGCAAAGTTCCACTGACCACCAGCACAAGGGGGCAAAGTTCCACTGACCACCAGCACAAGGGGGCAAAGTTCCACTGACCACCAGCACAAGGGGGCAAAGTTCCACTGACCACCAGCACAAGGGAGCAAAGTCCCACTGAGCAGCAGCGCAAGGGGACAAAGTTCTTCTGACCACCAGCACAAGAGGGCAAAGTCCCACTGACCACCAGCGCAAGAGGACAAAGTCCCACTGAACACCAGCACAAGGGAGCAAAGTCTCACTGAGCACCAGCATGAGGGTGCAAAGTTCCACAGACCACCAGCACAAAGGGGCAAAGTCCCACTGACCACCAGCACAAGGGAGCAAAGTCCCACTGACCACCAGCACAAGGGGGCAAAGTTCCACTAACCACCAGCACAAGGGGGCAAAGTTCCACTAAGCATCAGCACGAGGGGGCAAAGTTCAACTGAGCACCAGCATGAGGGGGCAAAGTTCCACTGACCACCAGCACAAGGAGGCAAAGTCCCACTGACCCACCAGCACAAGGGGGCAAAGTTCCACTGAGCACCAGCTAGAGGGGGCAAAGTTCCACTGACCACCAGAACAAGGGGGTAAAGTTCCACTGACCACCAGCACAAGGGAGGCAAAGTCCCACTGACCACCAGCACAAGGGGCAAAGTTCCACTGACCACCAGCACAAGGGGGCAAAGTCCCACTGACCACCCTCACAAGGCGGCAAAGTTCCACTGAGCACCAGCACAAGGTGGGCAAAGTTCCACTGACCACCAGCACAAAGGAGGCAAAGTCCCACTGACCACCCTCTCAAGAGGGCAAAGTCCCACTGACCACCAGCACAAGCTAAAATCTTGTGTTAATAAAATGAATGTATTAAAACTCACAGCCAGTCCAATATATATATCCTTGGCAGTGCACTGACCAGCCATGCGAAAGCTCGGACGAGTCACAACGAATGTGTCACGGCTCATGACATCTTCACCTGGTGCCGCTACTCCTTTCTGAGCATGTGCATTGGCCCCTATGTGCACCGCTATCTGATACTCGGCTTCTGGGGTGATGCTGGGGTGACTTAGCTCGTGTGCCAACAGAGAGGGCTCTGCATGCCCACTGCGGCACACGTGTTTGAAATCAGACTTGGAGTTACATTTCTTTTTTATGGACATGGTTTTCTAGAATGAATTTGTAGATTTGTTTACTTGGATTAGTTTAGTAATTATCTTTTTTACTTTCTAGTTCTCCAAGGAAGAAGTTTTATAAACTTGTTATTACTATATTAGTTCTTGCTATTATGTATGTTCTGGGAATCAGTTTGTTTCACTTTTGTTTTCTTTATCTTTATACAGATTATTAAACATGTGTCCACACGCCTTTGCTGGTTCTGCTTATTTCCGGTTTTTATTTGTATAAATATGCTTACTTGTCACATTTTGACGAAATATATTTCCTTGCTTGAAGCCCGATACTGGCATGTTATTTGAAACACTTCTGTGAAACATTGTAAACATTCTTCAGTAAGAAGCTCTTGAGGCTAGGGTCACACCTCTGCGTGTTGCGATTGATGCATTTTTCCAGAGCATTCAGCGGTGTGTTATGCATGTTTGAACAATAGGAAAGTATTGACTCTGCTACACTTCGATGCAACTTTAATGTGACTTTGATGGGTGCGACTTATATGCGACTTTGAAGCTACATATGTCAGAGAGTGTAAAGTCGCATTAAAGTCATGCTACATAAACAGAACTGTCATATTTTCCAATTAGCATTAAAAGAAGTTGCATCAAAGTCACACCCATCCAAAGTGGCATCAAAGTCAATAACTTTCTATTGACAAAAAAAACAAATAAACCACAAAATGCATAAAAAGTGCATCAAAAACATACCATGGCCTGGTTCACTCCAATACACTGCGTTTGATCCATTTCTGCAGAGCTTTTTGTGGTGTGTTTTCTGCAGAGTCTCTATTGAAGTCTATTGAACCAAAAATGCAACATTTTGCATTTTAAAAAGTCCCTGACCATTTAAAAAAATGCAGTGGCTGAAAAGCACATACATGTGAACTTGTCCCATAGGAAACCTTGTTAAATGGGTGGGACAGGAGATCCCTAGAGAGTGGCAGAAGGTGGCGGGGGAACGTCCCTTCCCACTGTTTGTACTACTTAGCCTCTCGGACTGCTGGCTCTAAAGAACAGTATCGGGGTAATGCCCGGTGATGCTGTGAAGGTGAACCAAACCACAGTGACCCTAGGTTCACGCCTAAGCTTTTTCCGCAACATTTTACATTTTGCAGAAATGCAGTACAGTCCATTTAACATGATTTCCTACGGGACAGGTTTTCACCTGGTGCATTTCTTGGAAAGGGTCAGGGACTTTTTTAAACTCAAAAAGTTGCGTTTTTGGTTCTATAGACTTCAATGGAAATGTTGAAGAAAAGCATGTAGTGCATTTTTGATGCATTTTAAATCTGCCTAGCAACAAGAAATAAAATGCAAAATGCATCAAAAACTCAGCAAAAATGCATCAAAAACACATGTGCAAAAATGCAAAACGCACTGCAGAAACGGATCAAACACAAACTGCATAGGTGTAAACCTAGCCTTATAGAAAACCAAAAACAATGACCTGACATCACTTCTGGTTTACTCAGAACTAATTAGCGGGCCATTTAAAAAAAACTGAAAGCATTCAAAAACAATGAACTTGGTGTTTTAAGTGCTTTTAAGTACAGATGAGGAGTTTGGGCCCCAGATCCCTCCATAAAGAGTACCTGTAAGGTAGCTATTGCTGTCACAGGGGATGTTTATATTCCTTGTGACGACAATAAGTGCCTGTTCATATATATGTGGATTGGATGTGGTTTGAACCGCATGCAACCAGTGATCACCAAGGAACACTGACAGGGGAGAAGTCTGTATGTATGTGTGTATGATGATCAGTACCCTGTTGATCAGTGCCCAGCAGTGCCACCCACCAGTGCCCCCTAGCAGTGCTGCCCAGCAGTTGTGCCCAGCAGTGCCCAGCAGTGCGGCCAGTCAGTGCTGTCAGTCAATATCGTCAGTCAGCACCGCCCATCAGTGTCTCTCATCAGTGCCACCATCAGTGCTGCCTTTCAATGTCCCTCATTTGTGCATATCAGTGCAGTATCATCAGTTCCTCCGCATCAATGCCCACCAGTGCTGCCTCATCAGTGCCACCTCATCCGTGCTCATCAGTGCTGCATATCTGTGCAACCTCATCAGTGCCCATCAGTGCTGCCTATCTGTGCAACCTCATCAGTGCCCATAAGTGCTGCCTATCAGTGCCAATCAGTGCTGCCTATCAGTGCCCATCAGTGCTGCCTATCTGTGCAACCTCATCAGTGCCCATCAGTGCTGCCTATCTGTGCAACCTCATCAGTGCCCATAAGTTAAGATCTGTTTTACCCTCAGTCACCATGGGGTTAAGTATCTAAAATAATACGAAAAATGTGTAAGGAAAAGTTGGCTTCTGTTTTACAAAAACTGGTTAATAAAAATGAGAGGCAACAATTCAGTTGCTGACAATAACAACCAATCAAGTTTTATTTTTCATTTCATTTTATGCAAAAAACATATGTAAGCTTCTCATTGGTTGTTAAGCAGCAGCACCACTTTTGCCTTCATTTTCTTTTCCCCAGATCTAAGGGATCATTCTGAACAGAATAATGAGCTGAACTCAGAGCTTCTCTTAAAGGTGAACTAAAGCAAAACTTATTTTGTTATTATTTTGGATAGCTTAAGGGAGGGTTATTACCCCTGTCAGTTTTTTCCCATCTGTGTCCCATTGGGGAGGTTTCCCTTCACTTCGTGTCCCACAGTGAAAACAGGAAGTGGGAGGAAATCCCTCCAATGTGAGGGAATCCCTGGTTGTCCTCAGGGTCATCAGAACTAGTGTCTCCAAAGGAAGATTTCCCCTTTATTACCCTTCTGGAGGCAACCCTAAATGAGGGATTTTCTTTTACTTTAACTTTTGGCTATAATGGTAAACAGGACAAATAGGGGGGTGTATCTCCCTAACGGGGTACAATCAGCAATGAAAACTGACAGGGGTTCTAATCTCTCTCCACCTTGTCCAAAACTCAAAAAGGTTTGCCTTTGAGAGGTGGAGATCTACCTGAACATCATGAAAGAGATCAAAGATCACTGAGATTCAGCACCATTAAAAAAAAAAAAATAACTAGCAAGGCCTAACTAAATAGCAAGGACAATGTAGAGGAATATAATAAAACAAATGTCACTGTAAAAATACAAACAGCCTACATTAGAAAATGATGGTGTCAGTAGAGCAGTGGGTGGTGGCAGTCAGCAGGGCAGTGGGTGGTGTCTGTAAGGCAGAGGTTGGTGTCAGTCAGTAGAGCAGAGACAGTGTTAGTAGGGCAGAGATTGGTGTCAGTAGAGCAGTGGATGGTGTCAGTAGAGCAGTGGACAGTGTCCATAGGGCAGAGGTTGGTGTCAGTAGAGCAGTGGATGGTGTCAGTAGAGCAGTGGACAGTGTCCATAGGGCAGAGGTTGGTGTCAGTAGAGCAGTGGATGGTGTAAGTCAGCAGGGCAGTGGGTGGTGTCTGTAGGCAGAGGTTGGTGTCAGTCAGTAGAGCAGAGACAGTGTTAGTAGGGCAGAGGTTAGTGTCAGTAGAGCAGTGGATGGTGTCAGTAGAGCAGTGGACAGTGTCAGTAGGGCAGGTTGGTGTCAGTAGTGCAGTGGATGGTGTCAGTAGTTTTTATTTTTAAATTTACATTTTTTTATATTTTTCACAACTTTTTTAGGAGCCCTGTTGAAAGGGGAGCACTTGGTGGAAAGGGCCAGGCAGCAGAAAAAAGGAGGAACAAGTATGGGAGGGGCAGCGGGGGAGGCGTTTAATAGAACCGATCCCCTGGATTTTCTTCCTGCAGCAGCTGTATGCTGGTGGGAGGGCGAGGAGGAGTTGCTAGCTTACAGCTGCTCCAGGAGAATAATAAAGGGGATCATCGGAAGGCAGGTATTTTAAAAATCTGAATCAGGACGTCTGCAAGCCATAGTTGCCGGTCCCTCCCCCCCCTTTCCCCCAGCCTCCTCCGCTGCTGACATTCTAGCAACCAGTCACCAGCGAGTAATATAAAAAGTTCATTTGGCCAGCTCCTTGTCCTGAGCCATACTGTCTTCCGTTCTCCACTGTGCACTAAGAATGTCAGCAGCAGCGGAGGAGGCTGGGGGAAAGGGGGGGGGGGGACCGGCAACTAAAAGGTGGGGGTTGGCAGCACAAGTACCTGTTCGCGATCTACCTGTTACCTGCCTGCGGTCGACAGGTAGACCGCGATTGACGGGTCGCCGACCCCTGCTTTAAAGTGTACAGAAATAATACAGTGCCTTGAAAAAGTATTCATACCCCTTGACATTTTCCACATTTTGTCATGTTACAACCACAAATGTAAATGTATTTTATTGGGATTTTATGTGATAGACCAACACAAAGTGGCACATAATTGTGAAGTGGAAGGAAAATGATAAATGGTTTTAAATTTTTTTTTACAAATAAGGATCTTAAAAGTGTGGCGTGCATTTGTATTCAGTTCCCTTTACTCTGATACCCCTAAGTAAAATCTAGTGGAACCAATTGCCTTCAGAAGTCACCTAATTAGTAAATAGAGTCCACCTATGTGTAATTTAATCTCAGTATAAATACAGCTGTTCTGTGAAGCCCTCAGAGGTTTGTTAGAGAACATTAGTGAACAAACAGCATCATGAAGGCCAAGGGACATAACAGACAGGTCAGAGATAAAGTTGTGGAGAAGTTGAAAGCAGGGTTAGGTTATAAATATCCCAAGCTTTGAACATCTCACGGAGCACTGTTCAATCCATCATCCGAAAATGGAAAGAGTATGGCACAACTGCAAACCTACCAAGACATGGCCGTCCACCTAAAATGATAGGCAGGGCAAGGAAAGCATTAATCAAAGAAGCAGCCAAGAGGCCCATGGTAACTCTAGAGGAGCTGCAGAGATCCACAGCTCAGGTGGGAGAGTCTGTCCACAGGACAACTATTAGTCAGGCACTCCACAAATCTGGCCTTTATGGAAGAGTGGCAGAAAGAAAGCCATTGTTGAAAGAAAGTCCTGTTTGCAGTTACGAGAAGCCATGTGGGGGACACAGCAAACACGTGGAAGAAGGTGATCTGATCAGATGAGAACAAAATTGAACTTTTTGGGCTAAAAGCAAAACGCCATGTGTGGTGGAAAACTAACACTGCATATCACCCAGCCATGGCACCTCCTACCTGGAGTTTGCATGTTCTCCCTGTGCCTGCGTGGGTTTCCTCCGGGTACTCCGGTTTCCTCCCACACTCCAAAGAAATGCTGGTAGGGTAATTGGATCCTGTCTAAAATTGGCCCTTGTATATGAATGTGAGTTAGGGACCTTAGATTGTACGCCCCTTGAGGGTTAGGGACTGATGTGAATGTACAATATATATGTAAAGCTCTGCGTAAATTGACGGCGCTATATAAGTACCTGAAATAAATAAATAAATCACCCTGAACACACCATCCGCACCGTGAAACATGGTGGTGGCAGCATCATGTTGCAGGGATGCTTCTCTTCAGCAGGGACAGGGAAGCTGGTCCAAATTGATGGGAAGATGGATGGAGCCAAATACAGGGCAATCTTAGAAGAAAACCTGTTAGAGTCTGCAAAAGATTTGAGACTGGGGCGGAGGTTCACCTTCCAGCAGGACAACGACCCTAAACATACAGCCAGAGCTACAATGGAATGGTTTAGATCAAAGCATATTCATGTGTTAGAATGGCCCAGTCAAAGTCCAGACCTAAATCCAATTGAGAATCTGTGGCAAGACTTGAAAATTGCTGTTCACAGACGTTCTCCATCCAATCTGACAGAGCTTGAGCTATTTTTCAAAGAAGAATGGGCAAAAGTTTCACTCTCTAGATGTGCAAACCTGGTAGAGACATCCCCAAAAAGACTTGTAGCTGTAATTGCAGCGAAAGGTGGTTCTACAAAGTATTGACTCAGGGGGATCGGAATACAAATGCATGCTACACTTTTCACATATTTATTTGTAAAAAACTTTGAAAACCATTTATCATGTGCCACTTTGTGTTGGTCTATCACATAAAAATCCCAATAAAATACATTTACGTTTTTGGTTGTAACATGACAAAATGTGGAAAATTTCAAGGGATATGAGTACTTTTTCAAGGCATTGTATATTCCAGTTCACCGGTCCTTCATTTTCTTTTTTTGTATGATTATTTTCGCCTGTCGACCTGCCAGTAACACATGTCCATGTCCTAGGGCAGTGGTGGAAAACATATGGCACGTGAGCCGCAGTAGGCACACAAAGTCCTTTTTGTCGGCACACGAGCCGAGTCGCCCCAGCATCGCCCCAGCAGCCAAGCATCAAATAGCGGCGCACATAGGGGCCAATGTGCATGCTCAGAAAGGAGTAGTGGCGCCAGGCAATGATGTCATGAGCCGCGACTCATTATTTGTGACTTGTCCGAGCTTTCACATGGACGGTCAGTGCACTGCCAAGGATATATATATTGGACTGGCTGTGAGTTTTAATAAATTTGTTTTATTAACACAAGATTTTAGCTTGTGCTGGTGGTCAGTGGAACTTTTCCCCCCTGTGCTGGTGGTCAGTGGAACATTTCCCCCCTGTGCTGGTGGTCAGTGGAACTTTACCCCCTTGTGCTGGTGGTCAGTGGAACTTTACTTCTTTGTGCTGCTGGTCAGTGGAACTTTGTCCCCTTGTGCTGATGGTCAGTTGACCTTTCCCCCCTTGTGCTGGTGCTCAGTGGAACTTTGCCCCCTTGTGCTGGTGCTCAGTGAGACTTTTCCCCCTTGTGCTGGTGGTCAGTTGAACTTTGCCCCCTTGTGCTGGAGGTCAGTGGGACTTTGCCCCCTTGTGTAGGTGGTCAGTGATACTTTGCCCCCTTCTGCTGGTGGTCAGTTGAACTTTGCCCCCTTGTGCTGGTGGTCAGTGGGACTTTGCCCCTTGTGCTGATAGTCAGTGAATCTTTGCCTCCTTGTGCTGGGGGTCAGTGGAACTTTGCTCCCTTGTTCTGTTGGTCAGTGGAACTTTGCCCCCTTGTGCTGTTGGTCAGTGGAACTTTGCCCCCTTGTGCTGTTGGTCAGTGGAACTTTGCCCCCTTGTGCTGGTGGTTAGTGGAACTTTGCCCCCTTGTGCTGGTGGTCAGTGGAACTTTGCCCCCTTGTGCTGGTGGTCAGTGGAACTTTGCCCCCTTGTGCTGGTGGTCAGTGGAACTTTGCCCCCTTGTGCTGGCGCTCAGTGGAAGCTCTGTTATTGTGTTTTTCTTTTAAGACAAAATATGTTAATGTATGGTTTGTTTTTTCTAAACTAAAATCTCAGTATTCGGGTCTAATTGCAGTGTTGGCACTTTGCGATAAACAAATGAGTTTTTAGTTGCAGTTTGGGCACTCGGTCTCTAAAAGGTTGGCCATCACTGTCCTAGGGTGACAACTCTCATGTAATATTTGTAATCTATGAAGGAACAGTGTTTTTGTCCTAGGACAGGAAGTGTGTTAAGGTAGAAAAGTGTAGGGAGGGTAGTACCTCCTGCTTAAGTTCCTCTGTTTTAAGGAAACTTGAATAATTAGTTTCAGATGTGATAAGGTTCTGCATTATATTTATTGCATATATAGCACTTCTTATCAGACAGAAACAGATCACTTTTGGAAGGTCCAAAGCGAACACTATACCCCTCCAGCACACATGCCTAATGGCACAATTCCAATCAAGATATTAGGCAAACCTTTTTTTTTTCATTTTGTGAGTGATGGAGGATTATAATTCCTGTCAGATTTTTTTTTTTTGCCATCTGTGTCCCATTGTAGAGATTTCTCTTAACTTCCTGTCCCATGGCCAAACAGGAAATGAGAGGAAATCCCTGCAAATCAAGGGAATTCCTTGGGGAACCCCTAGGTCACCAGAACTAGTGTCCCCTTTGGAAGATTTCCTTTCTATTGCGTTTATGGGGACAACCCAAAATTTTGGATTTCTTTTATTATCACTTTCAATGATAATGGTAAACAGGACAAATAGAGAGGATGAATCTCCTTAGTGGGGGCACAGACAACAATAAAAACATGACAGGGGTTCTAATCCCTCTCCACTCTTTCCAACACTAAAAAAAAAAGTTTTGCCATTAGTTATACTTTGAGAACCTATTCACACTTGTGTGAATTGTCATGTGACTTACATGACAAGTTGCACCCTATGTTTCCCAAGGAGTACCATCCATATCTGTCACAGTTGCAGCAACTTGAAAGTAATTCCTGCACTACTTTGGTCCGACTTTCATGTGACTTTAATGTAAACCCTGCAAAGTTGCATGAAAGTCACCGAAATTATATACATGTGACTTGTGTGCAACTTGGTACAGAACAAACAGTCATCCTTGGTCAAAGCCAAAGTCACACTCATCCAAAGTCGCATCAACGCCGCGTCAAAGTCGCATCAAGTCACACTGTAAATTCGCAATGAAAATCACCTGATTTTGAAGTCGCACAAGTGTGAATACAGCCTGAGACTACAGAAGACCTACCCCACTCCTGATCTTCATAACATAGCAGGAAGATGTTTTGTAGTCACAGAAGAGAGCTGAATTGGGCTGATAGTAGTGTTTGAGATTTTAGTGCAGCACAAAAAGAATGCATGGACAGTGACAAGATCTTTGGATGTCTGGAAGGATTAACAGGTATTTTTCTATACTTGCAGCATATTTATTACAGGTACTTATATAGCGCTGTCAATTTACATATATAATTGTACATTCACATCAGTCATATGAACAAAACGTGAATGTTTTGTACTTTGGACATACCTACACTGTTATTTGCTGTATGCATGCTGCACTGCCAGACAGTATGATGTAATGGAAAAGGAGGGGTTCCTCCTTTAAATTAAAATCAACATTTTCTTTAAAACTATAAAATAGTACTGAGTAGGCCTATAGTTAAGAATGACAGCATTCCAATATTATTCCTGTATTATAGACATCATTTTTCATTGCAATGACTTGATCGCAGTCACGTCACCGGCCTTGGTATAATCAGCATGTCCTCATTGTTGCCTCCAAAATAAAATGACCTTGTTGGCACGCAGGATCCAAACTCAATGCAAATTTTGAAAAGAAAGCGAGAAGTCGTCCAAGTTCCTTAGGATATCAGCACTGTCCTATCTTGGCTCCAGAGTTTGCAGTGACAGGAGAACATTGTGTTCACACTCAAGCAGGTCTGGAATTATGGAAACGTTAATAGAATGTGATCAGCATAGTGCAAATGTCCTCTACTTTCACCAAGTGAATTGAGAACACCAGATGCATGTTTTCTGTTATACAGGCGTAAGGCCAATGTGGTGCCAATATTTCAAAAGGGGTCAAAATCTTTACCAAGTAATTATAGACCTGTTAGTTTAACTTCTATAGTTGGGAAGATATTGGAGCGTTTAATAAAAGACCACATTGATGAGTTCTTGGTGGAAAAAAATATTTTAAGCAACAGACAGCATGGATTCATGAAAGACAGAAGTTGTCAAACAAATCTGATTTCTTTTTATGAGGAGGTGAGCAAAACCTTGGACAGAGGGGTGGTGGTGGACGTGGTATACTTGGACAGAGGGGTGGCGGTGGACGTGTTATACTTGGACAGAGGGGTGGCGGTGGACGTGGTATACTTGGACAGAGGGGTGGCGGTAGACGTGGTATACTTGGACAGAGGGGTGGCTGTGGACGTGGTATACTTGGACAGAGGGGTGGCGGTGGACGTGGTATGCTTGGACAGAGGGGTGGCGGTGGATGTGGTATACTTGGACAGAGGGGTGGCTGTGGACGTGGTATACTTGGACAGAGGGGTGGCGGTGGATGTGGTATACTTGGACAGAGGGATGGCGGTGGACGTGGTATACTTGGACAGAGGGGTGGTGGTGGACGTGGTATACTTGGACAGAGGGGTGGCTGTGGACATGGTATACTTGGACAGAGGGGTGGCAGTGGATGTGGTATACTTGGACGGGGGGGTGGACGTGGTATACTTGGACAGAGGGGTGGCGGTGGACGTGGTATACTTGGACAGAGGGGTGGCGGTGGACGTGGTATACTTGGACAGAGGGGTGGCGGTGGACGTGGTATACTTGGACAGAGGGGTGGCGGTGAACGTGGTATACTTGGACAGAGGGGTGTCAGTGGATGTGGTATACTTGGACAGAGGGGTGGCGGTGGACGTGGTATACTTGGACAGAGGGGTGGCTGTGGACGTGGTATACTTGGACAGAGGGGTGGCGGTGGACGTGGTATACTTGGACAGAGGGGTGGCGGTCGATGTGGTATACTTGGATTTTGCAAAAGCATTTGACACAGTTCCCCACACACGGCTAATGTGTAAGGTAAAGTCTACGGGCTTGGAAAAATCTGTATGTAAATGGCTAGAAAACTGGCTAAAAGATCGTATTCAGAGAGTAGTGGTTAATGATTCATACTCTGAATGGTCTAGGGTTGTCAGTGGTGTACCAGAGGTAGACTGACAACTCATGGGGCCCCCTGGGCAATAGGGGATCATGGGGCCCCTGTGTCCTTGCCCAAACTCAAAAAAACCTATGAAAAAGGTACCAGGGGCTTCTCATGGGGTCCCCTACTGACCCCGGGCACTCGGGCAGTGCCCGAGTTTCCAAATGGTCAGTCCGCCCCTGGGTGTACCCCAAGGTTCAGTGTTGGGACCCTTACTTTTTAATATAGTTATAAACGATATAGGGTCTGAGAGTAAAAATCCCATTTCAGTCTTTGCAGATGACACCAAGCTGTGCAGTGGAATAACGTCCTTACAGGATGTCTTCAATTTACAAGCCGACCTCAATGCACTGTTTATTTGGGCAACTATGTGGCAAATGAGGTTTAATGTTGATAAATGTAAAGTGATGCACTTGGGGGCTAAGAATATGCATGCATCATACATACTAGGGGGGGTACAACTGGGGGAATCAATGGTGGAGAAGGATCTGGGAGTTCTGGTAGATCACAAGCTTAATAATGGCATGCAATGCCAAGCTGCGGTTTCTAAAGTAAGCAAAATCCTCTCTTGTATTAAAAGAGGTATAGACTCCAGAGAGAGAGATATCATATTACCCCGGTACAAATCATTAGTAAGACCTCATCTGGAATATGAAGTTCAGTTTTGGGCACAAATTCACAAAAAAGAACATTGGGGGAACTGGAGAAAGTACAGAGAAGGGCAACCAAACTGATAAGAGGCATGGAGGAGATCAGCTATGAGGAAAGATTAGAGGAACTGAATTTATTCTCTCTTGAGAAGAGGAAGATTAAGGGGGATATGATCAACATGTATAAATACATCAGTGGTTCACCGAGTGAACTTGGTGTAGAGCTATTCACCTTGAGGTCATCACAAAGGACAAGGGGGCACTCTATGTCTGGAGGAAAAGAGATTTAATCTCCAAACACGGAAAGGTTTCTTCACAGTGAGAGCTGTGAAAATGTGTAATAGACTCCCTCAAGACTTGGTTCTGGCCAGCTCAGTAGATTGCTTTAAAAAAGGCCTGGATGCTTTCTTGGATACACAGAATATAACTGGGTACTAACATTTATAGGTAAAGTTGATCCAGGGAATATCCGATTGCCTCTCGGAGGATCAGGAAGGATTTTATTTCCCATCAGGAGCAAATTAGATCATGCTTTGCTGGGTTTTTTGCCTTCCTCTGGATCAACTGTGAGTGTAGGATTATAACTTTTTTTTTTTTTTTAATGGTTGAACTGGATGGACTTTTGTCTTTTTTCAGCCAGACTATGTAACAATATAATGCAGAATCTGTCCTACCTTCAGATATGATGAAACTATAAATACAGCCAGAACATACCTGATTTTGAATTGATTTATTACAGGCAATTATTTAGTGCCAACAACTCAGTTCTTGCCCTCAAGGAGCTTACAGTTGAAGGCCCTTAACTCACACATACTAGGGCCAATTTAGACAGGATCCAATTAATCTACCAGCATGTCTTTGGAGTGTGGAAGGAAACCGGAGTACTCGGAGGAAACACACCCAGGTACAGGGAGAACATGCAAACTCCAGCCAGTAGTGCCATGGTTGGGGTTTTAAATGACCACCCATAGTGCTGCAAGGCAGAAGTGATAAGCACTTAGCCGTTGTGCTGCCGGTAATATGTTATGTGCCATGGTGAGGTTGTGTAAAAGCCAAAATCCGTATTTACTAATGTAACACCTGCCTGCCCTCCAGGGGTGTGTAAGGTACCCCCAGAGACAGGGTGGGCTGACTTTTACCCCAGAGCTGAGTCCATGGCTGGTAATGGGGGATTGAGAAGCATCGGGCACCAGTTGCTTTAGTGTCTTTTTGAAGATTTTATTACAGAGGAGGTTAGGGGCCACAGATGCCTATGGCAGCACTTACAGACTCCAAATTTCCAGCTTGTACAGTGTTAAGGACCTTCAAGCTGACACCATCAATACCACCACGCTGCAACCACAGGCCCCCATTTACTTGAATGGGTCATGTTTAGTGGTGATACTGCCCACCGAATGCAACATTTGCCCTAGTTGTGGCATGTGTACAGCCTGAGTGACTTCAAGTTCTCCTTTAGGTAGGAAGACAGAGGGTGGTAAAACCATGGCTCATCTGCCTGTTTTTACCACTTTGTGCGCCACAGATGTCCTTATCAGTGACATAATCACTGCGCTATACAGAGCCTGTGCAGAGAACAGAGCCAAGGGAGGGACCCGGGAAGGTCAGCCGCTACAAACTGCCTGCGCAAAACTACAGGAGGTGGTGGAGACCAGACCAGTCACCCTGCACAAAGAGAGAGAGTATCAATGAGCAGTCTTTATCACACCAAATGTCTAAATAGAGGCAAAGTACACCCTTTCTTTTTTTCATTTTTTTTTCTAGAAGAAATAAAAAAAACTACCCCAAGATAAAACATTTTTTTTTTTTAGACCTGAGTTTATCTTAAATAACCTTAAATGTATACATACGTTTTCTCTTCAGGAGCTTTCTGAGGATGCCTGTGGGACGAAACACGTAGGGAAGGGACTTCTGTCTGCGCCATCATTTCCGGTTAAGTAGCTACTTCATATCCGGTGCATCTTCTGGTCTTTGGAACACACGCTGGCTTCAGGACTAGCAAAGCTGTGCCGTTCCCAAGAGAACATTACACTGCTGTTTATATTGGTGCTGCTTGTTGGCACAGACCTCCGGAAGATTTACCCCCCATCCTGACCAGACCATTGTTTGCTATTCAGCACTGTGTTACTTTAACTGACAATTGCGCAGTCACGCAATTCTGTACATAAAAAAAATGATGCCATCTTTTCCCACAAATAAAGGTTTTTTTGGTGGTATTTGATCATCACTGAGTTTTTATATTTTTTGCGCTATAAACAAAAACAGTCCTATAATTTTGGAAAAAAAAATATTTTTGACTTTCTACTATAAAACATATCCAATAAAATAATTAGTAAAAAAAACTCCCAATCAGCTTATATTGATTGGTTTATGCAAAAGTTAAAGCTTTTATAAACTATGATATATTACTGGAATTTTTATTTATGTATTTGTTTATTTCGTAATACTGGTAATATTGCTGAGGACAATCTGCCACTTTGTGGGAACCAGTGACACTAATACAGTGATCAGTGTTAAAAATGTGCACTGAGGTTTATTTACTAAATCTGGTTCACTCAGAATCTGGTGCAGCTGTGCATGGTAGCCAATCAGCTTCTAACCTCAGCTTGTTCAATTAAGCTTTAGTAATAAAACCTGGGAGCTGATTGGTTTCCATGCAGAAATGCACGAGATTCTGAGTGAACCAGCTTTAGTAAATAAACCCCACTATCACTGTTTCAATGACACTGGCTGGGAAGAGGTTAAACATTCAGGGTGATCAAAGGGTTACTGTGTGCCTAACCAGTATTTATGTGTACACAGTATGGTGTCATTACTAGGTAATGTGCTGGATTTTATTCCCTGCTTTGCAGGGAAACAAAATCCAGCACATCACAGCTAACAGGACACAGCTCTGCCTTGTTTACATAGGCAGAGCTGTGTTATGTCTCTCTCCTCGCCGATCAGCGTGTGCCAGTGTTCATCCATTGGTTGGTTTCTGCCGTGACTAATCACAGCAAAAGTGGTGCACTGGGAGCAGACGTATTGACACTTAGTGCTCGTAACTGAGACAAGCACACACTATAGAGGGATGTGCTTTGTTCATATTTCATGTCTGAGGTTTACCACCAAACTGATTGGGTTTAGAGCAGGGGCGGACTGACCATTTGAAAACTCGGGCACTGCCCGAGGGCCCCGGGGTCAGTAGGGGGCCCCATGAGATGCCCCTGGTACCTTTTTCATAGTCTTTTTTGAGTTTGGGCAAGGACACAGGGGTCCCATGATCCCTATTGCCCGGGGGCCCCATGAATTGTCAGTCCGCCCCTGGTTTAGAGGATGGCCATGGCAGCCTAATTATTCCCTTAATTGAAGGTTTTCTTTACCCTTGGTTCACATTAGTGCAGTTTTGCAGGCCACGGCATGGCAGGCCATTCATTTTGCCTTGCAGAACGCAGTGTTCTGTCTCTCCAATCTAAGCATTGAAAGTGTGATCTCTGTAACTTACAGTTGTGATGAGATAGCAATAACTCCAATCTTAGTTGAATAACACAGGCAGTGACTCGATCAGATGACACCTTGTAGATCTTGTAAAGTTTATTCCATAAACTGAGAGAATCTTACAACAATGAACATCGGATAGGTCAAAAGATCATTATGTGATCTGCTTCATGACATGAGGCTTGAAGCTGAAATGCCTTACTGGGAAAAGGGGTGGGCTATCTATACAGCATGAACTAAACCAAGGGAAAGGTAGGAGCAGAGACAAAATACAAAGAACACTGAAAGGCATATGACAGTCATGTGAAACATGACACACAGAGAAAAGGTCCTTGCACCTTTCCAGAAATCGCAGCCCACACTGGGAACCGCACTACAGTGTGGTTTCCAGTGCAGCTGTGATTTCCAGTACGAACGGCGTGCCATTAAGATTAATGGCACCTGCCTGCGGGTCCCACGGGTGGTTGCAGCTGTGGGACAAAGTGGGGGTCCAGCAGCAGCTTCCACCCACACTTGTGTGAACCGAGGTTTAATATATGAACTATCCCATGAGCTGCATTGGTTTTCTAAATGCTGTAGATCAATTGTACATTTGATGGTTGGAGTGTATAAGGAAAGGAAAGACCCGCAGACAAACACCATAGATAACTGAACAAGCACATAACAAAATGACCCTGTTACTTTTATTGTATTATTATACAATTTATACAGGATTTATATAGTGCAGAGCTTTACAATAAAGGGAAACAGTACCGTTGCAATGCAATTCAACACAAAAGGGTTAAGAGGGCCCTGGTCCTAAGAGCTTACAATCTAAAAGATAACATTTTAAAATGTTCACTTTTTTACTTTTATTTTTGTAGTCTCATGAAGCAGAGATATTAAAAAACGTGCCTACTTTTCCATCTGCCGACGTTGCACTTTCAGGTATGTTGTGTCTGAGCTGCACCTCTTCACACGATGACATAATATCCAGCAGCAGCTTTCAAGTTTTCTCAGCTGAATCATGTAACATTGCTATGAAGTTTTACAGCTGATTTACAAGGTGAAAGGGTGCGTCTCACCCTAATATATATTATTATCCCTCTGTAATGGTTTTGTGCGCACAGCTCGCACATTAGGCCCAGGAGTAGATTGGTTGCACGTTGGTACACGAACGTTGCATTGGCAGAAGATGACATTTGACCTTGTGCTTTGATATTAATACCGATAATAGCTGCAGCTGTGTACTCTATTGTACTTACAGTGATAAGAACCTCTGTGAAGGGAACATTAAGAGCTTTTTGATCTCAGAAGCCTTGATGAAGAATGAGAACTTAGAGCATTTAGAAGCCAAACTTTTTTGGTTTTAGAAAGTCTGAAAGGGTTGTAGGTTATTATTGCGGAGAAGATGGAACCTCTCTGTTTGTCTTAGTGGACGTTGACATTGGAAAAGGCTAGATTCTCATATGTGCGTGTGGTGCCACTGCGGATCCGCACAAAAATCCACCCACACAGAAGAATGCGGACACGCAGGCGGGTGCCATTAATCCTAATGGCACGCCGGCCGCACTGGAAATTGAAACCGTACTTGGAACCAAGGTTCCCGTGCAGGCTGCGTTTTCAGAAGAAGTGCAGGGACTTCTTCCATGCGTGTCCCAGGGCACGGGAGTCTATTCAAATGAATGGGCTCCCATGCCCATGCAAAACCCGGCCCGCAGCAACGCGGATATGTGAACCATGGGTAAAGGATAGGAATTCCAAAATTGTGCTGTTGTCACCAGAACAGGGGCTGATGGGAAGGGTTCCAGGGACAACTGTGTAAGAGGGGAACTCTCCTCACTTTGATAAGGTTTCCACTTACTTCCTGACATGTCTCTAGTCCCAGGAAAGAGGAGTAACTGTCCCTTGAACAAAAGGCAGCCAATATAAAAAAATCTGACAGATGTTTTACCCCTTCTCTACTCTAAAGCTAGCATAAAGGTTTGGCTGTAGATACACTAAAAGAATGGTAAAATTAAAAAAAAAGTCAAAGTTGAACTCCAGCAATGATATATTTTGCATACTCACACTGGGCCAGCTTGGCACAATGTAGGAATGCATACTTGATACCTGGTTGGCCTTTGTGGGAGTAGAAAATTACTGTAGTAGCTTGAGCTACTACAGTGATGGCCTCAATCTTTCAGGTGTCATGCTCAGCAGATGCCCTTCTGCATAGTAACCGCAGTGGGTGGCTTGCTCTTCATGGCTGCCATTCAGAGAACACCTTGTATTTTTCTTAATGAATACAAGGCATTCTCTGATTGGATGAAGTGGAAAGTTTGACGTCATCTCCCCACCTCTCCACCTTGTCCAATCAGAGAATGCTTTGCTTTCATTAAGAAAATGCAAAGTGTCCTCTGAATGGCACTTGTGTTGAGCAAATGACCCCCTGTGATTACTATGCAAGCAGGGCAGCCTTTTGGCAAAGGGCCTGACAATCACAGTATTAACAGTGCCTACTACAGTGATCTCCAGCTTCCTGGGGGATCAGCCAGGTATGGCCTACTTACAGTGGTCCAAGCTGGACCAATGGAAATACACAACATAATCCATACTGGAATTAAAGGATATGTATATCCAAAGCTATTTTAGCTAGACTTCTATGCATCACAGGAGTGCAGTTCGTTCTGCGCTCCTGTGACCCTTTCTCAGCCGACAGTGGACTAAACACAACATCTCTTTATTGGTCTTATCATATGATCAGTTTGAATTTCTCAGATTTATTACAATACATTTCTTCTTCAGACATTAGCAGGTCTTCTTCAACCAGTTCCCGACCACCCTATAGCAGAAATACTGCTACAGGGCGGCAGGGGTGCACAAAATGATGTATATATACTAGATTTTGCAGTTCTGGGTAGGGGCCTTGCGTGCGTGCCCTACCCGCGCCGTCATTCACGGCCTTGCCTGTCAGTCAGTTGCTGAGTATCTCCGACGGGGGAGTGACCTGTGTATAAAAAACACAGATCTCTCCCCTGTCAGCTCCTGCACACTGCTTTGTATGGCTCTGCATAGCACAGCCATACAAAGCAGTGTGCTTACAGTGAAGCACACACACAGCCCCCATAGTGAAACAGCACACAGTCAACCCTTTGATTGCCCCAGATGTTAACTCCTTCATGCCCAGTGCCATTAGTACAGTTTTTTTTTATTAGCACTGATCACTGTATTGGTGACACTGGGGATGTCAGTGACACCAAGTCAGTCCCCCCACCCAGTGTCAGAATGCCCGCTGAAGTCCCGCTATAAGTCGCTGATTGCTGCTATTAAAAAATAAAAATTCCATTATATATACCACCATTTGTAAATGCTATAACTTTCATTAATTAATTTACACGTATTGGCAGAATACATTTTGGCCTACATTTATGACAAAATTAGAGTTTTTACATTTTTTTACTGGACATGTTTAATAGCAAAAAGTCAAAAATATAGTTTTTTTCTCAAAATTGTCAGTCTTTTTTTGTTTATAGCGCAAAAAAAAAATAAAAACGCACAGGCAATCAAACACCACGAAAAAAAGCTCTATTTGTGGAAAAAAATGGACCTAAATTTAATTTGGGTGCAGCGTTGCATGACTGTGCAATTGTCAGTTAAAATAACGCAGTACTATATCGCAAAAAATGGCCTGGTCAGGAAGGGGGGTAAATCCTCTGGAGAGCAAGTGGTTAAAGTGAAGCCAACACGTTTAGAAGAAATTTGATTCATACTTTTTTGTTGCTGCCTGGGATATCAGGTCAGAACAATCTCTCCAACAGGGACACAGACAGCAGTATACGCACTTTGCGATAGTGTGGAAGGGTTAGATCCCTTGCTAGTATTTTATTGCTGTCTGTGTCCCCATTGGGGAGATTTCTTCTCCTTTTTTTTCCAGTTAGCACACAGAAACAAGGGGAATCTGCCCATTAGGCACATGGTATTATTCTGAGTGTAAATAATAGTTTTATTTAATTGTTTATTTATAGAAAATAAAACTCTGCTCAATGGTGGATATAATTATGTTCTTACTGGTACTTTGGTTAATCCTCAGCAGAGACAAACCGATCAATGATGTAGACTCTCCATACACATTGATGTGGAGTTTTCACATCCTAAGATTTTGATCAATAAGTTTTTGCTGTCAGGCAGATGTTCAGCTCACCGTCATCTTGGCTGCTTGGCAGATGGCTCTCTCTCACCTTTCAACATCTTAGTATGAATATAGATTAGACAGGCACTCCAAAAATGAGCCGTACTGTAATATCAGCCATTCATTTAAACATTTCAAAGTGTGAAGGATTGTCTTCATAAGATTAGGCTGGATTTGGACAGGTTATTTAATGAATAGATTTTATCCGTGTTTTGATAAATGTAAGGTCTGTGACACTAATGCTAATGAAAAATGGGATTTCCTGTACATTTAATAGTTTACTGCAGACAAACATGGGAATTGCACATTCATAGACACAGCTTGTCTTGTGATTGGCTGTAATTTACATCTGTCAGTTGACTGTCAAATTCACAAAATCTGGCAATACACAGCTCAAATTTTGACACAATTCCTGTGAACAGGGGCAGACTGACCATTTGGAAACTTGGGCACTGCCCGAGGGCCTGGGGCCAGTAGGGGGCCCCATGAGATGCCCCTGGTACCTTTTTCATAGGCTTTTTTGAGTTTGGGCAAGGACACAGGGGCCCCATGATCCCCTGCCTGTGAATCATCTAAAGCAGGGGTGTCAAACTCCATTTCATCATGGGCCATATCAGCATTATATTGCCCTCAAAGGGCCGGTTGTATCTGTAAGACTAGATATCCAAAGCACCCCCCCCCATTACATCAGATGTCAAGAATCCCACACCCTCCCTAACATCACCGTGCATCCTCTTTGGGGGCAGATTTGGAAAGCAGGGTCTGGAGGAGGACCAGAGGAGGAGTAGAGTCAGTTAGCAAAGTCTGCTGAATGCTGAGACCAGGGGAGGCAGAGATGAGGGGGTGCTGCAGCTGCACTGAGAGGTGCAGGATCTGGTGGAGGATTTCTGTCCTCCTCTCTGCTGCCGACTGCTGAGACAAGGTGGAAGGTGGGGGCGGAGACAAGAGGGTACCTTCAGGAGAGGTGCAAGGGCCACATGAAATGGCCTGGAGAGCCGAATTTGGCCTGCGGGCCTTGTGTTTGACACCTGTGATATAAAGTGTGAGCCATGGGTGGCCCTGTCAATACCACTGGCTCGATCAACTTTTATTTAAAGGATAAGTTCACCTTTTGGACAAAAATAATAAATGCACATTTTTTTTGCAGGTAAAAATATGTCCATTTATTATTTTTGTCCAGAGAAGCCTGGAAAGCAGTGCACCAGCAATCAGTAGACCGCTGATGCCATGCAGGTCTCCTGCAGACCTGTCAGAATAGCTGTTTGGCGTATGGGATGTATGGGGAAGCAGATATTCTTGTTAATCTAGTACATCTAAACCTGCCAGTCCATCTAACCCTCTCCTCTGACTGACAATGCTTGTGACCAGGGATGACTCAGTTGCTCCTCGATCCAGAGTGGAGACACCCTAAGACAGGAAGTGTCCTATTGGCCGAATCCCCAGGTAAAAATTAAGGAAATTAAGCCTAAAAAAAAGAAAACTAATGCAGCCACCACATTTAAGGATTGGTAAGTTGCAACATATACATTTTTGGTTTTGGGCTTAATACCATTTTAATTATGCAGCTGAGGACAAGGAAGGTGGGTTAGATCACCCTTCCAATATTTTATCAAAGAAAGATGCTGACATTATTATTGAGTTTTATAACTATTTCAAATGCCATTTGTGCTAGTGTGCTTTACAGAGCATGTTGCTATATGATAGTTATCATACCAATTTTTCTGAATATACACATACGGTACACTGCAGAGCAGAAGTTCCTATCCTGTATTATTCTGTATAATGTAATCTCCAGTATTTGATGTATGATGCATATCGGTTGTTTTCCCACTTTCCTTCCCCTCTGGTTATTTGCAGATATACATATATACAGTTATTGCTTGTGGGACTGTGGAAATCTGTCATTTTTCAATCACCTGAATACATTATATCAGTTTCTGTGAATCCGGAAATATCACTTATCCAGTAGTGACAGGTGAAGAGTAAACCCGGGGAAAGTGAAAGAGAAAAATGTTCATTTTTGTAAATTAGATAGAAGCAATGTAGTCTATTGGAAAAAATAAACTTGTGTGAAAAAAACAAATACAAGTGTGATATTTCCTGAAATCTTCTAGATAGGAGTTCACACATGAGAGATTTTTCATAGGCTCAAGACTGATGCATGACCACAAGTGCATTTACTTTAAATCATACCAAAAATAAGGTAATAATTTATATATTTACCTTGAAGCTGATCACCCACTCTACATATATCAGCCATAACATTATGGCCATTGAATACTGATTTTCTCATTACAATGGTATCCGAAATGCAGTGGAATATATTAGGAAGCAAGTAAACATGTTGTCCCTGAAGTTGATGTGTTGAAAGCAGAAAAAATGTGCATTGCAATTCGTTATGTATGGGGCTATGTAGCCGCAGAGCAGTCAGGGTGCCCATGCTGACCCAAGTCCACAGCCAAAAGTGCCTACAATGAGCAAATGGGCATCAGAACTGGACCATGGAGCCCTGGAAGAAGGTGACCTGGTCTGATGAATCACATTTTCTTTTACATCATGTGGATGGCAAGGTGCGTAAGCGTTGCTTACCTAGGTAGGAGATGGCACCAAGATGCAGTATGGGAAGAAGGCAAGCCGACAGAGGCAATATGAAGCTTTGGGCAATATTTTGCTGGGAAACTTTGGGTCCTACCATTGATGTGGATGTTACTTTTACAGGTACCACCTAGCTAAACATTGTTGTTGACCAAGTACAGCCCTTCATGGAAATGGTGTTCCCTAATGGCAGTGGCCTCTTTCCATAGGATAATGCACCCTGTCAAACTGCAAAAATGGTTAAAAAATGGTTTGAGGAACACAGCAATGAGTTTGAAGTGCTGACTTGGCCTCCAAATTCTCCAGATCACAATCCAATCGAGCATCTGTGAGATGTGCTGTAAAAACAAGTTTGATCCATGGAAGCCACATCTAGCAACTTACAGGACTTAAAGGATCTGCTAATGATGGCTTGGTGCCAGATACCACAGCATACCTTCAGAGGTCTAGTAGAGTCCATGCCTCAATGGGTCAATGATGTTTTGGTGCCAAATGGGAGACCTACTCAATATTAGGTGGATGGTCATATGGTTTTGCCTTTAGTTCTACTTTAAAGTAAAAAGAAACTTGGGAAGTAAAAAACTACTAGCAGATAGTAAAGGTAGAAGTGGCATTTTTGGTCTCAAACACTCCTCCTGCCTGATAGCAGTTTTTAATAATTGTACACTTTCAGCCATCTTCAGCTCAGTGTACTGATCCAGAATATGGAAGATGCTGGCAGTAGGTGTCGGAATAAAGGAACACCTCTGCACATGTGCGGGAGTTATGTCATCCCAGCCCAGCCAGTAAAGACTGAACCTGGAAGAAGCTGCACAGGTGATGGATGATCCAGCAATCAAGGAGATCACCAACATCTCAGCGCTGGAGGAGAGCACTTTATAAGGTAAGTGCACCATAATGTGCAAATATGCTGTGGATACCTTAACATTACGTTCTATGAGGCTAAACACCTTTTCAAAAATTTCAGTGCACCATACAGAACAATGTGATTTCCATTGTCATGCATTGCAGTGGCACATCTGTGCAGTCACTAGGCCAACAAACATAGAGGTTCCAGAAGAGAAGCGGTGCCAAAACCACAGAAGACTGAAGTTCCTCAGTAACTGATGGAGCTTGGTCACCTTCCTGCCTCTAAGACTGTAAAGGAGCAGCAGCAGACTGATGTTCCCCTCTTTCTTCTCTCTCCTTCTATCAGCATGTCCCTGGACAGTTTGTTTGACCCATACATACCACACAAGCCGACCTCAACCCACCCATCCCACACCTCTTACCATTTTTAAGCCTACTAATATTGTGACTAACCCGTTGGATTCGGGACATGATTACATTGCATTGGAACTGATTTGTGATGAAATTGCTGTACATCCCTTACAGGTAGATGATAATCTTCTCATAAACACATACATTCTTCAGCAAGAGAATGTTGTCCTGTAGCTCCTGGCAGATTGTACAAGTGCAGACTCAACTGTCTTCAGCCCCAATGCCGTGCCAAATATAATCCAGAAACATGCAAATATAGCGTGAGCTGTCAGAGCCCAGGATGTTCTTCCAAACAGACAATCAGGAACAACAAAGACTCAGTCTGAGGAGTGCTGAGAGCTGGTGAGGAAGTCAGGAGAAGGCAGGAAGCCAACATTGGCAGCAGGCACAACATTCAACAAATATACCCTATATTCCTACATAGGATCATTTCTGCCACTTGTGTAGTGCGAATTAGACATGAACAATTTGTTGTGTTACAAATCAACATTCAGGCAAAATTTACGTTATTAGAAGATTTGGATATATCCGAATCTCTGATTCACAATAGTAATGAATTTCAATTAATCTGAAATAAATTATAAGGAAAACAACAATTTCATTGGTATTCATTTGTTTCATTAGCATGACATAATGTGATAGCTTGGGCCTTTTGTTAAAGAGGTTAGATTGTAAGCTCCTCCTATCCCTCTTGTATTGAACTGTATTGTTGCTGTATTGTCTCCTGTTATATTGTAAAGAGCTGAGCAAACTGTTGGCGCCATATAAATCCTGTATAATAATGAATAATAATTGTAAACCTCAGACATAAAATATGAACAAAGTACAGTGAGGAACATTAGTATTTGAAGTATTTGAACACCCTGCGATTTTGCAAGTTCTCCCACTTAGAAGTCATGGAGGGGTCTGAAATTCACATTGTAGGTGCATTCCCACTCTGAGAGACAGAATTTTTTAAATAAAATTCAGGAAATCACATTGTATGATTTTTAAAGAATTTATTTGTCTTGCACTGTTGAACATAAGTATTTGAACACCTAAGAAACAGCAAGAATTTTGGCTCTCAAAGACCTGTTACTGTGACTTTAAAAAGTCTACCTCTACTCCATTCATTAATCTAACTTAGTAGCACCTGTCTGAGCTCTTTAAAGACACCTGTCCACCCCACAGTTAGTCAGACGCCAACTACTACCATGGGCAAGATCAAAGAGCTGTCAAAAGACAGCAGAGACAAAATTGTGGACCTCCACAAG
Organism: Staurois parvus; assembly: GCF_062004578.1. NCBI lineage: Eukaryota > Metazoa > Chordata > Amphibia > Anura > Ranidae > Staurois > Staurois parvus. The sequence continues at coordinate 4,368,066 of NW_028318241.1, forward strand.
GCTGGAAAGAGCTACGGGGCAATTGCCAAGCAGCTTGGTGAAAATAGATCAGCTGTTGGAGCAATTGTTAGAAAATGGAAGAGGCTAAAGACGACTGTCAGTCTCCCTCGGACTGGGGCTCCATGTAAGATCTCACCTCGTGGGGTATCACTGATGATAAGAAAGGTGAGGAATCAGCCCAGAAGTACAAGGGAGGAGCTGGTCAATGACATGAAGAGAACTGGGACCACAGTTTCAAAGGTCACTGTCGGTAGAACACTACGCCGTCATGATTTCAAATCATGCATTGCACGGAAGGTTCCCCTGCTCAACTCATCACATGTCCAGGCCCGTCTGAAGTCTGCCAATGACCATCTGGATGATCCAGAGGAGGCATGGGAGAAAGTCATGTGGTCAGATGAGACCAAAGTAGAACTTTTTGGTCTAAACTTCACTCGTCGTGTTTGTAGGAAAAAGAAGGATGAGTTGCATCCCAAGAACACCATCCCTACTGTGAAGCATGTGGGTGGTAACATCATGCTTTGGGGGTGCTTTTCTACGAAGGGGACAGGATGACTGCACTGTATTAAGGAGAGGTTGAATGGGGCCATTTATTGTGAGATTTTGAGCTACAACCTCCTTCCCTCATTCAGAGCATTGAAGATGGGTCGTGGCTGGGTCTTCCAACATGACAACGACCCGAAGCACACAGCCAGGATAACCAAGGAGTGGCTCCTAAGAAGCATATCAAGGTTCTGGAGTGGTCTAGCCAGTCTCCAGACCTAAATCCAATAGAACATCTTTGGAGGAAGCTGAAATTCCGTGTTGCTCAGCGACAGTGCCGAAACCTGACAGATCTAGAGGAGATCTGTGTGGAGGAGTGGGCCAAAATCCCTGTTGCAGTGTGTGCAAACCTGGTCAAGAACTACAGGAAACGTTTGACCTCTGTAATTGCAAACAAAGGCTTCTGTACCAAATATTAACACTGATTTTCTCAGGTGTTCAAATACTTATGTTCAGCAGTGCAAGACAAATACATGCTTTAAAAATCATACAATGTGATTTCCTGAATATTTTTTTAAATTCTGTCTCTCAGAGTGGGAATGCACCTGCAATGTGAATTTCAGACCCCTCCATGATTTCTAAGTGGGAGAACTTGCAAAATCGCAGGGTGTTCAAATACTTCTGTTCCTCACTGTATATCCCTCTATAGTGTGTACTTGTCTAATTTTCTGTCTTTTCTGTCTGCTGCCTCGCTCCTCTGCTATCTGCATGGATTGCATCTGACAAGTTTTCTTGACAGCAAGAGAAAAATGGTGACAGGGGAGGGATCTCCAGCAGAGTGACAGCCTCAGCTCTGTTCCTGTGAGCTATGTAGGTGGGGGGGAGTGTCTCTACCATCTAATCAGCTCACAGAACTCTCCTCACTGAGCACTGCAGAGTTTAACCTCAGCTCTCCGCCCACTTTTTTTCTGACAAGCTGTAAATTCGGCACTTTTGAATGTAGAGAAGAGAATACTGAAGATAAACAGGTACAACTTATGTAGGAGGTTTTTGTTTCAGCTCTTTGTATTACCTGAGGCCAGTCACTTCACTAGGTATATGTAAGGGTTTACAAACACTTTAATGTGTGAAGCATTCAAAATAACGTAATGACATAACAAATGATCCAAATTGATGCAGATCCATTCTTGTTTATTCTAGTGACTGTAGTGTGAATATTCTAATAGGATTCCTTTTGTATTGGGGTCGAACTTGAGAGACCATTTGTTTAATTTGTATGTGCACGGCCCAGGAAACAAAGTCAGTTGGGAATGGGGGAATTAATTCACCTTAATAACATAACGAATATTGCTAATCTTCCAAAATAACAAAAGAATAACAGAACTTCTGCAAATACAAATCAAATACAAATATATACCCTCCCAAAAAAACAAATCATTCCAAAAACAAATCATTCTAACATAATGATTATGATGAAATTAAATGATTTGCTTAACAAATGAAACCAAAACAAATCACATTTTTCCATAGTTCGCATCTCAAGTGTGAACTGCACTAATACTCCAAAGTTGCAGCTATTTTAATCTATTTTTATACCATTTCAGTCTTTGCAGATGACACCAAGCTGTGCAGTGGAATAACGTCCTTACAGGATGTCCCCAACTTACAAGCCGACCTCAATGTACTGTGTAATTGGGCATCTATGTGGCAAATGAGGTTTAATGTTGATAAATGTAAGGTTCTGCACTTGGGGCTAAGACTATGCATGCATCATACATACTAGGGGGGGTACAACTGGGGGAATCATTGGAGGAGATTGGATCTGGGAGTTCTGATAGATCACAATCAGATGCAATGCCAAGCTGCGGTTTCTAAAGCGAGCAAAAGCCTCTCTTGTATTAAAAGAGGTATAGACTCCAGAGAGAGATATCATATTACCCCGGTACAAATCATTAGTAAGACCTCATCTGGAATATGCAGTTCAGTTTTGGGCACCAATTCACAAAAAGAACATTGGGGAACTGGAGAAAGTACAGAGAAGGGAAACCAAACTGATACGAGGCATGGAGGAGCTCAGCTATGAGGAAAGATTAGAGGAACTGAATTTATTGTCTCTTGAGAAGAGGAGATTAAGGGGGGATATGATCAACATGTATAAATACATCAGTGGTTCATATAGTTAACTTGGTGTAGAGCTATTCACCCTGAGGTCATCAGAGAGGACAAGGGGGCACTCTTTACGTCTGGAGAGAAAGAAATTTAATCTCCAAACATGGAAAGGTTTCTTTACAGTGAGAGCTGTGAAAATGTGGAATAGACTCCTTCAAGAGTTGGTTCTAGCCATCTCAGTGGATTGCTTTAAAAAAGTCCTGGATTATTTCCTAGATACACAGAATATAACTGGTTACTAACATTTATAGGTAAAGTTGATCCAGGGGATATCCGATTGCCTCTCAGGGGATCAGGAAGGAATTTTGTTCCCTACAGGAGCAAATTGGATCATGCTTTGCTGGGTTTTTTTGTCTTCTTCTGGATCATCTATGGGTATAGGATTATAACTTTTTTTTATTTTAATAGTAGAACTGAATGGACTTTTGTCTTTTTTCAGCCAGATTAACTATGTATGTAATTATTTTCATTCCCCAAAATGATGGTGAATTGGATCACCCTATGCTTATTATTTATGGGGTTTTTTTTTAGAATTTTTTATTCTGCTCACCTGCATATGGCTGTTATGATTAGGGGTGTTTAAAAGGACCGCGAGCAATAGTCCATTGTACGTGAATTACCTTACTCCTGAACCTAATTGCAAATACCTCTTCCTAAGGCAGCCCATACAGTAGTCATTTTTTATTTTTCATTCAACCAGCAAGTTAAAAAAAAAATTACCGGATCACTCCTGCTGAGCTATTGTGTTCTGAGGAGGGGAGACTTCCGGACCGTCGGAATACACTGATCAGCGCCTCTGGCAACCATGCAGAAATTTTCCAACAGGCTCGTTGTGTAGAAGCCAGTCAGTAGCCAACTTCTGTACAACCAGCCTGCCCATACATGGATCGAAGTTCAGCCAGTCCCTGCTGAACCACCCAAATTACGGCCCATGTATTGGCCATACATGGGTCTAAATTTGGGTGGTTCAGCAGAGACTGGCTGAACTTCGATCCATGTATGGTCAGGCTGGTTGTACAAAGGTTGACTACTGATTGACTTAAAGCTGGCTATACACTAGTAGAATGTTCTGCAAAATTTTTCATGTTAAGAACATTTCTTTGATTTTCTAATCATTATTAGGGTCAAATTGATGTCCATTTTCAGCTACAGTGATGGGAAAATTTGCAGGAGCAGGATAGACAATTTGTCTTCAACCAACAAATTTCTAAAAGCGAATGCAGTTTTCATTTGGGAAATTACAATCATTCCAAAACTGAATGTTAAAAGCAACTTAAATTTTGAAGTATATTCGGACAACATTCGACCAGTCATCAATTGTACAAAGAATTTTTGGATGAACATTAATTTGAAAATCTACTAGTCTATGGCCAGCTTAAGCCATCCTGCAGTGCAGTGAATCAAAGTTACAGTTTCCTCCTAGAGACAAGCTAATTTCCTGTCCTGGGGACCAGACATTTTTCCCTGACTGCTATCTTCTTGGGTACTGGTCCCCTCACCACCCCCGTGAGTTTCTCTGCCTCTGGAGCCTAAGAGAGGACCCGGACGCTGGAAGTGTTGCCTAATTTCCGAGTAACCGACGCAGAGTGAAATCAGAATTCCTGTACTCTAGATCCTGGTCAGTGAATTAGAAGCTAGGGAATATACCACACATATCCAGCCAGGAACATCATTTGGAAGAAGAGGTCAGCAATGGCAGCCTCCATGTTCTCTCAGTGGAGCTTTCCATTGCAGCGGTCATGAGCCTAGGTATGACTGTGTCCTGGGGCATAGAGTTTGTGTTCATTAATTTACTCGTCAAATAAATAGTAATCAGCGATTTTTCTGTGATACACTTGTCCAGAGAGAGTTGCTAATCTAGTTTTTTGCAGTAACGTCTGCTTTCTATAATTTATTAACGATCATTTACTTACATTAAAGAGTGTTCGCCTGAAGACATTAACACTCCTGAAAGCTCATTATCTCCCAGCTTTTTCAGCTGTAAAAAGTAAGTTCTTGCATATAAAAGCAGAACTCCACAAATTACTTTTTAAAGCTGTACTAGTAAATGGTGAAAGACAATCCATTAATAAAGGAATTAAAAAAAAAGAGATTTCAGGCATCACCGTTATGTGAAAATGTGTTTTAAAGATATCTAAATCCAAGAGCAATAATGTAATACATTGCAGGTTACCAGTCTTTAGATTTGGTTGCTCACCTGTGAACTACAAAATAGCTTCCCCTATGTAATGGAGAAGAGGAGAAAGGGGAATGTTCTGTAGTCTTGCCCTAGAGTGGCGTCTCTGCTTCTCCTTAGATACAGTGCAATGAACAGGGGCGGACTGACCATTTGGAAACTCGGGCACTGCCCGAGGGCCCGGGGTCAGTAAGGGGCCCCATGAGATGCCCCTGGTACCTTTTTCATAGGCTTTTTTGAGTTAGGGCAAGGACACAGGGGCCCCATGATCCCCTATTGCCCGGGGGTCCCATGAGTTGTCAGTCCGCCCCTGGCAATGAATGAATGTTGTCTCCCAAGAACAGGAGGTGTGTTACTAGCAGGATTACTATGAAGGAACCAGAGGCGGATGTACAGGGGTCGCAGGGGTCATGATTGCAACCCAGCCCCATGCTCCAGGGGGCCTGTGTGTATGTAAAGGAATCAATCCCTCCATGCAGCTGCTGAATGCCTGCTTCTCCTCCACTCCTTCTCACAGACATTCAGCAGCTGCAGAAGGGAAATGGAGGGCATAGGTTGTTCTACATGCTGCCTTCGCCGCTTCCCGATCCCTATATCCTGCTGCCCCAGGTTCCTGCATGCTCCCCTGGTTCCCCCTCACCCACCATAGCTCTGCTGGGTTTTCTACTCCCACCAGCTGCTGTGGGGGATACTGTCAGTATGTTTTTTTTAATTCATTCATAGTTGAGGCATAGTAAACTGTGTTTACTATACTTCAGTTTATGAATGAAAGGGAAGCTCTGTACAGAGCTATTCCTATTCATTCTTTCTGTGCTGCTGAGGCTGCAGAGATGGAGATTGAGGTGTCATCGATCTCCTTTCTCTATCTCAAAGGTGAAACATCAGAGATCTGTTTGGACCCCTGATATTTCACCAAAGCCCCCCAGTAAAAAATAAAATTGTAAAATAAATAAATATATTTTAAAAAGGCAAAAAATTATTAATAATTAAAAAAAAAAAATAAAAAGTAAATAAACAACTGACACCAGTGGTGGAATTACCGCCCTGGTAATTCCACCACTGGTGTCAGTTGTGTAAAGGTCACACTTGCAAACGTGCCCTGTTGTTCTGCCAACGTGGAGTGACCCCAAGACAGCAAGAACGGGAACCGCTGCAGGACTGTAATAATGGTTCCCATTATGTTTTTTTGTTTTTTTTTATAGCTAACAGTTGGCTCTCTTGTAAAAGCAATCCTAGTGGCTAATTAGCTGCTGGATTGCTTTTACAAGTTGTGGGAGGGGACATCCCCCCTTCTGCCACCTTCTGCGGCTCTCACAGGCTCTCCCGTCCAACTGGGAGACCCAAGTGAGCAGCTGGCATTTTTGTTTGGCTGGCCATAGAGGTAATCAGAAACTGGAATCACCTCTATGGTATAGGAAACTGGAAGCGATGACCATTCTTCATGCCTGGTTTCTCTGAATGTAAACAGTGCCATTTTTAAATAGGGAAAGTATCTTTTCATGCCGTTCTTTGTGTGATTAGATGCTTTTAATGGCAGAAGAAACATCTGGGGTCTAATAGATCCCAGATCTCACCATGGAGAGTACCTGTCATTCCCTATTGCTATCACAGGGGATATTTATATAAAAGTGATAAAAAAATGTAAAGCAACAGTTTAAAAAAGTGTAAAAATTAAAAATGTAAAGTGGCTCTGCCCCCCCCATTCTTCCCATGCTTGTGTTCAAGGGCATGCATCAATCCCACACGCACACACACAGTGATTGTCCCACACATGTGAGGTATCACCACAGACATCAGATCAAGGGCACCAATTCTAGCACCAGACCTCCTGTGTAAATATAAAGTGGTAACCTGTAAAGGCTTTTAAAGTATCGCTTATATACAGTCAGGTCCATAAATATTGGGACATCGACACAATTCTAACATTTTTGGCTCTATACACCACCACAATGGATTTGAAATGAAATGAACAAGATGTGCTTTAACTGCAGACTGTCAGCTTTAATTTGAGGGTATTTACATCCAAATCAAGTGAACGGTGTAGGAATTACAACAGTTTGCATATGTGCCTCCCACTTGTTAAAGGACCAAAAGTAATGGGTCAATTGGCTTCTCAGCTGTGCCGTGGGCAGGTGTGTGTTATTCCCTCATTAACCCAATTAGAATGAACAGATAAAAGGTCCAGAATTCATTTCAAGTGTGCTATTTGCATTTCGAATCTGTTGCTGTCAACTCTCAAGATGAGATCCAAAGAGCTGTCACTATCAGTGAAGCAAGCCATCATTAGGTTGAAAAAACAAAACAAACCCATCAGAGAGATAGGAAAAACATTAGGAACATTCTTAAAAAGAAGATATGCACCGGTGAGCTCAGCAACACCAAAAGACCCGGAAGACCATGGAAAACAACTGTGGTGGATGACCGAAGAATTCTTTCCCTGGTGAAGAAAACACCCTTCACAACAGTTGGCCAGATCAAGAACACTCTCCAGGAGGTAGGTGCATTTGTGTCAAAGTCAACAATCAAGAGAAGACTTCACCAGAGTGAATACAGAGGGTTCACCACAAGATGTAAACCATTGGTGAGCCTCAAAAACAGGAAGGCCAGATTAGAGTTTGCCAAACAACATCTAAAGAAGCCTTCACAGTTCTGGAACAACATCCTATGAACAGATGAGACCGAGATCAACTTGTACCAGAGTGATGGGAAGAGAAGAGTATGGAGAAGGAAAGGAACTGCTCAGGATCCTAAGCATACCACCTCATCAGTGAAGCATGGTGGTGGTAGTGTCATGGCGTGGGCATGTATGGCTGCCAATGGAACTGGTTCTCTTGTATTTATTGATGATGTGACTGCTGACAAAAGCAGCAGGATGAATTCTGAAGTGTTTCGGGCAATATTATCTGCTCATATTCAGCCAAATGCTTCAGAACTCATTGGACGCCGCTTCACAGTGCAGATGGACAATGACCCAAAGCATACTGCAAAAGCAACCAAAGAGTTTTTTAAGGGAAAGAAGTCGAATGTTATGCAATGGCCAAGTCAATCACCTGACTTGAATCCGATTGAGCATGCATTTCACTTGCTGAAGACAAAACTGAAGGGAAAATGCCCCAAGAACAAGCAGGAACTGAAGACAGTTGCAGTAGAGGCCTGGCAGAGCATCACCAGGGATGAAACCCAGCGTCTGGTGATGTCTATGCGTTCCAGACTTCAGGCTGTAATTGACTGCAAAGGATTTGCAACCAAGTATTAAAAAGTGAAAGTTCGATTTATGATTATTATTCTGTCCCATTACTTTTGGTCTCTTATCAAGTGGGAGGCACATATGCAAACTGTTGTAATTCCTACACCGTTCACCTGATTTGGATGTAAATGCCCTCAAATTAAAGCTGACAGTCTGCAGTTAAAACACATCTTGTTTGTTTCATTTCAAATCCATTATGGTGGTGTATAGAGCCAAATATGTTAGAATTGTGTCGATGTCCCAATATTTATGGACCTGACTGTATAGTAAAATTTATGTCATTTGTTGCAGGTTGCACAGGTGTGCGCAACTTTAAAATGTGGCATGTTTGGTGTCTATTTACTTGGCGTAACATCATCTTTTAACCACTTTACAACCATGCTATAGCGCAATTGTCCAGTTCTGGGAGGGTGTCATATGACGTCCTCCCAGAACGTGCCCACAGTGGCACGCACCCTGCGCTATCTGTGATTGCTGTGTCCTACGGACACAGCTGATCACATGACTAGGTAAAAGGCCAACCACCACGGCCTTTTACCACATGATCAGTTGTGTCACAGCTGATCACAAAGTAAGTACAGTTTCCGGTTATTGGCAGCCCTTTCCTCAGCAGTGCCGCCCATCAGTGCCCGACAGTACCGCCCATCAGTGCCACCAGTCAGTGTCATCAGTCAGTGCTGTCAGTCAGTGCCCCCCATCAGTGCCACCTATCAGTGTGTCCTCATCAATGCCCACCAGTGCCGTCTTATCAGTACCACCTCATCAGTGCAGCCTATCAGTGACCATCAATGCTGCCTATCAGTGCTGCCTCATCAGTGCCCATCAGTACTGCCTATTAGTGCAGCCTCATCCATGAACATCAGTGAAGGAGAAAAATTGCCTGTTTGCAAAACTTAATAATAGATAAAATGAAAAAAAAATTCAATTTTTTTGCTCTTTTCTTATAGTGCAAAACATAAAAACCCCGGTGGCGAATAAATACCACCAAAAGAAAGCTCTATTTGTGTGAAATAAAACTATAAAAATTTCATATGGGTACAGTGTTGCATGACCGCAACAGCACTGAAAGCTGAAAATTGGCCTGTACAGGAGGGGGTAAAAGTGCCCGGTAGGGAAGTGCTTAAATTATACCAAACAATTGGCTATTATATTGTGTTTTTGTGCACTAAAATTCAAAAAAGTGTATTCTGAAAAACCGCTGTGGAAATAATGTGTGACATAAAAAATAGTAACACCCACCAATTTATTCCCTTTCAAAGAATATATATTGTTGGGAGTTCTAGGAAATTTTCAAGCATTTTTTGTTTTTACTTGTAAACAAAAAGTGTCAGAAAATGCCTGGTCTTACAGTGGTTAAAACATTTTTTTTACTAACCCTTAAATAATATTAATAAAAACAATGCAATCAAAATCTCTGTCAAGAGTAAAGTTTAACAAGAAATAATTAAAAAAACAACAAAAAAAAATTCCAACAGATCAGTGAGGGAACAAGAAGCTACCAACTTCGAACCATCTGGTGATCTGTCTATCTTTAGAACCCGTTCACACCACATTGCTGTCAATGCTCCCTAAAGATATCTGTGTTGACATGCACTGATATGCATTTTTTACAGATGTTTTTTGCAAGTGCAACATGTCCTATTTTTTTGAGGTGTCCACCAACATAGGGCATAGTTGTGAACAAGTGCCTTGTCCTTGCATTCAGCAATACACCCCAATCAGGTGTTGTGAAAGAGCCCTTGAAGATTAATAACAAGTTACAATTTTTTCAATAGACCATCATATAGGAAAGAAGGCATGATCTCTGTTAGCTTCTAATTAATTGATGATCTGAATCCATTTTTTTTTCCCAAAAAGATGAGATCATTTTACAGAAAAATGTTTTTAAATCTAAATTCTCCTATAAAACCCCATAGATGACAGTGTGGCATATTATCAGGATTTGCAGGCTAAATCTCCTCTCCCACCTCCTTTCAGTATTGTGGATTGGCACGCATTACTTGCAGCTTCTAAATGCCGGAATACGTATCGCATTTTCCAATCATTTCTGATTTTCTCGTCTTTTTTGGATGCTTAATCTCCAGAGAGCCAGTGACACTCAGGTTATATAGGTTGACTGCATAATATGTGCCACACATTTTGCATATAATTATCCACAGAAATAGCAGCATGAGTATACAGCTCATTAAAATGCAACCAGGCCTCTAGTAATGGATTTTACAATTCAAATCCCTGCAAAGCTTCTCAAGAAGAGCTAATGCAGTCCATTAGTTTAGAGAAGCACATTTTTCATGGGAGAAAGAAGCTGAAACGGGCAATAATTATTTTTCATCAAAGTTCTAATAACCAAGGCCAGATGTATACACATAAATATTATATATATTTATGTGTGTAGAGAAAAGAACATCTGAATTAACAAGGGCCAGCAGCAACTTATCTGGATTTATTCCTTCTGGAAATCATGTGTTTTCAGGGCTACTACATCAAAATCACATGTTGATTTATGAGAAATGACATTTGTAGATAAATGCAGAACAGCTGCAGGAGTAAATCTGAACTGGATATATTTAAAGGATATCTGTACAATTAAAAACCTTTAATCAGTATCTGTGGGCTCCTTTGCAGGAAAGAAAATGCATGTTTTGTCTACCCAGCATTAGTACCCCTGCACCGCACCACCTACGCAGGCTGTTGTCAGCCCTCCATGCCCATGAAAGTTCTTCAACAGGTCCACAAGCTGCAAACAAGTTGGCATTTTGTTCTTTAGGTTGGACATTATTCTCTGTGAGCCACCCTTAGGGTTATTTTGTGCAGCATGCCTCTAAGAGGGGCTTTGTGGTTGGCTGATTTTGGTGCCCAAGTACAAGGCCCCACCACCGCTCCCGCCCTGCTAGAACACAGTTCCTCCTGCTGAAGCTGAACCCTCCGCCATCTCATTTGCTGCTTTTTGCCAAAGGCCTCCTCACAACATTACTGGCCAAAGCCTCATGTTGTAAAGAGCTGTGCAAACTGTTGGCGCTATATAAATATATAATATATTTAATAATATAATAATAATAATAATAATAATAATAATAATATACCTTTATATCCAAAAGGAGGAATGTCCACACAATTAATAGTTTCACTGCACTATACTGGCATTGTCCAGGGATAATACAGTCACATCACAAGGACATACATTCCAGAGTCACTTGACATACACAGTCATCACATACAGTGGATGGTCCACAGTAGTCACAAGTGAAAGCACGTCCAGAACTTAACAGTCATCTCAATACAGTCTACCCTCTGCCAGGGTTATTAGCACTCACAGGACTATGCTCAGGGCCATCTTAATAGCATAATGGGCCCTTGGGCAAAGTAATGCACTGGGACCCCTACCAACCTGCCCCAATTTATGCACCTACTCTCAAGAATAAAAGAATAAATAGTTTATATAATTAAACATATATTTATTAGTACCTTCAATAACATTGATTTTAAACAATAAAAAAGCATGCCATGAATCCAAGACTAATCAACACAAAGGTCACAGCACAGGGGGAGGCAGAAGGGCGCAGTACAAGGGGAGTCAAGAGGGCACAATACTGGGTTCAGGGGGGCACAGTTCAGGTTCTGGGATGCTGCCTGGGCCATTCAGGGACAGCTTAGTAAAAAGTGTGACTGTCCCAGCAAATCCAGGACAGTTGGCAAGTATGATGTAATCCAAGTTTATCATGGGGCCCCCATGCACCCGGGGTCCCTGGGCAGTGTTCAGGCATGCCCATGATTTAAGATAGCCCTGACTGTGCTCTCTGAAGTCACCTCCTAGCTGGGTACATTTTTCCAGGGAACCCTTCAGGGAAGCAGCCTCACACAGGGATCTCCAGTCTGACCTAAAAGCCGCCCTAACCCCCACCTCCATAAGACACAGAAAGACTACAGGCAGCTCCACACGGCCTCCTGCCCTGTCCAGGGCCTACGTGTGTTGGCTTCATGCTCACAAGTATGGAGCGTTTCGTTTCCATACCCCAACTCTGAATGTGCCCATCCCCACCTAGCTTATACTGTATGTTGGTGCTGACCCACTCCTGACATCGGGAGGGCTCTACCTAAAAGGGGCCTGCCACCTGGTGTCACTACCTGCTGTACCAGACACTATTCTGGTACAGTGCCACCTAGTGTCAAAGTGGCTAATTGCACCCGCCTACATGCGGACACAGTTGGGAACCAACAATAACACCAGAGGCATTTTTATTACAGGTACTTATATAGTTCTGGCAATTTATGCATCACTTTACATACTGTACATTTGCATCAGTCCCTGCCCTCAAGAAGCTTACAATCTAAAGCTCCTATCTCATATACTAGGGACAATTTGGACAGGAGCCAATTAACCTACCAGCATGTGTTTGGTGTGGTTGAACGAAAAAAAAAAACCTGACAGATCCCTGCATCAACACCAGCAATGTTGATGCAGGGATCTCTCCTGCTGTTCTATTGTACTGTATCCTGACAGTGGGGACTTCACCCATCAGAACACACTTATCAACTGATAATTAGTATGTTTGTAAAACTAAAGCTAGCCATAGATGGGTCATTTTTTTTCCTTCTACCAGCAGGTTGAAAGAAAAAACTGACCTGATTCCAACCTCCACACATTTGAGGCATATGGGGGAATGCTCCCTCTGTGTCATTGTATTCTGCGACTATATCAGGATACACAGATCAGCACTGCAGACTATAGCCTGCAGCATGGATCAAGAGTAAATTTTCCATTAGGGCAGTTGTACAGAAGTCAGTCAGTAGAACGACTTTTGTACATCCAAATGGGAGGTATATAGAGGAATCCTCTGTGCTATTGTATTCTGACAATGGGGGCACTGCTGTCAGAAAACACTGATCATTGCTGTGTTGAATGAACATTTTGCAACATTTCCGTTCCACAGAAGTCACTTGTCAGATTGACTTCTGTCAAGCAGGAACAGTCATAGATGGATCCAAATTCAGCTGGTCCCTGCTGAACCAGACAAATTTCATTCCATCTATGTCCAGCTTAACTTGCCAAACAGTTACATTCTGAGTTTCTGGCCTGCTGCATTGTGATCAAAGGACCCCCTTTGATCACAATGCAGCAGGCCAGCCACTCAGAATGTAACTTGCTCAGCATGGGCTCCATTCAGAGAACACTTTGCAATTCTCAGTGAATGCAGTGTTCTCTGATTGGATGAGGTGGAGAGATGGCGCAGTGAATTCATGATCTCCACTATGTCCAGCCAGAGAGAAGTTTGAATTCATTGAGAATTTTCACTCGTGCCAAACGAGCAACCTCCTGTGTTCACAAAGCAGCAAGGTAGCCTATGAACCCAGAATCTAATGGAGATATTGGTAGTAGCAATGCCTAAGAGTCCATTCACATTGGCATATGCGTATTTTCTGCATAAAAGCAGGTCCTTGCTGGCGGAGCTGACAAAAGATCCTGCGTAAATTACACACCTAAAGTACTCTTGTTTAGACGCATTTAGAAACATATAGCGCTTAGGTGCGTATAATTCTTCATTCATTCATACGAATGACTACACTTGTACACATGCATGTGTTTAGGTGCATTTATGTGTGTATGTACATAAAATCTACAGATCATCTAAAACAGCAGTTTTTCTGTCCATATCAATGAGCCCTAATACAGTGATTTACAGCTTCCGTGGAGATCCCACGGATTTGGTACATAGATACAGTACTTACATTGCTTCAAGCTGGACCAATGTTACTATGTAAAATTGCCATACATGGAATTCAGCTTTAAAGTGATTGTAAACCCTCACCGTGTAAAACAACCCAAACAGTTTAAAATAGAAAGGCAATAATCTGTGTATAGATATAAGAAACCTTATAAATACTATTTATTTCACTCTTTTAAGTGATCACATTCCCTCTGTTCTCAGCTGCACAGAGAGGTGAGGGAAGAGAAACAGCAGCACACTGATCTTCCAAGTGAATGGCTGTGTGGGGGGGGGAGCATGTGAACACAATTCTGGTCATAATAGGAGAGAACACTGAGTTCCTAGCACAACTAGAGAACTGGCCACGCTGTGCTCTCATGCCTAGTGTGGTCAGTATTTAATAGAAGGACTGGCAGGAACACCAGAGATTTCACACAATGGAAGCAATACAAAGAGAAAAGGATACTTTTTCATACAAGTACAGCAGGAACAGATAAGGAATAGATTGTAAGGTCCAAGGAGCAGGACCCTCCTGTCCCTCTTGTATTGAACTGTATCATTGCTGTATTGTCTCACTTTATATTGTAAAGAGCTGAGCAAACTGTTGGCGCTATATAAATCCTGGATAATAATAATAATATGAAATGTTGGAGTGAAATATTCTTTAACTGTGACTTTCTCAGGTATTTATACCACAACAGTCCTACATTTTTGGTTTTTGATTATTATTAGAGATGAGCGAATTATTCAAAAATTCGATTCGGCTGATTCGGCGAATTCGCGGAATAAATTCGATTCGAGTCGAATATATTCGCTGCGAATTTAACTTATAAAAAGGGTGTTTCTAGGCTTCAGAGAGCCTTTATATTAGTGCAGAACACTGTACCTTTAATTTAAATGCCCTTGGAGTCTGCTGGGGAAGAGAAATAATACTGTCAGTCAGTATGACATGCAGATGAGTGCCGTCGATCTTAGAATCACCGCACACTTCACTCATTTGGGCAGTCACGGGGCCAAAACCAGAGTGTGGAGCCACAGTGTGGCGGTGGAGGCAGCAGCAATGGGAGGCCATACAGCACCCTATGAAAAAATGGAACCCACCAGCAGTGTGAGGAGACCTGAAAGTGGCACATGGCAGAGTGTGGCGATGGAGACAGCAGCAATGGGAGGCCGTACAGGGACCCATGACACACTCTGGACCTGGCAGCAGTATGAGGAGGCGGTACAGGGGCCCATGACAGATTACGGGCCTGGCAGCAGCATGAGGAGTCGGTACGGGGGCCCATGGCAGATTACGGGCCTGGCAGCAGCAATGGGAGGCCATACAGCACCCTATGACAAAATGGAACCCACCAGCAGTGTGAGGAGACCTGAAAGTGGCACATGGCAGAGTGTGGCGATGGAGACAGCAGCAATGGGAGGCCGTACAGGGACCCATGACACACTCTGGACCTGGCAGCAGCATGAGGAGGCGGTACAGGGGCCCATGACAGATTACGGGCCTGGCAGCAGCATGAGGAGTCGGTACGGGGGCCCATGGCAGATTACGGGCCTGGCAGCAGCAATGGGAGGCCGTACAGGGACCCATGACACACTCTGGACCTGGCAGCAGCATGAGGAGGCGGTACAGGGGCCCATGACAGATTACGGGCCTGGCATCAGCATGAGGAGTCGGTACGGAGGCCCATGGCAGATTACGGGCCTGGCAGCAGCAATGGGAGGCCCGTAATCTGCCAGCACCCTATGACAAAATGGAACCCACCAGCAGTGTGAGGAGACCTGAAAGTGGCACATGGCAGAGTGTGGCGATGGAGACAGCAGCAATGGGAGGCCGTACAGGGACCCATGACACACTCTGGACCTGGCAGCAGCATGAGGAGGCGGTACAGGGGCCCATGACAGATTACGGGCCTGGCAGCAGCATGAGGAGTCGGTACGGGGGCCCATGGCAGATTACGGGCCTGGCAGCAGCAATGGGAGGCCCGTAATCTGCCAGCACCCTATGACAAAATGGAACCCACCAGCAGTGTGAGGAGACCTGAAAGTGGCACATGGCAGAGTGTGGCGATGGAGACAGCAGCAATGGGAGGCCGTACAGGGACCCATGACACACTCTGGACCTGGCAGCAGCATGAGGAGGCGGTACAGGGGCCCATGACAGATTACGGGCCTGGCAGCAGCATGAGGAGTCGGTACGGGGGCCCATGGCAGATTACGGGCCTGGCAGCAGCAATGGGAGGCCCGTAATCTGCCAGCACCCTATGACAAAATGGAACCCACCAGCAGTGTGAGGAGACCTGAAAGTGGCACATGGCAGAGTGTGGCGATGGAGACAGCAGCAATGAGAGGCCGTACAGGGACCCATGACACACTCTGGACCTGGCAGCAGCATGAGGAGGCGGTACAGGGGCCCATGACAGATTACGGGCCTGGCAGCAGCATGAGGAGTCGGTACGGGGGCCCATGGCAGATTACGGGCCTGGCAGCAGCAATGGGAGGCCCGTAATCTGCCAGCACCCTATGACAAAATGGAACCCACCAGCAGTGTGAGGAGACCTGAAAGTGGCACATGGCAGAGTGTGGCGATGGAGACAGCAGCAATGGGAGGCCGTACAGGGACCCATGACACACTCTGGACCTGGCAGCAGCATGAGGAGGCGGTACAGGGGCCCATGACAGATTACGGGCCTGGCAGCAGCATGAGGAGTCGGTACGGGGGCCCATGGCAGATTACGGGCCTGGCAGCAGCAATGGGAGGCCCGTAATCTGCCAGCACCCTATGACAAAATGGAACCCACCAGCAGTGGAAAGTGGCACATGGCACATGGCAGAGTGTGGCGATGGAGACAGCAGCAATGGGAGGCCGTACAGGGACCCATGACACACTCTGGACCTGGCAGCAGCAAGAGGAGGCGGTACAGGGGCCCATGGCAGAGTGGCGAAGCGTAAGCAGCTTAAATTGAAGGCCATACAGAGGCCTATGTTAAAAATAATAACATGTTTGGGGCATGATTCATGGCGGATTTAGTCAGTTGTGTCAGGAACTGGTGGTTTGAAATCCAGACTAATCCACGCCTGATTCATTTTCACAAACGTGAGTCTCTCCACACTTTGGGTGGACAGTCGTGTCCTCCGCGGAGTTACAATACCTCCTGCCGCACTAAACACGCGCTCCGATGCCACGCTACTGGCCGGGCATGACAGCCTTTCAAGGGCAAATTCAGCTAGTTGGGGCCAAAGGTCAAGTTTCGTTGCCCAGTAGTCAAGGGGATTGTCTACCTCGGTTGGCAGGGTGCTGTCCAAGTAGGCCCAAGCCTGTTGTTTGAGGTCCTGCTCCAGGTCCACCTGATGCTGCTGCTGCTGCGGCTGGTTAGTAGTTTCCTCACTGCGCTGGTGAAGAAAGCTACTCATCATCGACTGCAGACTGAGGCAGCCGCTGCTGGTGGAGCTGCCACTGCTCCTACCACCCCACCCCTCCCCTGCTGCCATGGCAGAGGAACGCGAGCGCACAGGGCCCACAGTGGCTGAGGATGGACGTTGGCGCACAAAGGCAGAGACCAACTGACTACATAGGTGGTTTTTATAGTACGTTATTTTGGCCTCCCTCTCAGCAGGTGTGAAAAAGGCCACCATTTTTGAACGGTAGCAAGGGTCCAACAAGGTGGACAGCCAAAAGTCATTCCTCTGTCTGATGGTTATTATTCGGCTGTCGCTACGCAAGCAACCGAGCATGCTATGGGCCATTTGTGCCAAGGAATGCGAGGGACTCCCTGCCTCCATCTCCACAGCATACTGCCATGGTGCGTTTGGGTCCTCTGTCTCCTCCTCCTCCTCTACCAGATGCTCCTGCTCCTCCACTCCTGTCCGCTGAGTGGAAAAACCACCCATTTCACTCAATAATTCCTGAGCACCAATGTCCTCCTCTACCTCCTCCTCTTCTTCCTGTCCTGCCCCCACAGGGGTCATGTGGCGTTGAGATCTGTGCGCCACGTCTACCGCACCCTGACCAGCCATTGTTAACAGCATTTGTTCCAGGACGTGCAACAGAGGAATGACGTCGTTCATCCCATAGTCCTGCCGACTCACGAATAGCGTGGCCTCCTCAAAGGGCCTGAGCAAGCGGCAGGTGTCACGCATGAGCTGCCAATGGCTGACATCTAAGTTACACAGGGGAGTACCTTTATCCGCTTATAACATCAGGAAATCGGTGATGGCCTTTCGCTGTTCGTAAAGGCGGTCTAACATATGTAGGGTTGAATTCCACCTTGTTGCAACGTCGCAGATCAGGCGATGCTGTGGAATTCCGTTCTGCCGCTGCAGCTCAAGGAGGGTGTGCTTTGCGGTGTAGGAATGGCTGAAATGCATGCAAAGTTTACGTGACATTTTAAGGATGTCTTGCAGTGGGATGGTGGATTTTAGGAACCGCTTGACAACCAGATTGAACACGTGAGCCATGCATGGCGCATGGCACAACCTTCCTTGACGCAGAGCAGACACCATGTTCTTTCCGTTGTCGGTCAACATGGTTCCGATTTTCAGTTTGTGCGGAGACAGCCATCTGTCGATTTCTCTGTTCATTACACTCAGAAGTTCCTCCCCTGTGTGACTACGTTCGCCAAGGCATACCAGGTGCAGCACAGCGTGACACCGTTTCGCCCTGCACATGTGATATGCCGGTCGCTGAGGACACGGCGGAAGAAGAGGTGGTAGAGGCGGACATCTTTGCCGGACCAAGGACGTGCAAATGTGGAGGCAAAAGCGGCGTGACCTGTCCAAGTTGCTGGTGCGGCTGTGCCGGCACCACGTTCACCCAGTGGGCTGTAAATGACATGTACTGTCCCTGACCGTAGTTACAGCTCCACACGTCGGCGCTGCCGTGCACTTTGGCAGAGACCGACATGCTCAAAGACTGGCCCACCATCTCTTCTACATGTGAATGCAGGGCTGGCACTGCCTTTTTGGCAAAGAAATGCCGGCTTGGCACTCTCCACCGCGGCGCGGCACAAGCCATCATTTCTCGGAAAGGTGCTGAGTCCACCACTTGGAAAGGGAGGGACTGCAGCACCAGCAACTTGGACAGGAGGACGTTCAGCTTCTGCACCGTCGGGTGCGTGCTCGCAAACTGTTGTCTCTTGGAAACGGATTCCAAGAAAGACTGCTGACGGAATCCGTGAAGAGGAGTAGCAGGAGAAGGAGCATCTGAACGAGCGGAAGATGCCAACGAGCGACAACTCCCCTCAGCAGAGGTGTTGGAGCCTTGACTGGCTAATAGAGGGCGATTGACGTCGGGTGACGGAGCAAGTAACTGAGCGGGTGATGGAGCGGGGGCTGGGGCAGGCAGAACCGCCGTATCTTTATCACGGTTTTCCCAGGCCACCGAATGGCGACGCTGCATATGCTGACGCAACGCTGTAGTCCCAACATGGGCCCCCTGGCCCACGCTTGACTTTCTGGCCACATAGTCGACATACGGCTACGTTTACTTCCTCGGGCGGCTTGACGAAAAATTGCCACACCGCCGAGTAGGAAAGTTTGCCCCCGCTACTCCTCACTGGCTGACTGCTACTTCCTCCGTGCACACCGGCACCACTACTGGCCGTGGTGGTAGGCTGCAGTGGAGCTGGTGCTCTACTCCGTGGCCGTTTGCCTCCACTGACACTGCTGCGACCCTGCTGCCTCCTGGGCAACCCACCGGCTGTTTTGCTCGCTGCCAAGCTGGCACCCTCTTCTCCTGATGATGCGGAAGCAATAGCCTGATGATGACGAGGCTGCCAAGTGCGATCAGCCTCATCATCATCAATTAGGGTCTCCGCCTCACTACTAGCCCCCTCGGCTGCGTGTGGGACAGGAGACAGACCTGTCTCTAGACCGGCTACCGAGCCACTCTCCTCGCCAGTACTTCTTCGCCTGGCTGCTGAAGAGGCGGATGTCTCCCCCTGTTCCTGACCGCCCTCTGTTAGCTCTTCCTCACTGTACAGTGGGGCTGAGCCCACAGCATGCGATACTTCGCTTGGTGAGGGAACACCAAAGGACAGGGGCAGGTAGAGGACACGTGATTTCAGTGGGCTTGCTCCCGGGCCATGCCAACTAACGGTTGTGTCTGACGTACCCACCGACCGTTGGCTGTAGGTGTCAGAGGTGACCTGGGAAGAGGAAGAAGACCGAGCCAACCAATCGATGACTGCAGGGTTGTCGGTGGAGACACGACCGCTGGATGACACCGGGAGCACTGGCCTCTGGCTGCGACTAGTGCTGCCTCGACCCCTTCCTCTGCTGCCACGTCTGCTCGCTCCTGAAACATTGCCTCCTCTGCCACTCCTCTGCGTGTTGTCTGACATACTCTTTAATTCAATGATTCTGTGTCCCTGAGTAATGATTCTGTGTCCCTGAGTAACAATTCTGTGTCCCTGAGTAACGATTCTGTGTCCCTGAGTAACAATTCTGTGTCCCTCAGTAACGATTCTGTGTCCCTCAGTAACAATTCTGTGTCCCTGAGTAACAATTCTGTGTCCCTGAGTAACAATTCTGTGTCCCTGAGTAACGATTCTGTGTCCCTCAGTAACGATTCTGTGTCCCTCAGTAACGATTCTGTGTCTCTCAGTAACGATTCTGTGTCCCTGAGTAACGATTCTGTGTCCCTGAGTAACAATTCTGTGTCCTTGAGTAATGATTCTGTGTCCCTCAGTAACAATTCTGTGTCCCTGAGTAACAATTCTGTGTCCCTGAGTAACGATTCTGTGTCCCTGAGTAACGATTCTGTGTCCCTCAGTAACGATTCTGTGTCCCTCAGTAACGATTCTGTGTACCTCAGTAACGATTCTGTGTCCCTGAGTAACGATTCTGTGTCCCTGAGTAACGATTCTGTGTCCCTCAGTAACGATTCTGTGTCCCTCAGTAACAATTCTGTGTCCCTGAGTAACAATTCTGTGTCCCTGAGTAACGATTCTGTGTCCCTGAGTAACGATTCTGTGTCCCTCAGTAACAATTCTGTGTCCCTGAGTAACAATTCTGTGTCCCTGAGTAACAATTCTGTGTCCCTGAGTAACGATTCTGTGTCCCTCAGTAACGATTCTGTGTCCCTGAGTAACGATTCTGTGTTCCTGAGTAACAATTCTGTGTCTGTCCCTGAGTAACAATTCTGTGTCCCTGAGTAACAATTCTGTGTCCCTGAGTAACGATTCTGTGTCCCTCAGTAACGATTCTGTGTCCCTGAGTAACAATTCTGTGTCCCTGAGTAACAATTCTGTGTCTGTCCCTGAGTAACAATTCTGTGTCCCTGAGTAACAATTCTGTGTTCTGTGTCCCTGAGTAACAATTCTGTGTCCCTGAGTAACAATTCTGTGTCCCTCAGTAACGATTCTGTGTCCCTCAGTAACGATTCTGTGTCCCTGAGTAACAATCCTGTGCCCCTGAGTAACAATTCTGTGTCCCTGAGTAACAATTCTGTGTCCCTGAGTAACAATTCTGTGTCCCTCAGTAACGATTCTGTGTCCCTCAGTAACGATTCTGTGTCCCTGAGTAACAATTCTGTGTCCCTGAGTAACGATTCTGTGTCCCTGAGTAACAATTCTGTGTCCATGAGTAACAATTCTGTGTCCCTGAGTAACGATTCTGTGTCCCTGAGTAACGATTCTGTGTCCCTCAGTAACGATTCTGTGTCCCTGAGTAACAATTCTGTGTCCCTGAGTAACGATTCTGTGTCCTTGAGTAACGATTCTGTGTCCCTGAGTAACGATTCTGTGTCCCTGAGTAACAATTCTGTGTCCCTGAGTAACGATTCTGTGTCCTTGAGTAACAATTCTGTGTCCCTGAGTAACGATTCTGTGTCCCTCAGTAACAATTCTGTGTCTGTCCCTGAGTAACAATTCTGTGTCCCTGAGTAACAATTCTGTGTCCCTGAGTAACGATTCTGTGTCCCTGAGTAAGAATTCTGTGTCCCTGAGTAACGATTCTGTGTCCCTCAGTAACAATTCTGTGTCCCTCAGTAACAATTCTGTGTCCCTGAGTAACAATTCTGTGTCTGTCCCTGAGTAACAATTCTGTGTCCCTGAGTAACAATTCTGTGTCCCTGAGTAACGATTCTGTGTCCCTGAGTAACAATTCTGTGTCCCTGAGTAACGATTCTGTGTCCCTCAGTAACAATTCTGTGTCCCTGAGTAACAATTCTGTGTCTGTCCCTGAGTAACGATTCTGTGTCCCTGAGTAACAATTCTGTGTCCCTGAGTAACAATTCTGTGTCCCTGAGTAACGATTCTGTGTCCCTAAGTAACGATTCTGTGTCCCTAAGTAACGATTCTGTGGCCCTAAAGTCTCTGTGGCCCTAACTCTGTCCCTAATACACAGAGGTCTGTCTCTCTTGAATGACCGGAGGCTAATGGAGAATTCTAAGATGGCCGCGATTTATAGCTCCACCATTACACAGTGCTGGCTGGCTGGCTGCTGATTGGCTAATACGATCACATGTCATGAATGAATGCATTATGGGTCAGCGCGCCTTGTCTGCGCGCCTTCCCAGAGATCCCCGCTCCGTCGCCACACATGTCGCCGCCATTTTTGGGAAAATTCGATTCGTGCATCCGAAGTTTGCTAATTTTCGGATTCGGCGCAAATCGAATATTTCCTAATCTTCTAAACGAATTCCACTTCGTCATGTTCGATTCGCTCATCTCTAGTTATTATGATTTATCTACGGCCATAGAATTTCTGATAAAAAAGTGTCATATGACCTTTCATATCCTTTTAATTGATACCACAAGCAGTTGTCATTTATTCTGGAACATAATTTGTTAGTGATCATAGCATGCCATTATTATTTTATTATACCCTTTGAATTGTTACAAATATAGCACTACCTTCATAAGGGCTGAGTTTTTGGCTCCTCCCTTAGCTCTGCACAGCCAAGCAACACACATTTTCCAGCACTCTCATCCAAAGTCAGTTAAACAGTCCTTGAGCTTGGTTTTGTTGTTTTTATTAGGGGTTAACAACTTGGATGGGGTCTAGGGGTATATGGGATGCCCAGGAAACTGTACAACTTTGAGGATGAACTTCTCAGGAAAAATGGACAACAATTAGCAGTCAATCTCTGTAAGGAGCACTGGGTCCCCTTTGGTAATCTCCTCATGCCCCAGATGAAAATCTCCTCATCCACATGACTGTCCCGAAGGTGTCCCTGAGCAAGGGATTTCGAGATCTACAATGAAGTAGTCCCAGGGAGATCTAGTTGGGTATTGCATCAGCCTACTCCCTTTGGCCCGGTGGTATAGATGTACTCGCACTGTCCTTTTCCTGTAGCTTGGTGGGTTGCAGCTGCTTTCAGGCTTTACACTGGGGTGGCTCCTTCCCAATTGACAGGCTGTCTTTCCTAGTAGACTGTGTGACAGTGGAGATCCTTCTGTCCAGTTTCAGCTTGAGGTAGGCCCCCCCTCCACTGGGACCCACTCCCAGGCTCCACACACCAGCACCTACGTTCACTCCATCTTCCACCTGACTCCCATGTATGCAGGGCTGTCCTAGACACCATTCCATGCCTCCTTCCTAGGGATTGGTCAGGTTCCCACAAACATGCAAATCCAGGCATCCTCCTCTCCTTCGCCCCTCTTCTAGAAAGAGCTTTCTAGAAGTGGGAGGGCTCCAGAAGCCCTGACCTGTAGAGCCTCCTAGCGTGACCTGAGGTAACCCAACTTCCAGGCAGACTCATCTCAGTCTCAAACTAACAGACAAAAATCCTACATAAACTGGATGGCGATACACTAACAAAACGCCAGCGTGGTGTGCATTACTATATATGAATGCATAAACATAAAGTTATTACAATATAGAGGGGTACATTATATATATACAGTCATGGCCGAAATTGTTGGCACCCTTGATATTTCTCCAGGAAATCATGTATTTCTCACGAAACGTATTGCATTAACACATGTTTTGCTATACACATGTTTATTCCCTTTGTGTGTATTGGGACAAAACAAAAAAAGGGAGGAAAGAAAGCAAATTCGACATAATGTCACACAAACCTCCAAAAATGGGCTGGACAAAAGTATTGGCACCCTTTCACAACTGCGGATAAATAAGAATGTTACAAGCATGTGATGCTCCTGTAAACTCACCTGGGGCAAGTAACAGGTGTGGGCAATATAGAAATCACACCTGAAAGCAGATAAAAAGGAGAGACGTTCACTTAACCTTTGCATTGTGTGTCTGTCTGTGCCACACTAAGCATGGACAACAGAAAGAGGAGACGAGAACTGTCTGAGGACCTGAGAACCAAAATTGTGGCAAAATATCAACAATCTCAAGGTTACAAGTCCATCTCCAGAGAACTAGATTTGCCTTTGTCCACAGTGCGCAACATTATCAAGAAGTTTGCAACCCATGGCACTGTAGCTAATCTCCCTGGTCGTGGACGGATGAGGAAAATTGATGAAAGATTGCAACGCAGAATAGTCCGGATGGTGGATAAGCAGCCCCAAACATGTTCCAAAGACATTCAAGCTGTCCTGCAGGCTCAGGGAGCATCAGTGTCAGCGCGAACTATCCGTCGACATTTAAATGAAATGAAACGCTATGGCAGGAGACCCAGGAGGACCCCACTGCTGACACAGAGACATAAAAAAGCAAGACTACAGTTTGCCAAAATGTACTTGAGTAAGCCAAAAGCCTTCTGGGAAAACGTCTTGTGGACAGATGAGACCAAGATAGAGCTTTTCGGTAAAGCACATCATTCTACTGTTTACCGAAAACGGAATGAGGCCTACAAAGAACAAAACACAGTACCTACGGTAAAATATGGTGGAGGTTCAATGATGTTTTGGGGTTGTTTTGCTGCCTCTGGCACTGGGTGCCTTGACTGTGTGCAAGGCATCATGAAATCTGAGGATTACCAAAGGATTTTGGGTCGCACTGTAGGGCCCAGTGTCAGAAAGCTGGGTTTGCGTCCAAGATCCTGGGTCTTCCAGCAGGACAATGACCCCAAACATACGTCAAAAAGCACTCAGAAATGGATGGCAAAGAAGCGCTGGAGAGTTCTGAAGTGGCCAGCAATGAGCCCAGATCTAAATCCCATTGAACACCTGTGGAGAGATCTTAAAATTGCTGTTGGGAAAAGGTGTCCTTCCAATAAGAGAGACCTGGAGCTGTTTGCAAAGGAAGAGTGGTCCAAAATTCCGGGTGAGAGGTGTCAGAAGCTTATTGATGGTTATAGGAAGCGACTGATTTCAGTTATGTTTTCCAAAGGGTGTGCAACCAAATATTAAGTTAAGGGTGCCAATACTTTTGTCCAGCCCATTTTTGGGGTTTTGTGTGACATTATGTCATATTTGCTTTTCTGCCTCTGTTTTATATTTGTTCCAATACATACAAAGGGAATAAACATGTGTATAGCAAAACATGTGTTAATGCAATACCTTTTTTGTGTGAAATACTTGATTTTCAGGAAAAATATCAAGGGTGCCAACAATTTCGGCCATGACTGTATATATATATATATATACTATATTGCCAAAAGTATTGGTCGACCTGCCTTTACAGGCACATGAATTTTAATGGCATCCCAGTCTTAGTCCATAGGGTTCAATATTGAGTTGGCCCACCCTTTGCAGCTATAACAGCTTCAACTCTTCTGGGAAGGCTGTCCACCAGGTGTCTATGGGAAAGTTTGATCATTCTTCTAGAAGCGCATTTGTGAGGTCAGGCACTGGTGTCAGACGAGAAGGCCTGGCTCACACTCTCCGCTATAATTCATCCCAAAGGGGTTCTATTGGGTTGAGGTCAGGACTCTGTGCAGGTCAGTCAAGTTCCTCCATCCCAAACTCGCTTATCTATGTTTTTATGGACCTTGCTTTGTGCACTGGTGCGCAATCTGTTCCCACAAAGTTGGGAGCATGCAATTGTCCAAAATGTCTAGGTATGCTGACACCTTAAGAGTTCCCTTCACTGGAACTAAGGGGCCAAGCCCAACCCCTGAAAAACAACCCCACACCATAATCCCCCCTCCGCCAAGCTTTACACTTGGCACAATGCAGTCAGGCAAGTACCATTCTCCTGGCAACCGCCAAACTCAGACACGTCCATCGGATTTCCAGACAGGGAAGCGTGATTCGTCACTCCAGAGAACATGTCTCCACTGCTCTAGAGTCCAGTAGCGGCGTGCTTTACACCACTACATCTGACACTTTGCATTGCCCTTGGATGCAGCTGCTCGGCCATGGAAACCCATTCCATTAAGCTTTCTACGCACTGTTGTTGTGCTAATCTGAAGGCCACATGAAGTTTGGAGGTCTTTAGCTATTGACTCTGCAGACAGTTGGTGACTGCGCACAGGGAACTGGGAACTGACCCCGTTCTGTCATTTTACGTGGCCTACCACTTCGTGGCTGAGTTGCTGTTGCTCCCAGTTGCTTTCTCTTTGTTATAATACCACTAACAGTTGATCGTGGATATATTTAGTAGCAAGGAAATGTCCTGAGAGTGACCCATTCTTTCACAAATGTTTGTAGAAGCAGTCTGCACGCCTTGGTGATTGATTTTATACACCTGTGGCCATGGAGGTGATTGGAACACCTGAATCCAATACTTTTGGCAATATAGTGTATATATATATATATATATATATATATATAATCATTAGGTATGTATGGAGTATAGATGTTTTGAAAGCACCCATGCTGGGAATCCTTACTCCTCTTACCAGAGGGCTTTAAAGCCAAACGAAACGAAAATGTGAAAAGTCGGACCAGCCTTGTTACGTCTCTTGTGCGTAATTAAAATCAGCAACAAAAGAGCAGAGGCAGCAGCTTCCACCCTGAGTTAATGTGCAGTTTGAACTTGTATCCCACATTCCGCAGAGCAGGGAACAGGATGAGTACACCTTTTCCTCCTTTCACAGCTGCTGTTGATTACAAGATCATCCGGCGGTCACTGTGCAGAGGATGCCTGCGCTGCGAAGAAAAGGAAGATGATGTACTTTACATGAACTGAGTGGTATTAGTACATGTCAGGATCCTTCCAACTTCAAAGGCCTTCGTCTTCTGATCTCTGTCATTCCAGAGAACAATATTTGAATGTCTATTTTGAGATTCAAAGCTGGTATTAGCTGCCTTTAGAATTTTGACTGTCCTGGATATAGGTAAATGAGCGATGATGCTCTTTTGTTTAGACCCCACCCCCTTGTTATAAACCATGCTATTGAAGTAATATATAGTAATTAAAGCAATGGTGCCTTTTTGGGGCGGTTTGTATTGTTCATCAATCAATAACAGAGTTGAGTGGAGATCAATTTCTCAATTAAGAAAAAAAAACAGGGATTTTGTTTGTGATATAATTTTAGCGAAATTGGCTTCATATTGAAACACGTGGACTGTTTAAAGTTGAAATTTAGGTATGGCAATTTGTAAAAAGTTACATTAACCCACCTTGGACCAGTGTAAGTATACATGTTCCATGCCCAACCTCCCCATGGTATCTGGAACTCTCTGTAGTAGTCTCTCTGTAGTTGTCACTGCTACCACAATGACTGCCACTAGTTTCAGTGCCCCATGCCATGTGTAGGCCCTGTTGCTTACTGAATGTAGGAGGTCACTCACTCAGCACAGGTCTCATTCAGAGAACACCTTGCATTTTCTCAATGAATGCAAAGTGTTCTCTGCGTAAACAAAGTGGAGTTCATGACATCACCAGCCCAGCTCTCTACCTCATCCATTCAGAGAACTTTTTGCATTTATTTTGAGGATGTCGGCGAATCCCTGAATGGCACCTGTAATGAAAGAGCAACCTTCTGTGTTCGCAATGCAGCAGGGCAGCCACCTGGCACAGTAACTGAAACCTAGTGGAGTGTACTGGAGTAGGGGTCCCTACTACAGTGAATTCCAGCTTCTAGGGGGTTACCACGGTTATGCCACATACATGTTTACACTGGTCCAACATGGTCCAATACAACTATATAAAATATTGCTATATCTAAACTTCAGCTTTTAGCAAAATCACATGGGTTTGTTTTCCAACACTTGACACTCTTTATAAACAAAGCTAACTTTAACTGTAACACTAGCCCTTTGTTTTCTAATTATTATTATTATTATACAGTATTTATATAGCTCCAACAGTTCGCTCAGCGCTGTACATTACAATGGGAGACAATACATGAGACAGTACAATAACAATACAATGCGATACACGAGGGGTTCGAGGGCCCTGCTCCTTGAAGCTTACAATCTAGGAGGGAGGGGATGGTGGAATGGGAGGAATAGCTGTGTGGGATGGAGTGGTAGGAAGAGTGGAGGAAATCGGAAATTAGCAGAGGGCGGGGTAGGCTTCCCTGAAGAGGTGGGTTTTCAGGGTGCGCCTAAAGGAGAGGAGAGTAGATGACAGTCTGATGGATTGCGGTAGGGAGTTCCGTAGGATGGGTGATGCCCTGGAGAAGTCCTGGAGGCGGGCATGGGAGGAGGAGACCAGGGAACTAGAGAGAAGGAGGTCTTGTGAGGAGCGGAGAGTGCGTTTTGGGTGGTATTTGCATATTAGGTCGGTGATGTAGTTTGGGGCAGAGTTATGGACAGCTTTTTACATCAGTGTTAGCATTTTGAATTTGATCCGTTGGGTAATCGGAAGCCAGTGGAGGGATTGGCAGAGGGGGGGTGGCGGAAACAGAGTGGTTGGTAAGGTGGATGACTCTGGCCGCCGTATTAAGGATCGACTGAAGCGGGGATAGCCTGTGGCGAGGCAGGCCAGTGAGGAGGGAGTTGCAGTAATCGAGTCGTGATATGATGAGGGAGTGGATGAGTTGTTTAGTAGTTTCTGGGGTTAGGAATGGGCGTATTTTGGAGATGTTGCGGAGGTGGAGTCTGCATGAGTTTGTTAGGACAGATTGGAGTCTAGAATGACACCAAGTACTCTGGCTTGCGGGGTGGGACTGATGGTGGCATTGTTGGTCGTGATGGAGAAGTCGGGGATGGGGCGCGGGCTGGGGGAAAAACTAGGAGCTCGGTTTTGGAGAGGTTCAGTTTAAGGAGGTGGAGCGACATCCAATCTGATATGTCGTTCAGTAGGCTAGTGATTTGAGCAGAGACTGAAGGGGTGAGGCAAGGGGTAGAGAGATAGATTTGTGTGTCGTCGGCATAGAGATGGTAGTTGAAGCTGTGAGAGTGTATCAGTTGGCCAAGGGAGGAGGTGTAGATGGAGAAGAGAAGGGGCCCGAGGACAGAGCCTTGAGGGACCCCAACAGAGAGGGGGAGTGAGGGGGAGGTGGTAGCGTTATAGGTAACGCTGAAGGAGTGTTGTGATAGGTAAAACGAGAGCCAGGAGAGAGCGGAGTCTCTGAGGCCAAGGGAGTGTAGTTTTTTGAGGAGGAGGGGGTGGTCGACTGTGTCGAAAGCCGCGAAGAGGTCGAGGAGTAGGAGCACTGAATAGTGGCCGTTAACTTTGGTGGTTAGCAGGTCGTTGGTGAGTTTGAATAAGGCAGTTTCAGTGGAGTGTAGGGGACGTAAGCCGGACATGATCACCATGATAACACTGACTTGGTAACCATGTGGCTTAGTTCATAAGCAATGCCATTAATTTTCGTCCAGTTCAGTCAATGTCTTCTTACACTTCAGAACACTTGAAAAACATCCTCTGTACTCTGTGGAATTGAGCTGGGCTCAACTTCTGTGTCAAAGAGTTAAGCTGCCTGTGGATGGTGGCATGTCAGCAAGTGACCATACAGTCATACAAAACCAAAAAAAGATTCCTTCCTGTAAATATATGTGACAACAGCAACACTGAAATATCTAGGTATCAATACTTTTCCAGAAATAGGTGCACTGTCACTTTATGGTGCTATTCATACTAATGTAGACACAACAGCAATGTACTGTTAATAAAATGAGTGCAAACATATTAAAAAAAATTAAGACTAAAAAGATCAATAAAAAAATATTTACAAAAAGACCTTCCCTGATGATGACGGTGTAGTGGAAACGTGTTGGGCGGAGTCTAGGTTTGTGTCATCTTGGTTTCTGTATACTACAATTTTCCCATTTACCTCAGTAGATTACTGCAATACATTTTTATGATTTTAGGATTTGCTGCAATATGATTATGCCCTTTTTTTCAGTCTTTACCTCATATGCCATATGAATGGGTCCATAGCAGACCTGAGTAGCTGTTGGAGATATTGTGGCTGGTCAGACGCTTTTGATCTCAATAAGTTGTGGCCTTCCCATCTGTTTGGAGTCATATCAAACCTGATTTGCTGTTGGGAATGTTGTGGCTGTATCACAGCAATGTGCAATTGAAGGAGCGTGAGAGCATTGGTGTCATTTACTTGGAGAGCACTCATCATTTGGATTGATTCACAGTTCGATATTGTCAACTTTGGGGCTTTTTGCACCTTGTTTCACATATATGAACTTTTTAATGATCTCTGGTTGTTTTTATTCATAATTTTCTTAGTATTTTTGCTTAATTTTGTTATTAATACATTGCTGTTGTATCTACATTAGTATGAATGTAGATACAACATTCGTGACAGCACACCTATTTAGTGAGAAGTAAGTGACCATACTGGCCAGATAGACTGGGTCTAAGCATTGGAAAAAGACCAGTTGTAGTGCAATACAGAAACCAGCATGGTATATGGGCCTGGGCAGAGGCAAAGATACACTCTTTTGAAGAGGATATCTCTCTGCTGGTTAAAGTGTTACTAAACCCAGGACTCCATATTCACTATATCTGGTCTCCCATAGTACACAGCACATGGAAGTGCAATTATTTTAGTAAATATAAATTGCTAAATACCTTTTTTCATTAGCAGTTAGAGCAGTCTTGTGACTTCTATCAGTGTTCGGCCAAGTACTGGTTAAAGCTTGTGCTGATCACATGCACCCTCCAAAAAAAAAGAAAAAGTCTCTAGCAATACACACCAAACTGAGCATGTACACTTAAGCTTGCCCCCAAGACTATGTTCTATCAGCAGATGGATTGGGGACAGTAGAAGAAGGGGAAGAGCAGAGAATACAGAATCAAACAGCCATTTTACAAAATGTGGAGGATTAACTCCTTAGGTTCCACAGTGAGTATAACAAGCATGCTTTACTGAATATACAGACTGATTTTACTGCTGTGGGTTTAGTCACACCTTAAATCTCTGTTTTCAACATGAATTGTATTATTACTTAAATGAAAAGTTATTTATTAGTATTACTAATCACATATAAGCTTGCTATTTGTAACTAGACCTTATTTTTGCCACCTTTTGTCCTTCCCCCCATTTATTTTTACCCTCCTTTGCAAAGTGTGCGTCAGTACAAACACAACTTCATGACCTCATAAGCGTGCATGACTAATACTGAATAGCGACACCACAAATTTATTATGTGTTTAAATAATACCCTCTTGCTGAAAAAGACAATTTTAAGTCATCACACAATGGGCATAATATAGTTTTTTTTTTTTCAGCGGATGTTGTGTTTTTGAATAGTTATTGTAAGCGGTTTAC
Organism: Staurois parvus; assembly: GCF_062004578.1. Classification (NCBI taxonomy): domain Eukaryota; kingdom Metazoa; phylum Chordata; class Amphibia; order Anura; family Ranidae; genus Staurois; species Staurois parvus. The sequence continues at coordinate 4,399,319 of NW_028318241.1, forward strand.
GCTTTCTATTTCTGCTCTGCCTGGTACATGAACCATGCTTTCACATGTAATGAGGCATCACAAGGTATGAATTGCTGGAAATGTCACCCTGTAATGACGTCACCTATACAACCACAGAGGTAGAAGTGCTGTGACTAGACTGACAGCTACACCGAGGAGATACGATTAAATATAGCTGCTCAATAAAGGGCGCTACCACTTACTGGGGAAAAATACACATATGGCAGATAAGATGATTGTTTACTATGAGGGAATTCTTGCTGGAGATAACAGAAATTCTTTATATAGCGCTGACTGATTCACTACCGAGGATTCCTTCATTTCTTCTTCAGGAGACCTGCTCACCATGGAAGAAAAATGTAATACTGACATATTATTTTTTTTTAGCTTAGGAAAGTCTTTATTCTTTTATAGTTTGCCCACATGAACATATACACCGTATATATATACTGTATATATATATATATATATATATATATATATACACTGCTCAAATAAATTAAAGGAACACTTTTTAATCAAGGTATAGCATCAAGTCAATTAGACTCCTGGGATATTGATCTGGTCAGTTAAGTAGCAGAGGGGGTTATTAATCAGTTTCAGCTGCTTTGGTGTTAATGAAATTAACAATAGGTGCACTAGATGGGCAAGGACAAGATATAAGCAAGCAAACGGCCGCATCTGGCTCCCGGGCCACAGTTTGGAGCAGGGGTGGACTGACAACTTATGGGGCCCCCGGGCAATAGGGGATCATGGGGCCCCTATGCCCTCACCCACACTCAAACCACACCCAAAAAAGCCAATGAAAGGTACCAGGGGTATCTCATGGGGCCCCTTACTGACCCTGGGCCCTCGGGCAGTGCCCGAGTTCCCAAATGGTCAGTTCGCCCCTGGTTTATAGACCACAGTTCTACACATACTGTATGTGTTTCTTCACTTGGCTGTATGCTGCTGGCTTTACTGATTGCTGTGGGAAAATACACTACTTAAAAAAATTAAAGGAACACTTTTTAATCAGATTATAGCATCAAGTCAATTAAACTCCTGGGATATTGATCTGGTCAGTTAACCACTTCAAGTCTGGACAGTTTTACCCCCTTCCTGTCCAGGCCAATTTTTAGCTTTCAGCGCTATCACACTTTGAATGACAATTGCGCGGTCATGCAACACCGTACCCATATGAATTTTTTAGCATTATTTTTGAGACAGATAAAACTTTATTTTGGTGTTTATTCACCACTGGGTATTTTTTTTTTGCTATATAAATGAAAAAGTCCAAAAATTTTGAAAAAGTGTTTTTCTTATACAGTTTTGCAAATAAATAATCTTGTTTCATAAATCTTGGCCAAAATATATTCAGTGATCTTTTTAGTAAAAAAAAATAAAAATAAAATAAAACCCAAATTAGTTTACAACCAAAAATTATAATTTTTCAAAAATCTTTTTACATTTTTATTCTATTTGTTTATATTATTATTTATGTGTTTTTTTTACATACTGTCACCCTAGCAGTACAGTGTCACCATAGTGACACTGTACTACTTGTGGGGAGTGATTGCTTTTACACCCATAAAGGCTGTAAAGGCAATCATTTCTCCTTCTCTCTGGCTGCATTCTTGCAGCCATTGAGAAATACTGTATGAGCTGTGATTGGTCACAGCTTGTCACATGGTACAAGGCTGTTGTGAATAGCCTTGTACAATGTGACCTCTGTGATCATTCACAGATTTCACACGTAGTAAGCAATGATGTCAGAAGTGACATCTTGCTTACTACCCTTCATGTGATCACTGATTGGCCAATCAGTGATCACATGATCGGGACCTCACACAGAGGTCCCGTACAACAATCGGTGTTCTACTGTGTCCGGAGAACACAGTGGGCACCGGATTACGGTGCTGCGCGCTCCCAGGGAGAATGCACAAGCAGGGAGTGGGGAGGCCGTTTATAAACGGCCACCCGCCCCTGCACTGCTCCTGTCTGGCCGTTTATATACATGGGCTGGACTCGAAGTGGTTAAGCAGCAGAAGGGGTTGTTAATCAGTTTCAGCTGCTTTGGAGCACTAGATGGGCAACAATGAGACGACCCTCAAAACAGGAATGATTTTACAAGTGGATGCCACTGACAGAGCTGGACAGGGCTTTAGAAGGTACTTAACCCATCAGCAGGACCGGTATATGCTCCTTTGTGCAAAGAGGAACAGGATGAGCTCTGCCAGAGCCCTACAAAATGACCTCCAGCAGGCCACCAAACAATCACAAAAAGACTTCATGAGGGTGGCCTGAGGGCCCGACATCCTCTAATGGGCCCTGTGCTCACTGCCCGGCACCATAAAGCTCGATTGGCATTTGCCATTGAACACCAGAATTGTCAGGTCCACCACTGGAGTCCTGTGCTTTTCACAGATGAGAGCAGATTCACCCTGAGCACATGTGGTGACAGACATGAAAGAGTCTGGAGAAGCCATGGAGAATGTTATGCTGCCTGTAACATTGTTCAGCATGACCACTTTGGTGGTGGGTCAGTGATGGTCTGGGGAGCCATATCCATGGAGGGACACACAGACCTCTACAGGCTAGACAATGGCAGCCTGACAGCTATTAGGTATCGGGATGAAATCTTTGGACTCATTGTCAGACCCTATGCTGGTGCAGTGGGTCCTGGGTTCCTCCTGGTGCACGACAATGCCCGGCCTCATGTGGAGAGAGTATGCAGGCAGTTCCTGGAGGATGAAGGAATTGATACCATTGAATGGCCCCCACGCTCACCTCACCTAAATCCAATAGAACACCTCTGGGATATCATGTTTTGGTCCATCCAGCGCACCTCAGACTATCCAGGAGCTCAGTGATGCCCTGGTCTAGATCTGGGAGGAAATGCCTCAGGACACCATCCGTCATCTCATTAGGAGCGTGCCCTGACGTTGTCAGGCATGCATACAAGCACGTGGAGGCCATACAAACTACTGAGTACCATTCCTTTAATTTTTTTTTGAGCAGTGTATATATATATATATATATATATATATATATATATATATACTATGGGGTTGATTTACTAAAGGCAAATAGGCTCTGCAAGTGCAGTTTCTCCAGTGCTTAGTACATGAGCAGATGTTCTGCTGATTTCCATCATGTAATCACATGCAATACAAAATCCTGTTTTTTTTCATATTCCTTGCATGCGATTGGGTTTTCTTTGTAAGTGAAGCTTTACATCATTTACTAAGCTCTGGAGCATCAAGTGCACAGTTTTTTGCCTTTAGTAAATCAACCCCTGTGTATTCCCAATTTTTGTTGAATGTGTGCAGTTTAATGTCTCAGTGTACTTTGACATTAAAGAACAGAACAAATAAACAGTTGAGAATTAAAAACTAAATCATAGAATTATTTTGTTCAACATTTAATTTATTTTTTTTTTATAGCCACCTATTGCAGATATAACAGACAAACACACTTGGGATGACTCTCAGAAACATCTTCGTATGTTGTTTTGGCTTTGGGTTGGCCAGACCTGCTCTGCTTTCATATGGTTGTTCCGGTTAGGTCTGCCTGACAGTGTTTCAGGTGGGCCTGATCAAAAGGTAAATTAATTCTCTGAACGGGTGGGTGTAAACAAAGATTGTGTTAGTTTACACCCACCTACCTCCGGGTCTGTTCAGGTCCACTAAAAAAAAAAATGGAAGGAAATAGTGAGGTACTCTACTTACACCTACTCCTGTGCTTCCTTGTTATAACCAGTTCCCAACCGTGCTATAGCCGAAGAACAGCTACAGCGCGGTTGCATGGTTCTGGGACGACGTTCATGGATGTCATTTCAGAACACGCCCTCTGCGCGCCCCCAGTGGCCGCCGGTGAGCGCTGTGTCCTATGGAAATTATGTTCAGTGCTGCCCATCAGTGCCTCCCATCAGTGCCCAGCACTTTTTTTTTTTTGCAAATTGTTTTGTTTATAGCACACAAAATAAAACACCCAGTGGCGATTAATTACCACTAAAAGAAAGCTCTATTTCTGTGAAAAAAATGATAACAATTTCATATGGGTACAATGTTGCATGAGCATGCAACTGTCATTCAAAGTGTGACAGCACTGAAAGCTGAAAATTGGCCTGGGCAGGAAGGGGGTAGAAGTGCCTGGTAGGCAAGTGGTTAATATTTCTTGCCCTGTAGGCGTTGGGATTTCTTACTCTTTTAACCCCTTCTTCCAGCCACCCCTTCTTCCTTTACACCTAATCCCCAGGTAACCCCTTGATCTCCTATAGGAGACGGAGACCTGAATGTCATCACTTCTATGTTAACATTCTAAACCTATACTTGGTACCATCCTACCAAGACACAAGACTTGTCTAGTACACACATGATTAATGACCAAACTATGTAATTTTGATGGTGCTCTTTTCTTTCATTTGGATATACTGTATATGAATAGCATGACCATATGAAACCTGCTCCTGATACATACCAGAGGTGCACAATGTTATCTGCTTTGTCATATGTATTCTACTTATTCTATTGTGAAATTATTTATGGTGAAATCCATGTCACGGTATTTTTCTCTTTGTTAACTTGAAAAAACCCTAATAAATTTTTTTGAAAAAAAAAAAAGGAAAGCAATTCAAGAGTAGTTGGATGTAAATGGACAGTGGAGTCTGCTTACTCACGGCCACCCATAGAGCAGAAAGTCAGGGTGAAGCTAAAGGGGAGGGCCAGCATGACTGGGGCTTGCAGACAAGGCGGAGAATGGATTGGGGTGGGATTATATGCAGGAGGTGGGGGTGGTTACTTACTTCATTGGAGTAAGCAAGCTTGAGGGGTGGTCTTGCCAGGATGAGGAGAGGGGTTGGGACTTATCGGGGGTCAGTTGGAGCTTGTGCCAGCACGGGTGTGGTTTCTCCCGCCCTCCCTCCCTGGAGCTGTTCTTTGTTTTGTTTTGTTTTTTGTTTGCTTTGTTTATTGGTTTGTCCTTTTGTGTTTGTCTTGTGTGGGTTCATTGATTTTCTTTTCTTGCTCAGCATTTGGTGTCCTGTGGTCTTTGTCTGGTTTTCTGTTTTGTCATGGCAGCCTACAGGGGTCACTGGGTCTTTGAAGGCGGTGCTGGAGTGATAATTTGGTGGATTATGGGTTGGGCTCATCATAGGTATGGGTGTTCCTTCCCAATTATAAGGTCATGTTGGTAACGTGGGAGTTCATTGGCTGTATATGGGACTACGCAACTGTAGTATGTCCCCGAGGCGGTGTAGTAGTGTCTGGGGGCCTTTCCATTGGGTGTCAGATACAGCCGAGTTATTGATGTGAGTAACAGTGCCTTCGAAGACCTTGGACCCGGTTGGGATCATTACAGGCAGTTATTATTTGATTGTACTGTAAGAAGCGTTATGTACAAGTTATGTTAAAGAAATGGGTTGCTATGGCCGGTTTTACACCAAAAGGAGAGTCACATGGTTATTTAGGAGGGTAAGGTTGAAGGGGTGGTTGTTTTAAGGTTTAGGTGGTAAGTATTAGCCTCAATATTCTGCATGCCCCTCAGTCATGGGCTTTTTCTGTGTCTGCTGTGAATAAACCGAGAAGATATGGACCTGTCATCTTCCCGCTTTGCTCTGATCAGCAAGGGATCTGTGACCTGATCCCCTTTTGATCAGAATTGAATCTGCCACGTGTGAAAGACGGCTTAGAGTTTCCTCCAATTTCCAACCACCTTTTGATTGTGTAAGAAACTGTTCTTAACTAAACACCTACACTTTTAGGGTCATCATGGTCTGTCTTTCTTTCTTTGATAAATGCCTTTCCTTGCTTAGGAAAACAATGTACTACTTCCTGTAATACAAGATTGTCCAAATAATGCTTCGGAGCGTGTAATAACACAGTTTTTCTAACATTACTTTTATTCAGACATGGGGTTTCTAATAAACAAAATCTGGGACACCTCTACAAACTTTGGATAAACTTTCAATGCTTATTTTACTTTCATTGCTGCAGAATACTGGTAGTTGTTAACCAATTACTTGTTTCTTGAAAAAAATCCCTTTTGTATAACTTTGTATTTTTTTCTTTCATCTATAGATTTTCTTGATATAGGAATAGAAATAGCATATATCTTAACCCTACCATGGGGAGGACCAAAGCAAATATGTCACCTACAAGCATCTGTATTAATTTGAATATCAACTCTTGAATTAAAAAATAATATATAATAGTACAACAAACTAGTATATACATTTTTTAAATCCTAGACACAAAGAGCTATTTTTGAATATACTGTGTAGGAGACCTAAGGTGGGTGAGTTTGTTTTCACCAGCTACTTGGGTCCCAAGTTCATCACTGTCCTGAGCACCAGAGGGTGTAAACGGTGTGTATGAGAAATCATTTGAAATCTGAACATTGATCCCACTATTAAGATGCTACATATTTGGCCTATAATATAGATGTTTGTGGTTAACCGACAGATTATCTGGACTTTGAGTTTTCGTGTCGTAGGTGAAATATTAAATCTCTCATGGGTTGGTCATCCCATGTGTACCATTCTAATCCTCTAGGGCAGGGGTGGGCAACTGTGGCCCTCGAGCTGTTGGTGAACTACAAGTCCCATCATGCCTCTGCCTTTGGGAGTCATGCTTGTAACTGTCAGTTTTGCAATGCCTCATGGGACTTGTAGTTCTACAACAGCTGGAGGGCCACAGTTGCCCACCCCTGCTCTAGGGGAATGGCTTGGTGAGGTGGGGGTTTCCAAGCCCTGATCTATCGCTCAATACTATCAATATTATGTTATCAAAAATATATATTTTGTAATTGTGGATTATTATTTATGCATTTATGTGAATTTTGGTACTATGTAACAGTTTTTATGTCTACTATTTTCTATATAATAGAGTCCTCACAGATACTGGATAAAGTGGGTCCTGAAATTCACAAAACTAGCTGTAGATATCTGCCGGGGCCAAACCACATGTCCAGTATACAGGACAAGAGCGACACGGCACCGATGGAAAATAATAAATATGTTGATTGATGAGGAATGGTTATGGTCTATGGGCATGGCTAACTAAGGTATTGTGTATGAAATAAGTGTTTCATGGTGATATTACTTGTTTTGTAGTTATACAAAGTACCAAAATAGCCTTGAAGAGGCTAAGTATGTATATGTATTTTATGATGTTTTCAAAAGAATTTTTTTAATATTGCTGACATTTTAGAGAATGTTGTTCTACATGTTTGAATTTAGAACCTTAACAGACTCAAAAAAGAGTTTTTTTAAGATGTAGCACCCTCCTCTAGTTAGGCTAAATATAGGTTTTGGCTTCACCGCAATCAGTAGATCAGTAATCTTTTTTTGTCTGGTCAGGGATTCCTAAGCTGGATGTCTCATTTCTCTCCCCTGTTCTGGGGCAGGACGAGTCAAATGACCAGTATGAATATTCATTATGCCCCACCTAATCCTTAGAAGGAGGATCCAGAAGGTGGCAGAGGTGACTAATGTTTGGGGGGCCTTTCCAGAATGTCCTTTCCTCTCCAGTGCTTTTGGGGCTGCTGCCCCTGGAGGCAGCTTTACCTAATCAAGGATTGCCATCTGGGCCTCAGCAGGAGTTGGGCTGAGGGTCTAGGGAAGACTGCAGAAGAGGATTTTTGCTGCATTCTTGGCCTCAGCAGTAGTTGGGCTAAGGGCCTGGGGAAGAATGGTAACGGATTGGTGCTGGAAGCACTGTCAACAGTCCTGATCGGAGAAGGATCTTTTATTTCCCTCACTGAAGATCTCCTGATGTAAGCTGAGTGGTGTAAAGCTCCTGAAACATTGTAAGTAGCACCTGATTTAGGACTCTCATGTGTTACTGCAGTTATAAGGAGACACTGCATTTTAAAATGTAAAAAGCTAAAATAATAGTTTTACAAAACGCAGCAACTTCCAGATATGTAGAACACCCAACATTAGAGGTGATTTATTCCTACAAAGCAAACACACCTTTCCACACTGGTACTAATTGGTGTTCCAACATTTCTCTTCTCTCTCAGTTTCTCTTCCTCACTCAACTAATGTGACCCCAGTGCTGATGTTGAGGAGCAGGAGAGGGGTAAACAAGATGATTTGCATGCGCCCAATGTCCTCCTTATCAGTTATCAAGATGGCATTGGTTGTTAGGACACTGGCGTCTAGGAGATTGTAATGGTGAACAATGTCAATCTATGGCTTTGTGTAACTTAAAGGTAGGCTTGATCCACCGGCTGGCTTGTATACATTTTTTGGGCAATGTTTAGGCATTTTGTCATGGCACCTCTGAAGAAACCTGAAGGCACCCCAGGCAACCTGGGCTCTCTGGTTGAAAAAGGCTGCCCTAGACTGAGCCTGCGTTGTTGATATGCATGGAACTGTGTCTGTGGTAGGCAGCCTCTGTACCAGCAAGAGAGACCTGGGTAATTCTCAGAGGCCCATGCTACATATATACTATGACTAGGGGATATGGTACAATAGATTAAGGGAGCAGAAATTAGGTACAGTATGTGTAGTTTATAACATAAATATGGGGTGTGCAGCGCTATACAGATAAACACACTATCATAGATATGGCAAAAAAGGAAGAAGTCCTGTAAACTGAATGGTAAACAGTCCAAGGTAATATATATGATTTCAATCCAAATGGGTATATTCCAGTGATGCAGTATATATGACTTCAATCCAAATGGGTATATTCCAGCATCCTGACATGAAGGTGTAGAAAAATTGCCCACTCACCGGAAGTGCAATTTTAATGTGCACATAGAAATTCCATGTAGCCGGAGGTCCCGTGAAGGTACAGCCTGATGATAAAGGTATCCTCTGGTGGTTATTGAGGTGACAGCTGCCAGGGATGATGGTCTGGACCTATTTCCCAAATCCTCCAGCCTGGGCAGACTCCTGGAATGCTGGACTGAGATGTGAAGGCTCAGTGCCAGGTAATAGAGATGAAATCTCCATTGCTCTAGAGTCCAGTGGCAGCGTGCTTTACATCACTGCATCTGACGCTTTGCATTGCATTTGATGATGTAAGGCGTGGATGCAGCTGTTCAGCCATGGAATCCCATTCCATGAAGCTCTCTGGGCACTGTTGTGCTAATCTGAAGGCCACATGACATTTGGAGATCTTTAGCTATCGACTCTGCAGACAGTTTATGACTTCTGCGCACTGTGCGCTTTAGCATGCACTGACCCTGCTCTGTCATTTTACATGGCCTACCACTTTGTGGCTGAGTTGCTGTTGTTCCCAGTTGCTTCCACTTTGTTATAATACCACTAACAGTTGATCGTGGAATATTTAGAAGCTAGGAAATTTCATGGATGGACTTATTGTACAGGTGGCAGCCTATCACGGTACCACACCTGAATTCACTGAGCTCCTGAGAAGCAGTCTGTATGCCTAGGTGCTTGATTTTATACACCTTTGGCATGGAGGTGATTGGAACACCTGAATCCAATGATTTGGAGGGCTGGCCCAATACTTTTGGAAATATAGTGTACATCTCCACAAACCAATGTGCAATCTACTTACAAAGGGTTGCTAGCCCTTTGTGTATTACTACTACTGTAATAATAATAATACTACAAAATACAGAACACTATACAATAACCTGCAATGCCATCACTTCATTTTATTTTTATTACTGCTTTATCTTGAATTGAGGTAAAAGAATATAAAAGTGGAATTTCTATTTATCCCAAGTCATTCAGCCATGAAAGTGTTATTTGCAGGATCCAATTATCGGATGTGAACTTATCCAACCTCACAGGCTAAGTACACCGTCCACCTCTCTGTGAATAATATTACATGCAGCAAGGTAGGAAAATACTGGAACTGTGGCTGTCTGCATCAGAACAATACAGATCTGCCGGGTGTAAACAAACAAGATTAGTATTCCAGGCAGCACCTCACAAGGTTCAAATATGTTCCTGATAGTGTTGCAGTATACTGTATGCTGCTATTTACCAGCCATTGGAAAACAGATCAGTATGCCTCATTATAGAAATGCATGGGAAATATCACAGAATGGGTCTCATTTTATTAAACACTGAATTCAAAGAAACCCCAAAAATCATTGAAAAAATGATGCTGCAGGCTAGTCCATTTTGCTGAAATTTATTTGCAGCAATTCAAAATGTTTTTCACGTGCTTGTGTGCATGCCTCACAACATTGGGGCATGCTTCTAATGAGATGACGGATGGTGTCCTGGAGTATTTCCTCCCAGATCTGGACCAGAGCATCACTGAGCTCCTGGACATTCTGAGGTGCAAGCTGGCGGCGTCTGATGGACCGAAACATGATACAGGTGTTGTATTGGATTTAGGTCAGGCAAGCATGGGGCCATTCAATGGTATCAATTCCTTCATCCTCCAAGAACTGCCTGCATACTCTCACCACATGAGGGCGGGCATTGTCATGCACCAGGAGGAACCCAGGACCCACTGCACCAGCGTAGGGTCTGACAATGGGTCCAAGGAATTTATCCTACCTAATAGCAGTCAGGGTGCCATTGTCTAGCCTGTAGAGGTCTGTGTGTCTCTCCATGGATATGCCTCCCCAGACCATCACTGACCCACCACCGAAAAAGGTCATGCTGAATGATGTTACAGGCAGCATAATGCTCTCCACGGCTTTTCTGGACCCTTTCACATCTCTCACATGTGCTCAGGGTGAACCTGCTCTCATCTGTGAAAAGCACAGGGTGCCAGTGGCAGACCTGACAATTCTGGTGTTCAATGGCAAATGCCAATTGAGCTCTATGATGCCAGGCAGTGAGCACAGGGCCCACTAGGGGACGTCGGGCCCTCAGGCCACCCTCATGAAGTCTTTTTCTGATTATTTTTTGGCCTGCTGGAGGTCATATTGTAGGGTTCTGGCAGTGCTCGTCCTGTTCCTCTTTGCACAAAGGATCAGATACCATACCTGCTGATGGGTTAAGGACCTTCTACGGCTCTGTCCAGCTCTCCTAGAGTAATTGCCTGTCTCCTGCGATCTCCTCCATGCTCTTGAGACTGTGCTGGGAGACACAGCAAACCTTCTGGCAATGGCACATATTGATGTGCCATCCTAGAGGAGTTGGACTGCCTGTGCAACTTGTGTAGAGTCCAGGTATCGGCTCATACTTCAAGTAGTGACAGTGACAGTAGCCAAATGCAAAACTAGTGAAAAACAGTCAGAAAAGATGAGTAGGGAAAAAAATGTCAGTGGCATCCACCTGTAAAACCATTCCTGTTTTGGGGATCATCTCATTGTTGCCCATCTAGTGCACCAAAGCAGCTGAGACTGATTAACAACCCCTTTGCTGCTTAACTGACCAGATCAATATATCAATATCCCAGGAGTTTAATTGACTTGATGCTATGATCTGATTAAAAAGTGTTCCTTTAATTTTTTTGAGCAGTGTATTTTTCCCACAGCAATCAGTAAAGCCAGCAGCATACAGCCAAGTGAAGAAACACATATGTGTAGAACATCTGTCATATGTGCTCAGGGTGAACCTGCTCTCATCTGTGAAAAGCACAGGGTGCCAGTGGTGGACCTGACAATTCTGGTGTTCAGTGGCAAATGCCAATTGAGCTCTATGGTGCCAGGCAGTGAGCACCGGGCCTACTAGAGGAGGTTGGGCCCTCAGTCCACCCTCATGAAGTCTGTTTCTGATTGTTTGGTCAGAGACATTCACACCAGTGGTCGATGGAGGTAATTTTGTAGGACTTTGGCAGTTCTCATCCTGTTCCTCCTTGCACAAGGGAGCAGATACTGGTCCTGCTGATGGGTTAAGGACCTTCTACTGTCCAGCTCTCCTAGAACAATTGCCTGTCTCCTGGAATCTCCTCCATGCTCTTGTGCCATCCTGGACGAGTTGGACTGCCTGTGCAACCTCTGTAGGGTCCAGGTATCGGCTCATGCTACCAGTAGTGATGCTGACCCTAGCCAAATGCAAAACTAGTGAAAAACAGTCAGAAAAGATGAGTAGGGAAACAAATGGCAGTGGCCTTCACTTGTAAAACCATTCCCTCTGCTGCTTAACTGACTAGATCAATATCCCAGGAGTTTAATTGACTTGATGCTATACTCTGATTAAAAAGTGTTCCTTTAATATTTTTGAGCAGTGTATTTTTCCCACAGCAATCAGTAAAGCCAGCAGCACACAGCCAAGTGAAGAAACTCATATGTGTAGACCTGTATCCTCCAAACTGTGGCCCAGGAGCTAGATGTGGCCATTTGCTTGCTTTTATCTTGCCCTTGGAGCACTATTCCTCCCACTGACACCATTGATGGAGTGCTGTTCCTTCAAATGACACCAATAATGGGGCACCATTCCTTGCACTGATACCATTGACAATACATTTCCTGCAACTTCAGATCCCTATCTGTGTCGTTCTTCACTCAGGGGTGCCCACCACCTGGCCCCCCCATCCAAGTGTGCTGCCGAGAGCCTGATCTAGCAGGTCCTGCCCCCTCCCCAGCCTGGCATTCCAGTGAGTGCTAGAGGGACAGAGCAGAGAGTGGTGACTGACAGAGGTCATGTAATCAATTGGTATTAAGGCTTAGAGCCAGAGGGGAACACCTGCAGCATCAGAACGATTCTGCAGCAGGGAGGTGAGTATAGATGTATGTTTTTTATATTTTCATACTTCTACTTTAATGCCCTGAATTGCTAAATATATTATATTTGCCAAAAGTATTGGGACACTCCTCCAAATCATTGGATTTGGGAGTTCCAGTCACCTCCATAGCCACAGGTGTATAAAATCAAGCACCTAGGCATGCAGACTGCTTCTACAAACATTTGTGAAAGAATGGGTCGCTCTCAGAGAAGTTCAATGAATTCAAGCGTGGTACTGTGATAGTTTGCTATCTGTGCAATAAGTCCATCCGTGAAATTTCCTTGCTACTAAATATTCCACGGTCAAAGTGGAAGCACCTGGGAACATAGAGAGATTCATAGAATGGGTTTCCTTGTCCAAGCAGCTGTATCCAAGCCTTACATCAGCAAATGCAATGCAAAGCGTCACATGCAGTGGTATAAAACACGCCACCACTGGACTCTAGAACAGTGGAGACATGTTCTCTGGAGTGACAAATCACGCTTCTCTGTCTGGCAATCCGATGGACGTTTCTGGGTTTGGCGGTTTTCAGGAGAACAGTACTTGCCTGACTGCATTGTGCCAAGTGTAAAGTTTGGTGGAGGGGGGATTATGGTGTGGGGTTGTTTTTCAGGGGTTGGGCTTAGCTCCAGTGAAGGGAAGTCTTAAAACATCAGAATACTAAGACATTTTGGACAATTTCATGCTCCCAACTTTGTAGGAACAGTTTGGGGATGGCCCCTTCCTGTTCCAACATGACTGCGCACCAGTGCACAAAGCAAGGTCCATAAAGACATGGATGAGCGAGTTTGGGGTGGAGGAACTTGACTGGCCTGCACAGAGTCCTGACCTCAATACAACAGAATACCTTTGGGATAAATTAGAGTGGAGACTGCGAGCCAGGCCTTCTCCTCCGACATCAGTGCCTGACCTAACAAATGAGTTTCTGGAAGAATGGTCAAACATTCCCATAGACACACTCCTAAACCTTGTTGACAGCCTTCCCAGTAGAGCTGAAGCTGTTATAGCTGCAAAGGGTGGGATAACTCAATATTGAACCCTACGAACTAAGACTGGGATGCCATTAAAGTTTATATGTGTCTAAAGGCATTTGTCCCAATACTTTTAGCAATATAGTATATAGACACTGTGTGAAAACCTATTAGGCAAGCTGTATTTGTGAGGATTAATTTCATTATTGAACAACTACAGAGCTCTCCATCAAGCCAAAATATTAATAAAACTCACACCTGAATATTTAGGAAAGTGAGGTATTGGCTTTCTTAGGAGAATATCTATGTGTGCACAATTATTGGGCAACTATTATTGTGCAGAATTACTATGCAACTAAGCCCGGGTTCACACTATGCAGTGCTGGACCCCGCATGTTATTCGCACAGGAATCGTGCGTAAAGGCAAGCGTCCCAATACTGTTGGCATTAGAGTGTATGTTCTTAAGCTGATTTAGCCTGATTTTCCATGCATAGAGAAATGACAATTCTAGGAAATATGTTCCAAAAAGGTGCACTCTGGGAATTAATAGTTTTGAACCTTCAGAAAACAGGAATGGAGGGTTAATTCACAATCATCACAATCACACAAGTGAAAGTGTAAAGCCACAACAGGTCCTTCAAACAGCCGTATTTATTGACTTATTTCAGTTGACTTACCTTAAAGAAATATCTATTTTATGGACACGAAGTGATGGTCGTGAAGACCTGCTCTTCTGTCTCTTACGTATGTAGCTATAGGTGGTACAGATATTTATTTGGAAACATATGAAAGCGACATTACATCAATCTAGCCATCTTTTAATACCTTCTGGGCAGACAAATTGTTTTTTTATCACCGTGACTGAAGCGGTGGCAGCAGTTAAGTAAAGGTTGCTGAGAGTAAAAAATGACACAATGCGTTTGAGATTATTGATGGATTTTAAATCAGTGACATCAATGAAATGCACTGGAGTGCAGGGGACCAGAGGCTGCAAGAACCTGTCTAGCAGTGTGGAGGAGCCTGGGGGGATCAGGTAAGTAAAATGCTTTACCCTGGCCCTGTAGGCATACATGAGCAGTTTACCAATGCTATGCTAGAGCATCCCCAGGGAGGACTGTTACTATTACCAGAGTTCAGCTTTAATGCAATTTTGAGCTATCTAAGGCAGCCATTCTAAACCTTTTTAACACAGGAATACTTGAAACAACTTTCATGTCCCAGGGAACCCCTGATAATAATTATTTCTACAGCTCATGGTTCACTAGTGTGATGGTCACTGGGAAAAATGTTCCTTTCTACACCTTACAAATAGCTTTAAAGATTATTGCTTTTGGTGGTTATTTTTCTAAGAGGTAGAAGTTGCTCTTTGCTCAAGGAACCCACTAGTAACCTCTGGAGGAACCCTAGGGATCCATGGAACCCTGGCTGAGCAAGGCTGACCTAAGGTATATGTGCTTCATGACTGATAGGCTTTTAATTTTCACAAACCAAAATATCCTATAGAACATGTCCAGTCATGAAAAAACTATTAAAGATGAAGAGACAGTATTTTAAAGTGTAGGTGCTTTTTGAAATCCAGATCACATACTGTCAGAGTTTTAATGTGCACTGCGTACTGGAAGTATTCGATGCCTCGGGTGCTGTACGTTGCTCAGTTACTGCACCAAGGGGTACAGTAAATGAAAGAAGCAGGTGTTAACACAAGACCTCATTCATGAGCTTTTAACCTGTGGCCTCCATACAGAAAACACAGAGCCTCTCATTAATGTCAGGCAGCCTTTTAAGTGTTCTTTTCATCTTACAGTTCCAGGATATAAAAAATACTTAGAAATTTGGTTTTGCCTGGTAAGCTGAGTGGCTGGACACATATTCAATGGAACAATAATGTAGTCAAGGCAGTAAATAGATATAACACTATAAATTAGTATGAACTATCTAAATATTTAAGATATATTATTATGTATTTCTCACGTAAAATTCTGCCATCAGAGAAAACATCTTTCCCTCGTTTCTACAAACTATGGTAGATTATATTGAGTTGCCGCTGCACATTGTATCCACACTGCAAGAGGTCTTTTCTCTTTATCTAGGCATACTCATTGTCTGTAGGGGTGCAGGGTATGTACACATTGTGAGAAATAAAGAGTATGAAGGTTGTGTTTTGAACAGTAGCAGTGCACTACCCAGTATGAGTGTGCCTAAGCACTCCTGTGTTTACAGCTTTGTAGTTGTATATCTGCAGTGTGAAATCTTAGTCTCAGGAGATATTTTGTGAGATTTGGTGATGTCACTACTGTGCTGCTTGCTGTTCTCTTTGTTGGAGGCTCTGATATGAGGAAGCAAAGCCCTGCCTCTACCAAGATGGCCACCATGCAGAGACACAATGAAGAACAAGGCATGGTAAGTCAGCAAGCTCCTGTGTCGACAAGCTTTGGGCTTGTGTCGATAGCATCAGTTTGACATCAGTTTGGTGAGCTTTTATAATATTCAGAATTCATTGACAAGGGCACTTGACCAGCAGTTGACCTTCTTCAGTCCTACATTTGTCCAGTTTTAGGTGGGTTTTGCATTCCGATAGACTTTAAATATAGGTTTACTTGGTTCTAACGTAAAACGCTGGCCTAGGATGATATATGAGGAGTCATTAAATACCTGAAAATTTCTGTTATATTTTCTGCACTTTCCTTCCAAAGTGCCATTTAAAATAAGGGAATATCATTGACTGTATCCCTGCTCAAATCAAATTATGATGTAGCTAGATAAATATTATCATTGTTTCCAATGAGAAATACAGTGATGTCACCCTCCTGAAGGCTTTTGAAATTGTGGATCTGGTGAACGAAACAGCACCCAAAAAACGTCAGCTATTGCCTGTCAACAAGTCACTTATTTAAATAGGTAAATAAGTACCGTATTTTTCGCCGTATAAGACGCACTTTTTCTTCCCCAAAACTGGGGGGGAAAAGTTGGTGCGTCTTATTTGATGAATATAGAGAGAATCCGTGAGGAGCGGCCACGGCCGTAGGAAAGGCCGCGGCTTTGGCCTATCTCTGGAGTGGTCGCCATCTTAGTACACCCGGCGGTGCGCGCTGACATCATCACCCCCTCTGCTCGTGGATCAGCCCTGAAGACCGGAACGGCGCGGGAACACGGCGAGAGGAACGCGCGAAGCAAAGGTAAGTGAATTGACACAATATGGGGAATGAATTACTATAGGGGGGATGAATTACTATAGGGGGGATGAATTACTATGGGGGATGAATTACTATATGGGGGATTAATTACTATAGGGGGGATGAATTACTATATGGGGGATGAATTACTATGGGGGATGAATTACTATATGGGGGATGAATTACTATGGGGGATGAATTACTATGGGGGATGAATTACTATATGGGGGATGAATTACTATATGTATTGGGTTCAGAATCTTCTTTTTCTAGATTTTCCTCCTTTAAAATTGGGTGCGTCTTATATTCCGGAGCGTCTTATATGGCGAAAAATACGGTAGCCTTTTAAATACCAATTCCACTCAAACATGGTTTATGAAGTAAACATTAAATCTGAACTTTGGGCAAATACCTAAATTCTACTTTGTTTATTTTGTCTATCCAATGCTAAAATTTATACAGCTCTACCACATAGCACAGTTCTGCCTGTTAGGGGAGGGGACTTCTGGTGGGGGAGATTAAATCAGGTTGACAAGGGTACAACTGGCATGACAATTACTTTTTCACAGGTTTGCAATCACTAAAAATTTTAATGACCTTGTGTTCGTGGGCATTTGATACTCGTGCAGTAAACACATATGTCATCCAGGTTATCCAACATCATGTTTGCAATCTGGGGATTCTATCTGGGAGGGAGTATTTTTATTTACTTTTAAGATATACATATAGCAGTGATCTGTTACTCCAGGGAGATGATGGAAAGAGCTGCAATAGCTTTGTCCCTGGTCTTCATACTCAGAGGATGCGTTGAGATGCCACTTGTGATGTTACATCCATCCTTCCAATGTAAACAGAATTCAGAAGCATTTGCAAGCAAAAATTCATATGAATACCCAATCATGTGCAAGGATTTTTAAAAAATAGATTTGTGCTTTATGACTGGATGATTGAAGTCATTAGTGGATGATTGAAGTCATGACTGGATGATTGAAATCAGCACAGCTTCACCTCACTCACTAAATTAAGTGAATTATCTCTTCGTTGTGCTGACTTCAATAACCCAAAAATATACAAAGCAAAAACACAGTTTTTAATTTAATTTTCCTTGTACATGATTGGGTATTCTTTTCAATGAATTTTCACTATGTCACGTACCTGGATAGTGAGCCTGACGTGAAGAGGCAGGCCTCCCGTACAACTCCAGCTCAAGGACCACTGATGGTAGGACAGCAGTCGCAGGGGCACAGTGGGGTATGAGTGCCTGTGATCAGTCCAGTAGTAGCTGGTGGGCAGGTGAGCTGCAGGGCAGGCTGAAGGCAGGGAGCAGGATCTGGATGCAGCCATACTGGATGGATGGATCACTGAGGGTGCATTTTGAGGATGCAGGGTCAGACGAGCCGGATTTGGTAGCGGTCGGGCAGATCAGGCATAAACGGCAGGAGGAAGAGCAGTCAGGTCACAGGCCAGGTCAGCAGCAGAAAATCAATCAGACAGGAGCGGAGACAGAAGGGTAATCCAAGGCAAGCCAGAAGTCAGGGCAGGTAGCGGAGGTCAGGAACAAGCTTGTTTGCTATCAGGAGTCAATCACAGGAATCAGGGAACACAAGCAGGGATAAGACCAAACGGCAATGAGACATTTACTGTAGCCAGTTTAAACAGCCCTTTTGGTGCCAGCATTAGTGACAAGCGCGGGCCTGGATGCGTGACTGCGCATGCGCGCATGCCTATGCCCAAGCACCCGCACATCTGCCTGGTTCATAATAACTCTGCGCATGCGCATAATTGTGTGCCGCGGATCCTTGCCTGCACTATGGGCAAGCCTTTCCTAACACGCTAGTTCTTTAGTAAATTACCTACCATATTTTCCGGCGTATAAGACGACTTTTCAACCCATGAAAATCTTCTGAAAAGTCGGGGGTCGTCTTATACGCCGGTATACGGCGAGTCGGTGTCAGGGCGGCACTTTTTTTGAGGGGCGGCGCCGCCCCCCCTTCTCCTCCAACGGGTACTAAGTACAGGGGTGAACAGAGGGGCTACTGTACCTTACCTGGCTCCGGTCCCGATCCCACGACGATCCGGTCCAGGAAGCGCGGCTGCTCCTTCTTTCAGTTCGGCCGCTCGATGGTCGCTCGGCTCCACCTCCTCACCGGTGATTGGGCGCCAGCACTAGAAAGGCACACAGGCGGCCAATCACCGGCGAGGAGGCGGAGCCGAGCGGCCCCGCAAAAATCGAGCGGCCGAACTAAAAGAAGGAGCAGCCGCTCCTCTCCCCCACTGACACTTACGATGGGGCACTATTCCTCCTCCACACTGACACCAATGATGAGGCACTGTTCCTCCCCCACTGACACCAACGATGGGGCACTATTCCTCCTCCACACTGACACCAACGATGAGGCACTGTTCCTCCCCCACTGACACCAACGATGGGGCACTATTCCTCCTCCCACTGACACCAATGATGGGGCACTATTCTCCCCACTGATACCAATCATGGGGCACTATTCCTCCCACTGACACCAATGATGGGGCGCAATTCCTGCCACTGATACCAATGATGGGGCGCTATTCCTCCCACTGACACCAATGATGGGGCGCAATTCCTGCCACTGATACCAATGATGGGGCGCTATTCCTCCCACTGACACCAAAGATGGGGCGCAATTCCTGCCACTGATACCAATGATGGGGCACTATTCCTCCCACTGACACCAATGATGGGGCGCTATTCCTCCCACTGACACCAATGATGGGGCGCAATTCCTCCCACTGACACCAATGATGGGGCGCTATTCCTCCCACTGACACCAATGATGGGGCACTATTCCTCCCACTGACACTAATGATGGGACACTATTCCTCCCACTGACACCAATGATGGGGCACTATTCCTCCCACTGACACTAATGATGGGACACTATTCCTCCCACTGACACCAATGATGGGGCACTATTCCTCCCACTGACACTAATGATGGGACACTATTCCTCCCACTGACACCAATGATGGGGCACGATTCTTCCCACTGACACCAACGATGAGGCACTGTTCCTCCCCCACTGACACCAACGATGGGGCACTATTCCTCCTCCCACTGACACCAATGATGGGGCACTATTCTCCCCACTGATACCAATGATGGGGCACTATTCCTCCCACTGACACCAATGATGGGGCGCAATTCCTGCCACTGATACCAATGATGGGGCGCTATTCCTCCCACTGACACCAATGATGGGGCGCAATTCCTGCCACTGATACCAATGATGGGGCGCTATTCCTCCCACTGACACCAAAGATGGGGCGCAATTCCTGCCACTGATACCAATGATGGGGCGCTATTCCTCCCACTGACACCAATGATGGGGCGCTATTCCTCCCACTGACACCAATGATGGGGCGCAATTCCTCCCACTGACACCAATGATGGGGCGCTATTCCTCCCACTGACACCAATGATGGGGCACTATTCCTCCCACTGACACTAATGATGGGACACTATTCCTCCCACTGACACCAATGATGGGGCACTATTCCTCCCACTGACACTAATGATGGGACACTATTCCTCCCACTGACACCAATGATGGGGCACTATTCCTCCCACTGACACTAATGATGGGACACTATTCCTCCCACTGACACCAATGATGGGGCACGATTCTTCCCACTGACACCAATGATGGGGCACTATTCCTCCCACTGACTAATGATGGGGCACTATTCCTCCCACTGACACTAATGATGGGACACTATTCCTCACACACTGACACTAATGATGGGGCACCATCATTGGTGTCAGTGGGAGGAATAGTGTCCCATCATTGGTGTCAGTGGATGAAATAGTGCCCCATCATTGGTGTCAGTGGGAGGAGTAGTGCCTCATCATTGGTATCAGTGGGAGGAATAGTGCCCCATCATTGGTGTCAGTGGATGAAATAGTGCCCCATCATTGGTGTCAGTGGGAGGAGTAGTGCCTCATCATTGGTGTCAGTGGGAGGAATAGTGTCCCATCATTGGTGTCAGTGGGAGGAATAGTGTCCCATCATTGGAATACCATACTGAAATAGCATACCATATTGAAATCAAATCTGATGTTTTTTTATTTGGTGTGCGTTGGAAGAGGGGTAGTCTTATATGGCGAGTATAGCTCAAACCCTATATTTTAACAGGAAAAGTAGGGGGTCGTCTTATACGCCCAGTCGTCTTATACGCCGGCAAATACGGTATATCTTCCTTTTTCATTAATCTAAATATTATATAGTTAATCAGTACTGAATCTTCCTCAGACCCAGGAGCCTAAATTAACATTAGTTTGAATAATTTTAGGTTTACACTTTACCACTTAAAGCATAACTAATCCAAAAAACAAAATATGTAATATAATGCAGCTTACTAGACCTTAGATGTGGTGGCTGCATTCATTTTTATTTTTCAGGTTAGGAACATTTATAGAAAGTCCAGAAAATACCCGTTGATCGGTAGTAATGTCTTCCTGTGAGCTGACCTAGTAGCATTAAACATTGTTACCTTCCTTCTGTAAACTACTAATAGCGGCCACAACATTTAAAGACTAGTATGCTGCAATATACATTATTTGTTTTTGGCTTTAGATCCGCTTTAAAGCTGAAAAAAATAAATAATGCTTCAAGTAGTAGAACATATCTAAAGATTTTAGACAAAATAAAAGCAGTGGTGGGAGGTCCAACATATAGTGCGGGTAGAATGAAAGGAAAGATTAGAAACTTTTGAACTATAGAGAAATCCCAAAACACGGATAATTCTTGACTACAGTGAAGTATGTGTAGTAATGAAGCTCCGTTACATAGGGGTACTTCACAGTTTGTAATAGAGGTTTCCTTTCTATATTGTCCTCTGAGGCTGTTTAGACTTCCATTGTGTAGAGGTATACTTATTTGCACACAACAGTCTCTGTCTCATTGCATCAGAGGAGAAGCTGAAGAAAGGTCAGACAGGCATGAGTTTTGCATTTAAACTAAAAATTCTTCCTGCGCCAAGTGAAACACCCTACTACAGGATCTATCCTGCTGCTGTGCAATGTGGTAAACACAAAATGTGATAAATATAAATAAACAGCGCAAACATAGACCTCTATATCAAATCAATATACAAAGTGCAAACATATATAGAAAATTATATTAATAGTGAAGTCCATCATGATTAATAAACAACAAAAGTTCAGAAATCTCAAAAATATTTTGTGCAAAAAGAAATTTTCAAATTCTTCTTCTAATATAAAGAAAAAACTTCCACCTTCCACCCGTGAAAACCAACATCAAATGCACTCACCAGATTTAGGTGAGTGAAACGCCTTTTAGGAATTTTTATGGGATCCTAAACCCTCTTTCGTATCCACTCTATAGGAATCCTCACCTTCAGTGTAGGCTCCACCATCCAACCGGGGAGAAAAAAATCTCAGATAGTGTAATATTGCAAAATACCATTTATAAGTAAAATCAAGGATTAAGGCCACTCACATTTAAATCACTTTAAAAAGGCATATTTATTAGGACAAGCTTCTTCCAGATGGACCATGAATGTAAGGCAACCTCCCACGGAATCTCACATCACAGCTCCAGGATACAGCAGAAGCTCCACAGAGACCAAACATGCACAGATCCCAAAAGATGGCCGCTGGAACGCACCGCTCAGCGTGCGCTCCACTCACCGGAAGTGACGTCAGACGTACGGGGTAACAACCGGAAATGCGTTTTTCTTTATATTAGAAGAAGAATTTGAAAATTTCTTTTTGCACAAAATATTTTTGAGATTTCTGAACTTTTGTTGTTTATTAATCATGATGGACTTCACTATTAATATAATTTTCTATATATGTTTGCACTTTGTATATTGATTTGATATAGAGGTCTATGTTTGCGCTGTTTATTTATATTTATCACATTATGAGTTTTGCATTTGCCTGAGGGCCTGCCATATCTAGAAGCATTGTTGTCCTTGGAAGAGCAAGCAGGCCAGAAATGGTAGTCTAAGATTTCTGGCATTTGCCAAAAAGGCTAGTATTTCTTACAGAACATGGCTATTGCTTCTTACGGTATGGTGGTGTCATAGTTCTGGTAATTGTTCTGGTCTGATAGCGTGTCTAAACCTCTGATTATGTGGTTGTTCTAGTACAATGCAGTATAGTTTTAGGGTTCTACATATTCAGGTTTTGGTTTACTACAGCTTTTAGTGTTTTGACATATTGTCATCTCTCCTGGGACCATGATGAGCTCAACAGCTGCAACAGAATAGAGTGCACACTGCGCATCAGCCATCACTGGCTGTAGAGGATTTTAGGATTTTAGGAAGCTTCTTCTAAATGTAGTTAAAGTCTTAAGCCCCATACACACAATGAGAATATTGGACGACTGATCGTCCGTTTGTTTTTGCATGCTAGTCTCATGTCAAAAGTGAAGAGGTTACTAATGTTACGGAAATTCTTGTACAACAGGATAAAAATTTGAAAGTGATGTAATGTATTGTATTTGTATTGTATTTTGGATGAAAACTGTACTGATTAAACGAAATCGTACAATCTGGTATTGAAAATTTTTTGTGCTTGTCCCTTCGAATAATTTCGGACGAAAGCTGTGTACAAACGATTGGATTACAATCCCTTCAAAAGCGGTATTTTTCGCACGATTTTCTGATAGTGTGTACTAGGCTTTAGACATACTAAACAATGTATTAACCAGTTCCCTACCGCGCTATAGCCGAAGGACGGCTACAGCGCGGTTGTCTGGTTCTGGGACGATGTTCATGGATGTCATTCTAGAACACACCCCCTGGGCACCCATAGGGGACACAACTGATCATGGGATATGGTAAATGGCCAATCACGGTGGCCTTTTACCACGTGATCAGCTGTGTCCAATGACACAGCAGATCATCGGTAAATGCAGTTGCCAGTTATCAGCTGCACTTTCCTCACGCTGTCACAGCATGAGGAAAGTACTGCAGATAACTGGCAATTGTCAGAGAAGTGAACGGCACTGATCATCAGGGCACTGATGATCAGTGCCCTGATAATCAGTGCCCAGTAGTGCTGCCCTCCTGTGCCACCCACCTGTGCCCAGCAGTGCTGCCCACCTATACCCGTCAGTGCCGCCCACCTGTACCCATCACTGTCACCCACCTGTGCCCTGCAGTGCCACCCACATGTGCCCATCAGTGCCACCCACTTTTTCCCTGCAGTGCCACCCACCTGTGCCACCCACCTGTGCCTAGCAGTGCCACCCACCTATGCCCTGCAGTGCCACTCACCTGTGCTCAGCAGTGCCACCCATCAGTGCTGCCCAGCAGTGCCACCCAGCAGTGCTGCCCATCAGTGCCACCTATCAGTGCAGCATCATCAGTGCCAGCTCATCAGTGCCGCCTATCATTGCCGCCTATCAGTGCCTCCTATCAGTGCCCATCAGTGCTGCCTATCCGTGCCACCTCATCAGTGCCCATTAGTGCTGCCTATCAGTGCCCATCAGTGCTGCCTATCAGTGCAGCCTCACTGTATGACTACAATTGTCATTCAAAGTGCGACAACGCTGAAAGATAAAAATTGGCCTGGGCAGGAAGGGGGTAAAAGTGCCCGGTAGGCAAATTGTTAAACTGGATGAGAGGGATGAACAGTGCAGTGTCAATAATATCACCTCAGATATCATCTTAATTGACCCACTGTGACTGGTTGGTCCTGTACAAATTAATTACATTTTCATGACATCATGCTGTTTACATTGTCTTATTGAAAAAGTCAATAATGTATTGTCTACTGCTTTTCCTACATACAACATTAAATTTATTCACATTTATGTAAAGCCAAAATCTCTTTCAGTCTTTTGTTTTGGATTCTGTTGGATCATTGGAGATTTCCCTTTGTTTCTTATTCTAGAGTCATAACAAGAAGGTAGAGAAAGTTTGTACAAAGTGAAGGGAATTTCCTTTTCCAAAACAGGTGCCCCCATTACAGAGTGTTCTGGGACACAGATATCAATAGAGACTCAGCAGGGGTTCCATTCCTTCCTCACTGTATTCAAATCTAAAAAAAATGTTTCAACTATATATACACTTTGTTTTGTTTCCCAGCACATATGATACTGTATGTCTTACAGGTGATGGAATTAAAAAGTATAAATGCATCTTAGATCAGTATACAGATATGGCAGGTAAACTTTGATGAACAAACAAGTTTATATGATGCGGTTTTAATGCTTTGGGGTGTAAAAGTGGCTATCGCTGTCTGGGTCGGGGGAATTACCCTTCCTCTGTAGTTTATTAGAGGTTGATCTTGATAAATATGTTACTTATTTTAACCATAATTATGTAACACTACAATTTTATATAGTCTTTATCATGGGGACTGTAATCCTTTATTAGGGCCTCAGTTTTAGTATGGCTTTTTTCCTAGCACATTCCTGTAGCTCTCTCCTTTCTGTTTGCTGTGAAGTATTTTGATACCAAACAACATCATGACATGATGATTCTGTCTTTAATTAATCACACCAAAGAAACTTCAATACAATGACTGATCTGTTACGAGCCTGCATGGCATGTACAATATAAAAAAGAACTATATACAAGTAAAATAATGATAAAAATTCCCAGCTTTAAGGAATTCCCACAACGAAGGTCTGGCAAGAGATCGAAGACTTTATAATTGCAGTTAACTCCTGGATTTTACCTTCTCTGCTCATGGTATGTAATTATTTGCCAACTTAATATATAGACCTGTCAAGAAGAAAAAAGTGCTATGCTATTGTCTGCCAAAGGTATACAATAAAATAGAAAGAAGCTCATTGTCCACTTTTAACTTTCCTACATTTTTATTTTCAGGGCTAGATTTCTTTTTTTGTTAGTGGAATGGACACACATTTTGCTGTATGATTTAATTCAAAACCATTGCCAGGCTTACCTGACCATCCTCCAGGGGAATATCCCATGCCTGGGCTATACCACTTGTCCAGTCTTGCATTAGCCACCAATAAAAAATCAAAATCAGGGAATGTCAAGGGGTGTATGCTATGACCTAAAACTAGTAGCTGTGAAGCTATTTGTTCTACATTGTAAAGCTGCTGCCCTTGGAGTACTCCAGTACGAGTCTTTGAGAGAACTGCTGCTAATGCAGCAGGTGATGAGTGACAATCCCATAGCTGTAAAATAATAGTAGACTTGGATAAATGCACAGTACTGTCACCCTAGTCCTGAGCTTATGTGGCCTTCATATACCATCCAGGAATTCTTTATATTATTGACTCACAAGAACTGACCTGTCCACTTCAAAGCTATTTAATAGTATTTCTGTTCTTTTCTCCCTAGAAAAAAGGAAAGATCGGCGTTTGGCTTCCGCAGATATTTTATAACATGTTAACTGAAGCTTCTTATGCTGGGAAGCAACAACTGAATACACAGTTGATGATGAGTATATGTGAACTATTTTATCTGCCAAAGTATTTATATTAGCAGATACTGGGGCCGGGACAATACTGCATACCATCTAATATTTAGGCAATACAGTGTGGTGCACGCCTTGCACTGTAAGGGTTACTGCTTGGTAGGTCTAGAGGTAGAGGAATGAGCTTCAAAAAGTCCTTTTTTCCTCACTTCCCAGGCAGTCAGCGCTCTCCTCTTCTCTCTGCCGCTCCAGGTTGTGGGCGGGCCCTTACCATCCTCACATGCCATGCAGGACTGGTAGTCAGACTGTGACCATTGGCCAGCGCACTGAGAAGAGACTTTAGGGGAATGGTTGCACACAGGGCTTTATTTCAGCAGGAATATGGGATAATGCAGTTTCGGCACCTCCAGAACTTGTATTGTAATGTATGTAATGACAAGGGTTGTTGGGGTGGTGTGCTGGAAGGTATATTGATGCTGGCTGCTGGGGGATCTATTGTCACTGGAGGGGATCTATTTTTGAATGGTGGTCTATTGTTTCTAGGGAGGTCTAATGTTGCAGGTGGGGGGTCTGTTGTTGCTGGAAGGGATCTACTGTTGATGGAGGGGTCTGTTGTTGCTGGCTGCTGGAGAGTCTATTAATTATGGCTGCTGGGGAATCTGTTGTTGATGGTAGGAGTCTGCTGTTGCCAGTGTCCATTGTTGCCGGAATCTATTGTTGCTGGGGAGGGAGTCTATTGCTGCTGGCTGTGGGTGATCTATTTTACTGCTTTTCCTGTTATCATTAACAAATTCCATACAAATTACTTAGCACCACAAAATGATACTTGGCTGTATATTCTCTATAAGTAATGGTACTGGGAGGTGAGTAGGAACCAAGGGACTGTGCTTGGAGGGGAGTTCCTGGACCTATTTTCTGAGATAAAAAGCCTTGGTTGCACAGCATGGAGAACTGAATATGTTAACTATTACAGCTTATGCCTCTATCCGTAGATATAATGAGCATTTGCAAAGGTATTTGATTTTACAAAAATCCCTTAATTCAGCTTTAAGCTCACCCTATAGTTAAGCTTTAAAGTGACTCTAAGTAAATGTGTAAAAAAATGTCTCCCCTACAAAGAAGGACATTTAATACTCTCCACTGTAGTGAAAAGAAACCGACACTTCGAGATAGTCGATATAATTTGTGGTCCCCTATTGTGTGCAGTGGTTCCTTGCTCAGGCCCCCCACATTACTACAGCACACAGTAATGATGTAGGGCCCTGCAGATGGGGTTACTGAGTACAGTGAGGGACCAGAAATCTGGCACTCCCTAAAGGGTCAGATTTTGAAGGATCTTTAGTCATCAGTTTCTCTTCACTATACAGAGATCAGTGGGACAGGAAGTGGGTAAGGTAAGGAATGAATGCCTTTTTTGAAGAGGATTTTTTATTTTACACATTTATTTTAGCAACATAGTGCTTAATGATATATATATATAATTTTTTTTTACATTTAAAGTGGAACTACACTGCGTCTTAGCACCACAAACCAAAAACACTATTTAATTCATTTTCAATTTTCAAAGCAAACTCCACCATCCATCCGTGTCTCCATGCTTTATTTTGTTGAGAAATCACTTTTAAAAACACCCCCTAGCTTTTCCGGCCATGGCCATCTTGAGTAAGGGCAGATGGTTCATGTAGCATTTACTTCCTGGAATCCATCTTCTCTTAGCTCAGGCACGCAGGCAGGAGGGTATGCTTAGCTGAGAAAACCTCTCCTCCACTCTTTAAGACTCTTGGGACATATGACATTATTTGCCTAGGCATGGAAAGCAGGAAGAAACTGAAGAAATGTGAAAAAAGGTTTAAAAAAGCAAATATAATAGACCTTCCTATCTATTTACTAATGCCAGCAGCATAAGTATAAAACTAGTCCGTGTTGATTAGGAGAGTGCAGTGGTTTTTTTTTTTATCTCTGATGAGTTATATCATTTTAAACTCATTTTTAGCAGGAAACATGAAAACATTTTGCATGTGTCTGAGTTAGGTGATGAATGATATTTTAGGCAGCGCCGCATTTCATGTCATCCAGCAATTTTGTGTCTTGATATCTCCTCTAGATATTATGGAAATAGAAAGACTCGTCTGGAGAATTCACTTAAATATAAACACTATGATCATGAGGGCCCTTCCGTGTGCTACACCTTCACCTGAATCTTTCTACTTACATACCACCAACATTCAGACCTCTGAAAGCTCAAAGACATAAACGATCAACATGGAATGTAATCTCTATAGCCGAAAAGATCCTGTGTCAAGATATATCAAAAGGTGGTTTATGGTTCCCAATAGAATGCTGTGTGGCATTTCTAAAGTGCTATAGTCACTTTATAGTTTTTTTAAAAACTATAAAAAGGGTGTCTGAATATGTATGTCCAGTCCATTGACAGCAGAATTAGATCCAGTACTCTCATTAATCCGTTTTTAGTGTAACACCCTCCTAGGTTTGAGGAAGGTTGCTCAGTAAATTTATTTTGAGCAGGGGTTGATTGTTTAGGGCTGCTTAAGTTTTCACAGGCTGAAGCGGCAGGAAGAGTCTGCAATATGGTGGTGTAAGGCAGCATCCCAGGGTCCAGCCCACTGGAGAAGATCCCTGTTGAGGAACCTTATCCTCTGGGGCAGTAGCCAGGGGCGAGAGCCAGTTGAAGACATCAAGGTCCTGGCTAGACTTAGCGAGGGAGCCTAAATGAAGAGCATCCCAGGAATCCAAGGGGTCAGGAGACAGCTCAAGGAGGGAAAATCCGGGAGGGAAGCTGTGGAAGATAGTCCCAGTTGTCCAGAGGTTGAATGAATCTTCATCTCCCTCAACCGATGATCCTGTGGAGAGTGAGTACAAGAACCCAGTGCTGCAATTGTGACTGTGCGTTTCTTTATACTCTGGGAAGAGGACAGGCAGGGCCATTGCTTCCACTAGGCAAACTAGGCAGCCACCTAGGGCACACTGCCACTTAGGGGTGCCTGAGTGCAGCGCAGGCTGAAACTTTCTCTGTGTGCGGTGCCGCCACATCATGAATGATCCTTCAGCTGAGGGGATGGGTGGCAGAGGGGAGGAAGAAAGGACAGAGGAAGATGCTGGGTGTCCGGGGCCAGTGTAGTAGCTGAGCTGCTGCTCATTCCAGTGTTCCTCTCAGATTCAGTCCCTTACTGTAAGTCTGCTGTCAGCTGAAGATCACTGTGGAATTCCAGCCCTTCTCTTCCCATTCATCAGTGGAGGCGGAGCTTAGTCTTTGCTGGACTGGGCTGTCTCTTTGCTGGATTGAGATGTCTGTTTGCTGGATGGGAATGTCTTTGTTATATGGGAATGTCTCTTTGATAAATTGGAATGTCTCTTTGTTGGATGGGTTGTCTCTTTGCTGGACTGGGCTGTCTCTTTTCTGGATTGGGATGTCTTTTTGCTGGATCTTCTATCTCAATTGGAAAGAAAAAATTAGCTGGACTTATACAGTACCTTAAAAAGAAGTCTGACTGGTTGCTGTGGACAATGATATCAAATAAGGTCCACTGCATGTATCATCTTCTATATTAGAGAATTTATTATCCTAATTTTCTAAACTTGTTACTGCTTTTCACTATATAATGCCAATGCAGTGTAACCTAAATCAATGATATTCCAAGACTAGCAGCTGATTATACATAATTAATGCAAGTAATTATGAAGGAATGGTGGTAAACACTGGTTGAGTCACATTGCATTGTTAGGCACAAGGAATGTGAAGGATATTGCTGGGAGTAGCCTGGGAAAATGCATGTAAATATACCTTTGGTGAGTGTATGCTTGTTCTGCAGGTAGACATGTCTATAATCAGGTCAGGATGTCAACTATAGGCATACCA
Organism: Staurois parvus; assembly: GCF_062004578.1. NCBI lineage: Eukaryota > Metazoa > Chordata > Amphibia > Anura > Ranidae > Staurois > Staurois parvus. Next base: position 4,429,337 of record NW_028318241.1, read on the forward strand.
GGACCATTAAAGCAAGTATGTATTGGCCTATTTTCTTACTGTACATACACTATATTGCCAAAAGTATTAAGACACCTGTCTTTACATGCACATGAACTTTAATGGCATCCAAGTCTTAGTCCGTAGGGTTCAATATTGAGTTAGCCTACCCTTTGCAGCTATAACAGCTTCAACTCTTCTGGGAAGGCTGTCCACAAGGTTCAGGAGTGTGCCTATGGGAATTTTGACCATTCTTCCAGAAGCGCATTTGTGAGATCAGGCATTGATGTCGGACGAGAAAGCGTGGCTTGCAGTCTCCTCTCTAATTCATCCCAAAGGTGTTCTATCAGGCTGAGGTCAGGACTCTGTGCAGGCCAGTCAAGTTCCTCCACCCCAAACTCATTCATCCATATCTTTATGAACTTTGCTTTGTGCACTGGTGCGCAGTCATGTTAGAAAAGGAAGGGGCCATTCCCAAACTGTTCCCACAAAGTTGGGAGCATGAAATTGTCCAAATTATCTTAGTATGCTGACACCTTAAGAGTTCCCTTCACTGGAACTAAGGGGCCAAGCCCAACCCCTGAAAAACAACCCCACACCATAATCCCCCCTCCACCAAACTTTACACTTGGCACAATGCAATCAGACAAGTACCATTCTCCTGGCAAACGCCAAACCCAGACATGTTCATCGGATTGCCAGCCAGAGAAATGTGATTTGTCACTCCAGAGAACATGTCTCCACTGCTCTAGAGTCCAGTGGTGGTATGCTTTACACCACTGCATCTGACGCTTTGCATTGCACTTAGTGATGTAAGGCTTGGATGCAGCTGCTCAGCCATGGAAACCCATTCCATGAAGCTCTCTATGCACTGTTCTTGAGCTAATTTGAAGGCCACACAATGTTTGAAGGTCTTTAGCTATTGACTCTGCAGACAGATGGCGACTTCTGCGCACTGTGCACTTCAGCATGCGCTGACCCCGCTCTGTCATTTTACGTGACCTATCACTTCGTGGCTGAGTTGCTGTTGTTCCCAGTTGCTTCCACTTTGTTATAATACCACTAACAGTTGAGCATGGAATATTTAGTAGCAAGGAAATGTCATGGATAGATTTATTGCACAGGTGCCAACCTATCACAGTACCACGCTTGGAGTCACTGAGCTCCTAATAGCGACCCATTCTTTCACAAATGTTTGTAGAAACAGTCTGCATGCCTAGGTGCTTGCTTTTATACACCTGTGGCCATGGAGTTGATTGGGACACCTGAATTTAAATATTTGGAGGCAGGCCCAATACTCTTGTAATGTACACTTACCTAGATTATTGCTCAGTATGCTATAATGCTATGTTGTGCATGTCTACAGTCCAGAACAGAAGTGAATAAAATGTATTTCATTTAATTAAACCGAACCAAACATCTGTGTGTTTTTCATACCTCCAGTATTACCTGCTTTTTAAAATTTCTATTGCTAGAACATGTTGGTGACAAAATCTTTTTAAGAATCAGGAAGCTATGCATATGATTGCTGGAGTCGGTTAGCTGCTCTCCATCTTATGTTCATGTTCATGTGGTTTATTCTGTCTTGAATAGTATTCAGTTTTGATTAGCTGTCAGGGATCCCGGCCGCTCGGAGGTGCACGCATGTGCAGATCGCCGACTCACACTAGCCGGCGAGCACTGAGACTTAGGCGATCGCGGCGGTGGCCGCGCAAGCGCACTCGCGATCGCGGACGCGCACCTGTCACCCAATGAGAATGCAATGGGGATCGGAAGAAGTTCAGGGCCTTCCAGAACTCCTGCTTGCTATACTTTGACCTCCAACCCCGAACCTTTTCCTCGGAATCTGTAAGAGTGGGGTTCATTATATCCTTATTGCAGGGAGAACCCCAAGGCTGGGCTCATCGGTTGATGGAGGATCATCATTCCAGTTTAGACTCTGTGTCGTCTTTCTTTAAGGCAATGGCGCTACTCTATGATGACCCACAGCGAGCCGCTTCGGCCGAAGCGACTCTGCATTCCCAGCAACAAGGCCACCGGGCAGCAGAAGATTATGCGGCTGAATTCAGGCGCTGGAGTTGGGGACACACAGTGGAATGACGCAGCTCTGTGCCACCAAGTTTTTTGGGCCTGTCTGAACCACTGAAGGATGAGCTGGCCAGAGTAGGCATTCCGGACACTCTGGAAGATTTGATTCACGTGGCCATTCAAGTCGACCGCAGGCTTCGGGAACGCCGACAAGAAAGGGCCAATCTGAGTTCTAGGCCAACATGGGTGTTACCCCAAGTTCCGCTCCAATCTACTCCCCCAATTGGGAATCGATGTCAGGAAGTGACCGAGGGACCTGAACCAATGCAGATCGGTTTGATGCGGCCTTCTCTGTCTTTTGAGGAACATCAGAGGTGCCGGCTGAACAATTTATGCTAGTATTGCGGAGCAGCTGGCCATATAGTCCGTACGTGCCGAGAAGATCAGTAAGTGTGCATCTGTTGTGTCTGCTGTATCTCCTACCTGCCTAAACAACATAACTCATCTAGCTGTGCCTGTTTCGTTCCAGCTCCACGGAAGAGTCGTACCAGTGACGGCCATTATTGATTCGGGAGCCTGTAGCTGCTTTATCGACCTTGGCTTTGCAGCTCAGCAGCAGATTCCATTGCAGACCAAAGAGCGGGGCCTGAATATATTTTTGGCGGATGGGTCTCAGATAAAGGTTGGTGAATCAAGAGACCCCTCCGATCCACACTACGATAGCTGGGCACCATCAGGAGTTCCTCCGCTTGGATGCCATCACGTCTCCCCTGTTTCCAGTAATCCTGGGACTTCCTTGGCTACGAGTCCATGACCCTCACATCGACTGGAAGACAGGTGCAGTTCAGTTCAGATCTCCTTACTGTCAAAAACACTGTTGCCTCAAGACCCCGGAGTCACTCAGTCCCTATGCTGTTTGTCCATGGGTGAAGAATTAACTCAAGCTATTCCACCGACCTACCACTCTTATCTTGACATCTTCAGCCCACGAGGAGCGGACATCCTTCCCCCACATCGGGCATAAGATTGCCCAATAGACCTCCTGCCAGGATCAGAGATTCCTTTTGGCCGGATTTTTCCCCTATCAGAGCGGGAGTTGGGGGCCTTGAAAGAATACATCGAGGAGAGTCTCAAGAAGGGATTTATCCATCCATCCACATCACCAGCAGGAGCAGGAATCTTCTTTGTAGAGAAAAAAGATCAGTTGCTGAGGCCCTGTGTGGACTACCGGGAATTGAACAAGGTTACAGTGAAGAATCGCTACCCTCTCCCTTTGGTCCCCGAACTGTTCCAGAAATTAAAGGCGGCCTCTATTTTTACAAAGCTGGATCTTTGAGGCGCCTATAACTTGGTCCGTATCCGTGAAGGGGATGAGTGAAAGACAGCCTTTCGCACACGATTTGGGCACTTTGAGTACTTGGTTATGCCATTTGGGTTGTGCAATGCCCCAGCGACTTTCCAACACTTTGTAAATTATATCTTCAAGGATTATCTGGATATCTTTGTGTTTGTCTATCTTGATAACATCTTAATCTTCGCCCTGAGGGAGCTCAAACTCTGGTCTTGGGTTGCTGTCACGACCATCCACTGGCAGGGCACTTTGAAATCATCTAGACCCTGGAGCTGACCCAGCGCACATTTTGGTGGCCAAGTATGGCCAAGGACTGTGAAACTTATGTCAAAACCTGTGTCATCTTTAACAGGAGTAAGCCTACATGGAGTAAAGCCTGGGGGCTACTCCGACCCTTACCGGTACCCGACAGACCATGGAGTATGGTGACGGTAGATTTCATTGTGGAACTGCCACCTTCTCAAAGCCACACAGCAATATTCATGGTAGTTGACCGCTTATCCAAGATGGCTCATTTTCTACTGCTCAGGAATACCCCATCGGCTCCCGAGACCGCGCAACTCTTCATCAAAGAAGTAGTAAGGCTTCACTGAGTGCCTAGGAACATAGTATCAAATTGAGGAGTCCAGTTCACATCGAAATTGTGGAGAACCTTGTGTGAAATGCTGGAAATCAAGCTGTCATTCTCCTCGGCATATCACCCGCAGACGAATGGGCAGACGGAGCGGACCAACCAGACGTTGGAGCAGTACCTCAGGTGCTGTACCTCTTTCCTTCAAGACGATTGGTTGGCACTCCTGCCTCTAGCTGAGTTTGCTTATAATAATGCAAACCATTCTGCCACAAAACAATCGCCATTTTATGCCAACTATGGGTTCCATCCCACTTCCCTTCCGGATCTAATTCCAGAAAACTCAGTACCGGCAGCTAAAGATACCGTAAACTTTTTCTCTTCCAACAATAAATTACTACAGGAAGCAGTAACGAAAGCCCAGGAGGATAACAAGAAAGCATTCGATAAAAGGAGGAAGGGGGAATTGATTATACGCCCAGGAGACCAGGTTTGGTTAGCAACTACCAACCTGAAGATGGCTTGCCCATCAAAGAAGTTGGCACCTAAGTTTATAGGCCCTTTTCCAGTAAGACAACAGATCAACAAGGTAGCTTTTGAATTGGCACTGCCTGAGTCTTTTCGGATACATCCAGTATTCCACGTATCCCTGTTGAAACCTGCAACCCCAGATCCTTTTCCAGATCGCAGATCCAGACCCCCGGTAGCCTTGGACATTAATGGAGAAGAAGAGTTTGAGGTGGAGGCAATTTTGGATTGCAGAAGGAGGGGAGGCCAGGTACAATACCTGATTAAATGGAAGGGCTATGGCTTGGAGGAGAATTCATGGGAACCAGCCCAAAACGTCCATGCTCCTAGGTTGATTAGAGAGTTTCATCGCAACCATCCTCAAGGGAGAGGTCAGTTGGGCATCCGGAGGCTGCCCGGGGGGGGGCAATGTCAGGGATCCTGGGCGCTCGGAGGTGCGCGCATGCGCATATCGCCGACTCACACTAGCCGGCGAGCACTGAGACTTAGGTGATCGCAGCGGCGGCCGCACAAGTGCACTCGCGATCGCGGACGCGCGCCTGTCACCCAATGACAGCACAGGGTGCCCTATTTAATCCAGCCCTGTGCATCTCAAAATCGTCTTATGGTCTTGTTCCTGTGTTCCTGATTGCCCTGTGTTTCTGATTGCCTTGTTGCCGACCCAGCCTGATCCTGATACCATTGTTCTCTCCAGCCCTGACCCTTGGCTTGTCCTGACCATTCTCTGCCTGCTCCCATTGCCTGACCTCCTGTTGCTGAACCCGGCTTGTGACCTAATTATCTGGCTCCTACCTGCTCTACGCCATTGGCGGCTGCCTTTACCACAGCTGGTGTTACTCGGGGGTCGAAACCTTGTCTCAGGCTGCTTCAAGTTCATCCCCACCATCAGGGGCTCTGGTGAACCAGCAGACTGAGGCTTAGACTCCCCGCCCTGAGGGACTCCGGCCAGTGGGCCACTAGAGGCTACCATCAGTCGGCTCCTGACATTAGCTATAATTGTGCAGGCTTATATGAAAGGTAGGGGGCTTCCTTTTCCCTGGAATGGATACCCCTATTACAGCCACCCATATCTATTGGCCAATAGTTACCATGTCTTTCAGTACCATGGGGCCAGAAACCTATCATGATACATCAGGCCCAGCAACCCCATTCAGACAATGGGAGTGCCAACCCTATCAGGTAAACCACAGTTACTTGTGCTCCCTCAGTCCTAGCTTACAGAAATTCTCTGAGGGTTCTATTCTCTGTAGTCAACTCACCTGACAGAGGTCAACCTCCTAAGTCTCAGTCTAGCCCATGCTCCTCCAGACAAGTTACAACAAACGGAAAGAGCATAGAGCAAAAGTGATTACAGAGCTCAATCTCATTTCCGAGAAGACTGAGATTGAGCTCTGCAGTCACTTTTACAGCAATTGTTTTCTTATTCCGAGTCACAATCCTGTGCAATGTCCTTTTGTCTCTTTCAGTCAGTTGACCATGTGAGACGTGTAAATATTTATCACGGGAGCGCGACACTATTTTTTATTATCTTATACAGAAGTGCTTATGCTTATCAGACAATGTTTTCTGTATATGCCGTCATAACCTTTGATACTGTACCTCGCAACACAGCAAATAAATTGACAACTTCAGTCACAGAGGCATCAGCTAAGCGACACCAACAATTTGCCCTCTTTGAAGCTCAGTAAGCTGACATGACTCCGTATTACTAGCAGCACATGCAATGAATGGGAAATTGAGGCTTCCCACCTGTTAGCTAGGTGTCTCATCACACAGCGGAACCAAAAAATGTTACATTACTTCCACTTTCAATGCGAATCATGTCATCACCTTCACACCTGAAAATCATGTAGTGTTTCTGTTTTTTCATCTAACCACTGTATATGCCTCAGTCAAACTGTTGTGGGTCAGTACTTATAACTTACTTTATAATTAATCAATTTAGCTTAGTGTATCAAAGTGTTTCTATAAAGCCCCTTTTTACTTGGGCATTCCGTATGTCTGTTTTTCATCTGTCTGTTTACGGATGAAAAACGGACACCCATGTATTTCTATGGACTAGCTGATATAAATGGTTGATCATCTGTTTACATCCATTAATGTCCATGTCCATTAACATCCTTTTATTTGAATGGAAGAAAACCCTATTTTTCTTCTGTAAAAAAAAATGGAAGTGATGAAAAATGGATGTAAATGGACAAAAAACAGATGAAAAATGGATGTAAACGGACAAAAATGGATGTAAACAGATGTAAATGGACAAAAACAGATGTAAACAGATGTAACCAGACAAAAACGGATGTAAATGGATGTAAACAGACAGAAAACGGATGTAAATGGAAAAAAAGAATGTAAACAGATGTAAACGGACAAAACTGATGTATATGGAATAAACGGGCAGAAAACGGATGTAAACGGACAAAATGGATGTAAACAGATGTAAACGGACAAAAACGGATGTAAATGGATGTAAACAGACAGAAAACAGATGTGAATGGACAAAAACGGACGTAAATGGCAGAAAACTGATGTAAATGGATTAAAAATGGATGTAAACGGTCAAAAACAGATGAAAATGGATGTAAACGGATGAAAAACGAATGTAAACTGATGATACACTGACGTAAACTGATGAAAAACTGATGTGAACTGATCCATTTTTTCTTGAAAAAAATGTGACTGAAGTGATGAAAAAAAACGGAACGCCCGTGTGAAAGGGGCTTAAATGTTTGAATCTTATTGGTGGGTGATGGTAGAAAACGTTCCCTTCATAAGAAAGCATTGAAAATACTGATATGTCAGGCTTTTGATCTCTTCATGCTTGAGTTTATCGCTTCCTCTCCACATATCAGAATGTGCACAAGCTTTGACAGGGCAATCATCAACAGTGCCAAGTTTTATGTCCTCTGTAGCTGATTTCTGTTGGCTTAATTATTTACCAAATGAACAAACATAAAATGTCAGATTCATTTGTGGTTTCAGTATATTGTATTATTGGGCGACTGCATGAGAGGAATGCCAGAAATGTAAACAAGTAAGAAAAAGACTTTCCTATCTGGCAGGCTTTAGATAATGACATTCAAATAGAGAATGCACTTTCGGTGGAAGGGGAATCCTGAGACTTACTTATGTCAACCCCTACGGGCAAGTTTGTCTTTGTATGTAGGAGTTGGATTCAAATACATTTTTCCACCTACAGGTTTTAAACAGATATGGACATGTTTAAGTAAAGATTTAAAATATTTACTCTCCATGCAGAAAGCATGACAATATTGGTTGGCATTTTGTTATTGCTATCAGTATAAAATAGTTTCCAAGGATCCTTTGCTGCTTAAGTTCTGCACCTGAACTTATTATTTACAATGCTGTCTTGAGGCAGTAATACACTACCTTCATGGCCTATTTACTAAACTGAACTATGGAATGTACATTTTTTTATATTTCACCTCGATATAACGCCTTTTCAAGGTCCTGCATCTGTTGTAAGAGGTATTGTGCATGTGCAGAACAACACTAGCCATTGTAGACTGTGTGATCTGAGCCAAGAGTAGCCTTTTGCCCAAAATGTAATGAGTGTAATAGTATTCCAGACAGGATCTGATGTTCACCTAACACTGTGTAACAAGGTGATATTCCCTTGGGGCTTGTTCCGCCCAATTGGCGGGAGGATCATCTATATGAAGAGAGTGAGGGAGGAATGGAGAGAGTGAAAGGGGGAAGATGTAGATGTGTATCAACAAGGAGCACACCTCCTTGGAGGAATCCCGGTAGCAGGATTTTAGATCCGGGAACTGGATTAACAAACTGGACACAAGGGAGACTCTTACGACTGGTATCTATATTGCATTATGCTGCCTTCTGTGTAAATGTTATGCAGCTTGTGAGCAAACTTCCCCTGACCTCCAGAGAAGGTTACTTTTGGGAGATGGGAAACTCTCCCAGCAGAGAGGCTATTTCCAGAAACCCAACAGGGTCCTCAAATGGACTGATGGAAATGACAAATAATTATTAATGATACTATCTTAAAGGAACAGGCATGACTTCAAATGGTAAAGAACAACTCAGTATATTGAGGCCTATTAATGTTTAAATGGTGCAACAAAAAGAAGGGTGATGAGAAGAGGGATTAAATAACAGAGATAATAGTGCACTTGGCATACAGGGCAATTGACAACAACACAGCCTAAAATAATACTAGCCACCCAGACCAGCTTAAACAGTAACAACGCCACCCAAAGTGTGGCAATGAGCAGCTTTAAAGACAGATGTATCAATCCCATACTGCTGAAATGCACAAGAGGTAGCTATGCCAAGCCTAAGGCATCCTGATGACCACTGTCAGGGCCTGAGTGGTTAAAAGTAATCAAAAGGAACTAGTTTGTGGGCAAATTAAGTAACCCAGTGGCAGTCATTGAGTTGTTTTTTCTACCGGCTACCGTTGGGGCCCTTTAAAGTGTTTCTGCCCATTAAGACCTTTTAATGGGAACTAGTTTGTGGCCACAAACTAGTTTCCTTTTAAAAGGAACTAGTTTGTGGGCAAATTAAGTAACCCAGTGGCAGTCATTGAGTTGTTTCTTCTATCGGCTACTGTTGGGGTCCTTTAAAGCGTTTATGCACTTTAAGATCTTTTAATAAGCTTGCATCCAGTTAAGGTTCCATAGAGAAGTAGCAGTAGTAGTAACAGAGATTGGATAAAGCCAAGTCAGGTGCAAGAGTAGTTCCCGAGAAACAGCAATATCTTGAATATTAGCATACTATGGTACCCTACCGTGTATTGTATGTAGTGCTTCTAGATGTGGCTGTAAAGGATATGGCAGGATGCCTGTTTCTTAATAGCTCTGTTTCTGCAGACAATGTTGATAACAGGCCAACAGCCCTCTCACCAGTCCTGCAATATAGCTGTTGGTAGTGGAGGTAGAAGTGGCCCCTTCGGTTTCTAACTGAAGTGGACAGCTCTATAGGTGGTGATGAGCGATCTCTCCAGCCCTTCTGCAGTGAGGATGTGGATGCTACACCTGTATACTGATTCCGAACTGAAATTGCTTTGGGTGCAGGCTTCCTTTGTGCTAGGGTCCTGAAGAGCTAGTAGCACTTCTACTGAGGTCCTCACTCTCTCTCTTCCTGGTGCCAACAGCCCTCAACTCTCCCAAGGAATCTGGTAAAAATCCCCCTTCCACTCACCATGAGTCTCATGGCTGTGTCTTTCCCCAGCTGCCCTTGGGGATAGATAGATAGATAGATAGATAGATGTTTTTGCTCTTTTGAACTGCTGATAAAGCACCCAAGAGCTTGTTCACCCCAGCCTGCATACTATATTGTGTGTGCGCGCTGGTGTGCGTTGTGTAGGGGGTGCATTGCATTGCGACGAGCTGCAAAGATATGTTGTAATGCAGACATGCTACATTTTCATGCAGTACACCTGTATGGTGTGTACAAGGCACATAGAAAACAATAGTTCTATGCAGAGCAACGCAGGTCAACTATCATGATGTGAACAATCCCTACAGAGAAACTAAATAAAAATGTACCTCCTTCTTCTTGTGTTTACGGGGCAGGAACTGAAGTGAAATCTTAGATTTGAATGCCAAACCACTTGTGGAGCCCAGGCTGGCCAACGGACTGGAGTGTCTTCTCGCTAGATTTGCCTACTCTGCATTCCCCAGGAATATTCCTGGAAAGATGGGGACGTCATACTCAGCACTGCGGAAGATGAAGGTAACGTTTTTTCTTTTTAGAGGAACAATATTATTAGTAGGCGACTTTTATAGGTGGAGGGGACCTGGACAGGATAAGCAAACCTAGAGCTTGAATTTTAATGCAAATTCCTCCTTAAATACCATCACTCCTCACGTGGTTCAAGGGTAGAAGGTCAGAAATGTTTTTATCAATTTGCCCCATATAGGACACCCCACCCGGGACAAACAACTCCCTTTAGGAACTCCCAGATAAGGAACAGAAGAACGTGTATGTACCAGAAAGTCATTAGGTACGTGTTTGGATTAATGAAAATGTTAAAAGCCTGAAGAGTGAATTTTGTACGGGTGAAGAGAAGGACAAATGCTGTTATTTAGGATAATGTGTTTTCCTCTCAGTGACAAATTATATCATAAATTGTGTCTTGTTATCATCACAGCTAAAAATAAATTGCATCTAAATGTGAAATGAAACATTATGGCTACAACACCAACAAATAGCTGAACGTGCTCCTATAAATGTCATGTAAACATGTTGCTTGTATCCAATTATAATCGTATGATGTCAGTGGACACAAAATATAATTCCATTCATCTCACAAAGTTGCTGAGAATGCCCATAACTCAGCTACCTGACAGCCAATCACAATTAACCCTGGGCTAGCAACTGGCTGCTAGAGGTATACAAGTTACATAGTTAGTCTGGCTGAAAAAAAGACAAAAGTCCATCCAATTCAACCAATAAAAAAAAAAAAAAAAGTTATAATTACCCACAGTTGATCCAGAGGAAGGCAAGTTGAGTCTCATTGGTTGCAGCAGGCCAGTACACACAGTTCTTAGTGTAGATCATTTGATCATGATTTTTCTAGTAAGATGTTTTTGTTTAACCAGTTGAGTTCCAGCCTGTACTATCCCTTCGTTACAAGTAGGATTGCACCGATAACATTTTGCATTGATGAGTGCTCGCCGATACCGATTATCTTTGCAGTGCAAATGAATGGGGTCAAATCACACTACAAAGAATCACATTTGATTTGAACAGGAATGCAGTGTGATTCCTGTCTGAATCACATACGGTTTCCATGTGGGTGCGGTGCGATTTGAGCCATACAAACTGAATGGACTCCAATCGCACTGCAAATTGCACCACACCCGCAGGGAAATCGCATGTGATTGGGACAGGATTTGCACCACATTCCTGTTCAAACTACATGTGATTATTTGCAGTGTGATTTGAGCCTATTCATATTGCATGGGCTAAAGTTGCACTGCAAAGGTTACAGGCACCCATGCATTTGCATGAGTACGAGTATCTGTGCAACCCTAATTACAAGGCCATTTTTCAGTTTACAGTGTTGTGACAGTTTGAGTGACAAATACTCTATAAGGCAACACTGAACCCAAATAAATGTTTTATGTTTTTGAGATAGATAAAGCTTTCTTTGGATATTATTTAATAACTACTTTTTTTTTATTTTCTACAATAAAAATGAAAAAAGTCTAGCAAATTAGGTTTGCTTACTATTAATTTTTTTTTTTTTTACAAAAAAGATCCCACAGTCTTTGGTGTTCAGTGGCACCTTAAAACACCCCTGCTTTGCAATAAAATCTCACAATCATTTGTGGCCAGTGATGCTTTTATACCCCTCACCCCCTCAAAATAAAAAAAACAATCCTGTAATCATTGGTGGCCAGTGAAGCTTTATAACTGCCACAAAACAATCCCATTTTCATGGCTGGTAAATGGCACTTTAAGAAACTGCCACCTGCACATTTGATCTGCTGTGATCCTCCTTACTGCTGTGTCTACAATCATTCACCCTATTCACAAGAAAGGACACAGGAGCTGAATTTCTGGGGCTGAATGTTTGTAAATATTGTTTACACTTGTGATTACTGTGATTGGTTTACAGCGATCATAAGGCACAGAGCCATTTTGATAAGCTCTGTACATCATGACTGTCCAATTACAGCTCAGATCACAGTCATTCACTTGAGTGTTTTCGGAAGCGCTGTGTATAAGTGGCACCCCAGAAATAACAGTTCACTGCTTCGCAGTTATTTTTTACAATGCAACACTACTAAGGCTGCTGGCAACATTATTTAGTAACGAATTAATATCTGTCTGCTTATTCCACTGATTGTGCAGAGTGCAAACTACTGCAGTTTGCCTGAGAACTTTTCAGCAGATGTCCAAAGAACTGAGCCCCATCATCACCCATAGATGTTAAGGAACCGAGGAAATTGATGGGTTTATCTCTTTGCTGGAGATTTTCTTTAATTTTCAGTTGACAATTTCATTGGGGTATTTAAAAGAAGAAATTCTTTAACATTAGAGAATCAATCAGCAAGTCTTTCATTTCTGATCAAAGCAGAAGGGCGTTATGAAATGAAAGGACAGCAGCCTGCATTCTAACCATTCACACTGAGCTCACTGACTGGCTCAGCTGGCCATATGATTTTCTAGGTAAAGTGATCACAGGTAGCTAACAACTATGAAAGGTGACATCATGACAATAATCTGACTCTTTATTAGGTGATTATGGAGAATGCCTTTGATCTCACTATACTATTTAAAGCATTGTCATTGTAAATGCTTGTAATAAATGTTTATTTACCTATTGTATATTACTGTGAGATCTGTATTCCCAAGTTTTCCCAGGACATTCCTGGTTTTATTGGTTATTTATAGCACTGCATTTTTATGTACTATGAAACCTATGAATATGTGATCTGGAAGGGAAAAATGTTCAATAAAGTGGCTAGGAAAGACACCTGTCTGAGACACTGAGTCACATCTATAGCAACAGTGGACCATGCCTGCATAAAGTGTGTTGAAACAGACACTTTAGGAAATTTGTGTGGCAGGGTTACAACACAGATGCACATGTGGGACCTGCGGACAGAGGATTGTTACCCTATAACAGGAAGTGCCTAAACAAGGACTTTTACAGCAGGATTGTCAGTTATTATTGTAGCCTCCCAAGCGGTCTGATTTTGTTTGTATTTCTGTGCTCAAAGCGGTATTTGTTTTTGCATGGAAATATGTATTTTTTTTATTGTAGGCCTGTAATATTTAGGAATAACTCACTGAAATCTGTCCGAACAAGAGTCTAGTAAACATCCCGGGTATGTTAAAATTTGAAACACAAAATCATAAATTATAATTTAATAAATAATCCTAAAAAATAATAATATAATAATAATAAATTTAATTCAATAATATAATCAAACCAAAAACACTGAAATTTGAAATATAGCGCCAAGTTCGCACATCACTGAGCAAAAGTCGCAAAATCGTTTTCAGTGTCTGATGATGAATTTCCTCACGAATCATTATCACTCAATTCTGCAAGTGGTTCTGATTTACTATCGCTGTTCTCTAGCCGGTCTAAAACTGCTTTTGACCTAAAGGGATGCTTTTTGGACGCCATGGACGTTTCTCAGTTTCCAGGCAGAAAGAACAGTAAAAATGCAGGCAGGGCACAGGACAAAGCACTCGGGACAAAATGTATGTGAAATGGTTTGATACAGTAATGTTTTACTATGTGATTTTAGTGTATTTAGTGAATGTCACTTTTTCACATTTTTAAATTGCCCGCCAGCTTCGTCTCCGTACGTCCCGACGTCGCAGGGGACGGAACCCAGAAGACAGATGCCGGCATCCGCCGGAGGACATTGCCGGGGACACTGCAGGAGGGACATCGCGAAAGCGAAGGACAAGGTGAGTGCAGAAGAGATCCCGGAGCAGCGCTGCAAGGTATTCTTGAGTGTAGCTCGGGGTTACCGCTTGTGGTGCTGAAACTTTACCCCGAGCTACACTCGGGAACACCGCCAGGGAGGTTAACACCATGGTGCAGAGACATCAGTTTTTCTGCACGCATTCTGCAAGGGCATGGCAAAATTATTATTATTATACAGGATTTATATAGCGCCAACAGTTTGCGCAGCACTTTACAATGTAAGGGAGACCGTACAATCACAATACATTTAAGTACAGAAGGAATAGGAGGGTCCTGCTCGTGGAGCTTACAATCTAAAATCAATTGTTCTCTATGTGCCCAGTTCACACCACATTACTAGTATCACGTGCAGGTTTTTTCTGCTCTGGAATCTGCAACGTGTATAAAGCTCTTTGAAGCGGGCATGACTACTGATGTCTCTGCAAGTGAAATCTGTGCATCAGTTTCCATCAGTTTTCTGCATGTATGGTATGAATGAGGTCTAATAAAAGCTGCAGATTGAAAATGTCTTGCAAATGATGCAGCTAATGTGCGATTTTATCTTTTAAGTTTACATCTACTTTAAATTTTGGATGGACAGGTATACTTGAACTATGGGCATTCAATATCCTGTATCTGATGAATAAGCTGTAAATAGTCACCATTTCACTATATAGAACACAGGGGTTACTATTGCCTTGTCCTCATCTGATCTCATTGTTTAGGACCCTGCAATTTACCTGTAGGGCCAGCACGACCTTGACCAAAATACAATTTATGCCCTGTGCTCCATACTGTTTGCACAACTTAGTATTGGTGGTTAGTAGCCTAATTACTATTTAGAATATAGCAGTATCTCAATGGAAACTCCTGATTAAAAGGTAAATAAACTTTCACTTTGGCTGTGTCGAATGACTTTTATTTTGATTATGATTCAGCAGAAGATTTTGTTTGCCTAGCTGGTGGAATCCGGCAAACACATTTCAAGGTTCATATCACCCGCCTGGCTTTATGATGTAAGTTGCTGATAAGTGATGTGAAAAGCACATATACTGTATAAAGGTAAAGTACGTTAGCAGGTGCAATACCCTGGAAACCTTATCAATTATCACATTGTTTTTCATAATAAAACTGCTGCTCATAAACAGTAAAGCAGAGTAATAGCAATGTCAATACATGTGTATTGAAGTACCCTGAAATATGTACACTTTGCCTTGAATTGCCACTGAAAAACAGCAGCACACTTCTCAGTATGTGAGGGTGTCTAGGCATTCCTGTACCTATAGCCTTATAGCTCTATATCTGCATTGTGAAAAGTAAGGAACTGCTTCCTCTGGCTGCTAGAGGATTTTCTATGTTATAGATCAGGGATTATTATTATTTATTTTTTTATTAGTATACAGGATTTATATAGCGCCAACAATTTGCACAGCGCTTTACAAAATGAAGGTAGACATTAGAGTTACAATACAATTTGATACAAGAGGAAACGGAGGGCCCTGCTCGTTAGAGCTTACAATCTAGGAGGAACGGTTGAGTGATACAAAATGTAATAGCTGTGGGGGGGATGAGCTGATGGAGGAAATAAATGGCGGTTTACTAGGCAGAAGCAGGGATCGTCTAAAGAAGGCTAGATTAGGAGACAGCCGGACAGATTGGGGTAGGGAGTTCCATAGGATGGGAGAAGCTCGGGAGAAGTCCTGGAGGCGACCATGGGAGGAGGTGACATGGGAATTAGAGAGAAGAAGGTCTTGGGAGGATCAAAGGGAGAGATTGGTTGATATTTTTAGACCAGGTTGGTGATGTAGCTGGGGCAGAGTTGTGGATGGCTTTGTAAGTTGTTGTTAGTATTTTGAATTTTATTCGTTGAGCGAGTGGAAGCCAGTGGAGGAATTGGCAGAGAGGGGTAGCAGATACTGAACAGTTGATAAGGTGGATGAGCCTGGCAGCAGTATTCATGATAACCTATTTAAAGGTAAGCCAATGAGTAGGGATCTCCAAACTTTATAAATAAAGGGCCAGTTCACCATCCTTCAGACTTTAGAGGGGCCAGACTGTGGACAGTGAGAGTAAAAAATGGCTGGCATAAGTTAGAATAGACAATGTGTCCAGCTTGGTGGTCATTTAGAGTAAAAAAAATTAATTGTGCCCTATTGTTGGTATATGTGGAGGGAATTATGCCCAATTGCTGGTGTCAGTAGAAAGAATGGTGCCTCATCGTTGGTTTCAGTGGAAGAAATTATGCCCATTTGTTAGTGTCATTGAAAAGAATGGTGCCTCATTGTTGATTTCAATAGGAGGAATAGTGGATTATATCAGTGGGAGGAATAGTGCCTCAAGGGCCAGATCAGTGCAAGCAGAGGGTCACATCTGACCCATGGGCTGCAGTTTGCAGACCACTGTTATAGATGTACGCAGGTGTAGTTTGGCCTCCCTTCAAGGGTGGCACTGTTTGGCGGCCACCATGCAGAGAGGCTGAAAAACAAGGGGGAACTCAGGTTCTTCTGAGTCCTCCATAGCTGTCATCAGTAAGCAGCTGCCTGTTGGACACTGCTGCATTAATTGACCTCCAAGGTGATCTTTTGTGTGGCTGGTGCTAATAAATAGCAGTAAATAGTACTATCACATTAATACCTTTTACTGCATCAACTATTCTCTGTGAGTTTTCTTCACTGCAGGCAGTGAACCTGGGCCCCGCCTGCATAGAGACATCTACAAATATTATTTGTGTCTAAGCCATCCCCTTTGTCTAACGTTCCTCCTGAAAAATAGCAGAGCACTTCCTGGTATATGAGTGTGCCTAGGCACTCCTGTGTCTATAGGCTTGTAACGGTATATTGGCAGTGTGAGATTTAAGCACTGGTACCTCTGACTGCTTGTCTCATGAGGTTTAGAATGAGATTTGGTGATGCTTACCTCTGTTCTCCTTGCTGAAAGCTTTGACATGGGGAAGCAAAACCCTGCCTCTACCAAGATGGCTGCCTCTATACAGAGACACAGTGCAGAACAAAACATCATGGGCCAGTAATGAGGAAAGATCAGCTACGGGGAAAACTGGTGACTGCTCCTTTTTTTTTCTTTTTGCCTTTTTTCGGGTACAGCTTCCTGAGTTCAGTTCCTCTTTATCTCTTGTTATAGGGATGAGTGTCAACTATTGGATTTATTGTCACTCCTTGCTTCAGAAAAAGCTGCCACCAGGACAGGAAGTGAGGGTAATTCTCCCTAACTGGGGCATAGACAGCATTAAAAAACCTGTCTGGCACCTTGAGGAAGGGGTCTGGTGGGACCTGAAGCATCAGTGGAGGTGGATTATGGCATTTTCACTATAATTTTGATGTAGGCTCAATAAATAGCAGAGGTTTTCACATGGAGTACTGGCTTTGTATACATTTTGATTTATAACACACTATCACTTATAGTTGTGAAACTTGTGGCATTATGCTGGACCTGACAATGGTCTGTCCCTTTCTCAATCTATCAAAACATTAAAGAGGAACTTTATCAACCAACATTAACTATTTTTAATCCTAGACAGGATTTTTACTTGTTTTTGTTTACATTTCTTCACGTGCTTCCTAGTTTCTGGCCAGCACATCCTTCTGCCTGTGTGTCTGAGCTAAAGGCAGATGGATTTCAGGAAGTAAATGCTTGAATTAATTTCTCAACAAAATAAAGCATGGAGACATGGCTGAATGGATGAGTTTGTTGCTCAGGTACAATTTAGTTCTGCTTTAAACACAGTTTGGGCTGGAGTTCTACTAAAATATTATTAGAATATACTGTCAAATCAGTATCGGTCCCAAAACTTTTCTATGCCTGCTTGTGCAGTATTTTATGTATGGATTTCTACAGCTATCTCATTTCATTTCTGACATAAAAATGCAGACTATGAACAGTGTGCATTGAGTTTTGCTTTTTTTTTTCCAGAGTTATTACAGGTTCTCTTTAAGATGACCCCAGGAGTTTAGCAGATTACTACTTCACCTAGACATCAATGACATGATCCCCAAGCGGTCCCAACCACATACATTACTGCACCAGTATGATTTTTTACATACTATCCCTTTTAACCACTTACCCTCCAGAGGATTTACCCCCCTTCCTGACCAGGTCATTTTTTGCGATACTTTAACTGACAATTGCGCGGTCATGCAACACTGTATATAAATTACATTTATGTCCTTTTTTTCCCATAAATAGAGCTTTCTTTTGGTGGTACTTGATCACCTCTGTGGTTTTTATTTTTTGTGCTATAAACAAAAAAAGACTGTCAATTTTGAAAAAAAAAAAAACAATATTTTTTACTTTTTGCTATAAAACATATGAGCCAATAAAAAAATAAAATGTATTTTAAATTTAGGCCAACATGTATTCTGCTTAAAAAAATCCCAATACGTGTAGATTAATTGGTTTTCGTGAAAGTTATAACGTCTACAAATGAATTTTTTTTTGTACTAGTAATGGTGCCGATTAGTGACTTATAGCGGGACTGCGGCAGGCATTCTGACACTGGGTGAGAACTGACTAATGCTGCTGTGCAGAGAGAGAGAGAAAGCAGTATGTCCATGATGACAGTAGAGAAATCTTTGTTGTTTACACACAGATCTCTCCCCTCTCAGCTTCAGCGGCGATCATTGAGTACTGGCCGGGACCCGGTGATTGACATCTGCTGCAACCAATGGCAGTGGGTGTAAGGCGGTGTGCGCGCGCTCTCTACCCGGAAATGCGAAATCACGTATATTTACATGATTTTGCGCAGAGTGGCCGCCCTGTAGTCCCTTTCTGCTTTCTTCATTCTATAAGCTGTAATAATCATTACTGTATTTTTTTGTTTTTGTTTTATTAATTTCAGGGCACTTTCACATTTACAGTCTTTTTATGCATTGTAACAATGCTTACAGGAGAATAGCAAAGATTTGCCATGTTGTGTTAAAAAAAAGTGTCATAGCACCTGCTTCTTCAATATGTTCGCACTCACATACCATCCATTAGAAAATAGGAGAGCTAACAGTACAGCTTGACAGCGATAATAAAATCATTGTCACTACAGAGATGAAAATGCAAATTATAACCCGTGAGGAGCCGTGATTACAGATAAGGTGTACTTTCTATTCTTATGGCAGTGATGTTAAAGACACTTTTACCCAGATTCAATAAAATCTCTCAAGGTGATAGAACGCTCCAATTTCTTAGGTCATTACTGAATGCTGAGTTCACTTGGCTAATGTGCCTCCTACAGCTTGAAGTGCTGCTGGTGGCGTTGCAATCGGCTAGCAGATTTTGAGAATACATAAGCAGGACTCATTAACAGCAATAGGCAGAAGCAGTAGGCGAGTGCTGCCACACACCTTTCTACTGACACTGCTAACGTACTAGTGGTGTTAATTGAATGAGGCTGTTTGATGTTTGCCAGATGATGTGCAGGACTATGGGTGTTACAGTACAGTTAAAGTGGTTGTAAACCTCTGCAATTAAAAAAGGAGCAAAGCACATCCTTCGATAGTGTGTACTTGCCTCTATCCAAATCACCTAGTGTTCTTTCTGTCTCCTCTCTCATTCCTCTGCTATCTGCATGAGTCAATTCTGACAGGTGATGCTGATTCTAAGGGGTCCAGGGGGATGGCCCTTTATCCCCTCCCCCCTGGTACACAGCAGGTGATGACAGCCTCAGCTGTGCATGTTTCCCTATGAAACTGTGTAGGGGCGGTGTCAATTCCCTCCACTCAGGTTTCAGATTACACTCAGCTCTATGCTGAATACTGTGCAGTGTGTGACATCAAATCTCCACCCCCTGTCTTCTGGAGCTCAGAAATGCTGTTTAAATTCTGCACTTTGAATGGTTGTAGAGGAGAAAGGGCTGCAGAGAAAGAGGTACAACGTATGTGGGAGGATTTATTTAATCTCTGTGTATCACCTGAGGGTAGTCACTTCACCAGGTATATGTAAGGACTTACAACTACTTTAAAATGTAAGGATAGGTATATATGGCCTGGTTGACAGTGGGAGACCTTCAATGTTGTGTCTGAAGTAAAGACAGAAATCATACACATCTTCAGAGCTCCTAACCCAGTTCCATGGGAATTTCCAGGGCCACAATCTTACCCAGTGCTGTCAAACTATGTATGTTCTCTGAGTAGGGGTATCCTAAACTGCAGCACCGAAACAGTTTTTTCTCCACCCTTTCCCATTGACCATTCACAGAATACGATCTGAGAGAGTCTCTCTGTAGCTGAAGCATTGTCGTGCTTCATCTGTTTGGAAGAAGAGGCAAAATGTTCGGCAGCCTCAGAAAAGGTTAGTCCTATACTTCAAAGTAAAGCAGCCATAGGTTACAATGACAGAACCAAGGACCAACTGCAAAGAGAAAGAAGACATTTTTACAAGGACGAGCTGGAAAGAGAAAGAAAAGATTATACAGGTAAGCAAGAGCCATAATACATTTGTGAGCAAATGTTTTTCTGCTTGAGTTCTTTTCTAACATATGTATATCTGTCCATACAGAGTATACCCTTGAGTTGACTGAGCTTTTTTTAGCTGTGCAAACAATCCAGACCTATAAATAGTCTTTCATTTCTCTTTACCATGCAGACTAAAGAGAACTGCTAGCTCCGTTTGTTTATTTTTTTGTTTTGGAGGATTAAAGGCAATTTAATGTCACGCCTGACTTTTATTACAGCTAAGGAATTCTAATTATAGAATGTTTCATTTTCTGCTACTCCTAAGTATTTACTTTTCCGTCTGATACAGTAACTATAACTAGAGCAATTTATGGCTTTAGTGCGCAAGTGACTATATACAACCTATATATTACATCACAGGCAGAATCATATTGAAGGGTGGATTATGTAAAGGAAGAACTAGACCGCAGGTGGATAGCAAGCCACAAACGATGCAAATACAAAACTGTTTTTTCTTTACTGCATTCAACCTATAGTCATGGAATCAAGTCAACAGTTTATTATGCTATGATAAAATGACCTTTTGGATCATTCACATTTAAAAGCATTCAGTATTAACCACTCCGGGGCTTGCCTTGAGTTTCAAGTGTGCTTTTTAAAGGACATGTGTACCCAAACTGATATATCAGACTTTAATAGATGTTAGAGAGCGAAACTACTAGATAGCTGCTTTTATTTCTAGAGGACTCCACTGGTGAGATCTTTGCACTTGAAGTCCTCTGTCTGCATACCCGTTTGGCAATTAATGGGAGTACTTACTCTACCTGCTGATTTTTAGGAGCTGGAACACACAAAGGTGGTCAGGAACACCGAAACCTCTTAGCTGGACAGGAACCGAATCAGGAATTATGGTATGAAGATCTTGTTGGAAAATCCATAACAGTCCAAGGGATCACTCCATCTATAGTTAAAACATCACTTATTCACATAAACTGAAAAAAACAACAATCAGCACTCAAGTGTTGCATGGATACAAACTTATTAGGGTTACTTCCTGCGAGAGTTCATTCAGTATTTTGCATAAAACTGCTGCTGAAATGCAAAATAGAATTCATGGCCTTGAAGCTCCCTCCAGACTAGGAAAAATGGTAAAAATACTACAAAATAAACACCAGCATTATATAAAATCCTTGATACATTTGTATTCAATAATGTACTTGGTACTTTGTTTAAGTGTGTAAAACATAAAATCCATACAAGCAGAAACTCTCTTTAACCAATAGGCACAAATGTCCAACTGTCCGCGCTTTAATTTTAATTAGGTAAGAAATAGGATCATTTTGTGCAAAGAGGGTTCATGGAGGCATGCTGCATCAGGGCTATTTAAAGGCAATTTTAACGCTATTCAGGTGGCTTTAAAGAGGAGAGTATGTCCTTGAACGCGTAAGCTGCTATGGGCATTGGAAGCAGTGTTTAGACTAAGGTTCGACAGTTGGACATCTATGTCTAAGGATTCAAGAAAGGTTCTATTTGTATGGATTTTATGTTACACAAGGTTACAATAATTACCATTGTGAGTACAAGATATCAATTTAAAAAAATATGTATTCAAGATATTACACAATGCCAGTGTACGTTGTGTTTATTTTAAAGCATCACTATCTCTTATTTATAGACTGACTCTTTGAAGAGTAACCAGTAAACTTCTAATGCTTTCATAGAGACACTGTGCCTGTGTTTTCGTCACAAGGTCACTAAATGTATCATGTGAAAATATAACTAAACCCTAAGTAAAAACATCTTGCCTATGGCCAAAATTGGCCAAAATGTATAACAGAAATAGTACAGGCAGGTGTTTATAATATAAAACACCCCAGATGGCGCAGTACTGTAAAAGTGGCCAGCAACAGGACAATTTTAATGAGCAAAAGTAATGCCAGAGAAAAAGAGCACAGTCTGGGGTTTATTAATTAGGGCTAAGAAGCCTAACTGGTGTATGCCAAACTTTTATTTTATCTATAGAGATAGGTAGGTGACGTGAATATGAGTGATACGGTGTGAGGTGATTTAAGTGCACACTGTTTTTGCACTTTTTTTCTTTCACATGATGCTGCGACATGCTGTGAACAGAAGGCAACTCTAACAACAAATGAACAGCAACAAGTGAATGTAGGAAACCTGATGTTTCTCTGTTGTTGTTAAGTAATGTTTTTGGGTTCCCAACCTGTATCTGGACTGTGCAAAGAGAAGAAGCAGATTGTGAACAATCCTAAAGCTTAATCATGTTTTTTTATTCATTCCACAGGTAATATTCAGATCCACCACAGTTAACCGAAAGAAAAACACACTCACTAGAGGGAGTTGACCAGTTTAGTGAATAATCTGCTCTAACAGCACTTTTGATTAATCCTGGTCTTCCCCATCACAGACTCTGCTAAACATGTATCCTCATTGAGATGAATTAGGCAAAGATGAAAGTCATAACAGTGCAACATAGTTTAGTAAAATGTTAAAAAAACTGAGGAATGGTGTGGACTGTGAAGCAGAGGTCGAAAGCCTGGGAAAACCTGCCGCTGACCATAATAGGTGCATTCATTTAGTAATAATTAAAATCCTTTCTGTACTTCCTGTACTATTATATGCTCTACATCATTCCCTTGTTTGGATCCCTAAATGTTTATTTTGCACTCTTCATTCTTTGATAAGCTAATTTATTTGGAGATCCCACCCCCCAGATTCAATAAAACAATTATTTGTAGACCCTGGACACAAGATGGTCTGGCATGTCCAGACCTCTATATCTACTTTTTGGCAGGATTTATTACCCATGCACATAATTCGGTCAGCTCGGATGGTTCTAATGTAATCTTGGAAGCAGCTCACTCAGGCTCCTATGAAGCTCTTCATAATCTTCCATATCATGGTCTTGAGCTCTTACAATCCAAGTGGAAGGTGGAAGTTCCAGATTTGGATGGAAAGGCCTACCTTACAACGCAGAGATTACATTGTATTTACCCCACAGTAGAACCTAATTGTTTGACGGTGCAGAGACACAGCTGCAGACTTTTTTCATGTTTTTTTGGTCCTGTTCCTGCTTACAAGCATTTTGGGCTGATATCTTACAGTTTATTTGATCAGTAACCACAATTTCCATCCCTCAAACAGTGGCCATTTGTCTACTGGGCTTGGTCAACCATCTAGCCTTTTCTAGCGCCTCTAGAATGCTCTTGGGTCTACTTCTGTTCTATGCTACAAAAGCCGTTGTTTTGGAGTGGAAATCAGATGGACCCCCTACTTTAAAGAGCTGGAAGAAACTGGTCAATTTAGCGATTCTATTGTGTAAAATGGCATATCTCTCCTGAGGTAGCCCCAAGAAAATGCCATAAGGTCTGGGATATGTGGATTGAATCTCCCTCTACTACTAATGCTAGAGATGATACTGTGCTTGACTAAACTAGATAGTGTGTGAATTCTATGTTCCTTGAGAGGGAGAGGCTATGCAGGGGTTGATCTGCCATGGTCCCCTCCCCCCCCCGTACCCCCTCTTCACCTTCTAGCAGCTTTCTGGGACTATACAGTATATATTGCTCATACTACACCTTAACCACTAAAGTTTGAATTGCTTACGCACGTATAGGGGAAGCACACCAGTCACTCTACTGCTGCTGACTGCGTATAGCTCCTTGCCTTCCTATGTGATGATGGCACTGTGCATTGGTTCCACCCTACATGTTTCATCACTATTTGACTTCCTCAGGAGTGGCCCTAGCTGGCCTATATGCACATTACTGCATATGCATTGTGTCTGCACATGGTAAAAGTCTTCTTTGATATTCACACAGCAGCTGTGAAGTTTATATCAACAGTTTTAACATTTTATTCTAGCGTGGACTTTTCATGTACATTTGGATTAAACATGAATTGGCTGATTTGACATTATAGTGCATATATCAGTAATTCAATACCACAAATTGAATATCTGCATCCAACTGCTGGAAAGACAAAGCTAATGAAAACTTATTTCTGATTGGTTTCTGCACGCTACACTTTGTACTGTTACTAAATAAGAACATTCATTATTTAATACAGCCAAAAAGCGGATGTATTGAGGCTTGCCATGCATTTCATTTGCCTGTGCCATTCTCTTGGTTTGTGTGGTTCACTATTGTTGCTCTATTCCAGTCTAGACAGCTTCACGGAGGATAAAGAAGTCAATAGTGATGCTTGCTGATCCAGCAGGGCATGGGCTGAGCGTGGAGCTGGCATTAATCACTAGATTCCTGCAGAATAAATGTGTCTTTATTTGGTAACGTTTGTAATTAATCCTGCTCCCGGCAGACACACAGACTGAAAATCAATGCATTAACTAATGATTACATGTAGACGTGGTGAGATGTGTGCCCAAAAAGACATTTAGTCCTGAGATTTACAGTGTGTAAACCTTTGTGAGGACATTTGAAGATATGCAAATGCTGTGACATAAATAATATTATGAGCGTGTCTGAAGGCAGAACTGTCCATGTTGCCCATAGGTAATCAGACTATACTTTAAACTGAAGGTCCAGTCAAAGTCTAAAAAAAATACAAGCAGCCACAGCTAAACTGTAGCTGCTGACTTTTAAAAAACAGACAATCACCTGTCCTTTGATCCAGCGGTGTCCTCACCACAGCCAGTTTCACCAGCCATCCTCTTTCCCCCGTACTGGCATCTTAAGTGTGGGCCCTGAGCTGTGACAGCTTGTGGCTTCACAACTGGGTGCTCACTGCACATGTGAGAGTAGCACTGCACTTTGTGAAATGTCACGTGTCCTAGAAGACTACAGGGAGGGAGGACAACTTCTGCTTCCAATTACCTAAATGATCTGATCGGGGGGCTTCCGATCACCAACCCCCCCCCCCCCCCCCCCCCCCGCTCCCCAATGGTGCCAGTCCTTAACGGGGACCAAGGGATGAGGTTTTAAAGCAGAACTTCCCCTTTTGAGTGGAGCTCCACTTTGAGGAAAGGACATACATTGCAGGGCCTTGATGCAAAGGGACATTTTTTCTCCAAGTATGTCCTCTTGCCATGATGCTGCGACCCTCAGGTAAAGTATGTGTATAGCAGCCTCTCTCCATGGCATTGTGTGCCCCAGGAATACCAAATGTACTTAGAACCCATACACCATGGGGCTGTGTGTCCCCAGGTACGTGGCTAAATACCCTCTTTCCATGGACCTGTGTGCCCCCAAGTATTTGGCAATACCCTCCTGCCATGGTACTATGTACCCTCAAGTTTGTGAATGTGTTCTTCCCATGGTATTGTATGCCCCAGTATGTGAATGTCCTCTTGCAATGGTGCTGTGTACCTCAGGTATGTGTTGCCCTCTTTCCCCAGTCCTAAGTACCCCGGGTATTTGCCATGCTTCCAGGTATTTATGTGTCCTCATGCCCTGGTACTGTATGTCCCCATGTGTGTAAATTTCATCTTGCCATGTGTGCCCCCAGATACATCTATGTCCTTTTGTCAAGGTGCTATGTACTCCAAGGAAAATCCATGTCCTCTGTCCCTCAGGTAAAGTATGTGTATAGCAGCCTCTCTCCATGGCATTGTGTGCCCCAGGAATACCAAATGTACTTAGAACCCATACACCATGGGGCTGTGTGTCCCCAGGTACGTGGCTAAATACCCTCTTTCCATGGACCTGTGTGCCCCCAAGTATTTGGCAATACCCTCCTGCCATGGTACTATGTACCCTCAAGTTTGTGAATGTGTTCTTCCCATGGTATTGTATGCCCCAGTATGTGAATGTCCTCTTGCAATGGTGCTGTGTACCTCAGGTATGTGTTGCCCTCTTTCCCCAGTCCTAAGTACCCCGGGTATTTGCCATGCTTCCAGGTATTTATGTGTCCTCATGCCCTGGTACTGTATGTCCCCATGTGTGTAAATTTCATCTTGCCATGTGTGCCCCCAGATACATCTATGTCCTTTTGTCAAGGTGCTATGTACTCCAAGGAAAATCCATGTCCTCTTGCAATTTTGCTGTGTGCCCCCAGGTACACCCATGTCCTCTTGTCATGGTGCTCTGTGCCCCCAGGTCCATCTATGTTCTCTACTGGATTGCTGTGTGACCTCAGATACATGCATATTATTCTGCCTTTATGGGGTGTGTGCCCCTTGGTATGTGCATAGACCCCTCTTGCCATAGTGCTGTGTGAGCCCAGTTACATGTATGTCCTCTTGTCATGGTGTTGTTTGGCCCCAGATACATGCCATGGTACCGTTTACACATAGGTTTGTCTATGCCCTTTTGCTATGTTGCTGTGTGACCAGTTTGCCTTTGTTAAGTACTTACAGGGAACACGTGGAATTTTGCACCTGTTAGCACAACTTACCATTTTTTCTTTCATGTCTACGTGCTCCACCACTTTCTCTCCAGCTGCACTCTCACTGACATCTCCAACAATATTAGGTTCACATTGCCTCTGACGGGGGAACTCAAAGAAGGTCTCTCCCATTCTGCAATAAGGAAGAAGAAGTATTAGGTATTATTTATGAGAGGCGAAGTGCATGGCTGGTGCATTGCTTTAAACTTAGATGGGGAAGGAATAAATTAACATCTGTGAAAAAATATGTCTGAATCCTAAAATAGTGGACCATCAATGATCAGGACAAGGCTCCCAGATATCAGGGGAACTGTGTAAGGTTGAGGAACCTGAATGCGCAGTCCTGGGACTATGGATATGGCCCTGTGTTGTACGGTCTGTCCTGCAGAATTCAGCCCAGTGGGCACTAATGTAAAGTAGGTTTAAAATAAAGCTGTGACATATACCACTAATGCAGGGAGTTATTATACAGCACTGCTGCTGACCGCAATGCATCAGGGGGTGTTATTACAAAGCTTTGCCTTTGATCAACAATGCAGGGGGAATGTTATAAAAATCTGCTACTGACCACCAATGCATGGCGGGGTTATTAAAATGCCCTACCACTATGATAACCCTTAGACTCAGTGTCAGCAGACACAATGATAACCAGCAATGGGGCTTATTTTGCTCCCATGTTTTCTTTGGTGTACCCCCAGGCCATATTTTGTCTAAAACACAGCAAATCAAAGGGAGGAAAATTGCCACACTGCAAGCCATATGTCACAAAGCTACATTCACTTTATCAAACACAACCTTCTTGATACCCTGAAGGTGTCCCTCCTATTAATTCTCAAACGTGCACATCTATGTATTTATTGTTCAATACCAATATATGTATTCATCTTGTATTGTCCCCAAAGGGGACAGCCCTTCTCAGTTTGCTGTAGACAGCCTAATGAAAACTGTGATTGGTTTCTACAGGTTACATACAACAACACTAGGCTTTGCGTCATGTTCTTCTGCAAAGCTCGTAGCTGTGAAGAGTTCAGGGCAGGATTGCTATTATGAATAAACTTGATAGCAATCAAAAGTACTCGAGCGAGTGTGCAGATTGCAATTAGTAATGCAGAAAGAATGTGAATGTTGATTAGATTGTAAAGTCAGTTATTTGTTAATTCATGTGAATGCAAAACAACAGCCAGGCAGATATAGTGTTCATTAAGTTATACAAGCTTCTATTAGATGAAGGAAAATTGGAGATAGTCACTATAAGGAAGTCTTTAAAGTTTCTTTTTTTTTAAATTACACCAGTAATTAAATTGCTGAGACGAGGAAGCCACACATAACATCCTCTCCATCAGATCATGGCTTTCCTGACATGTAATGTAGCAACCAGTTTTTGGTGATAATTTCATGTGTACAAACCACCCTAGAATATCCATTTGCCAATCTTGGTAATGGCAGAAATCTCTGTTAAAGCGGAGTTCCACCCATTTTTACAATTTCCTTTCATCTACATTGCTATCTGCAGTGCATTTATAAATGGCTAGTATCTTTTTTTTTTTTAATGTCTAAATACCGTACCTTATTTAGAGCTGTGCGTGCGGCACTTCCGGTCCGACCGCCTAGGCCAAGGGTGTCAAACTGGCGGCCCTCCAGCTATTGCCAAACTACAAGTCCCTTCATGCCTCTGCCTTTGGGAGTCATGCTTGTAACTGTCAATCTTGCAATGCCATATGGGACTTGTAGTTTGGCAACAGCTGGAGGGCCGCCAGTTTGACACCCATGACCTAGGCGATGCTGTCCTAAGGCGATTCCCTTGAACTCTTGGGATATGGGCATCATCTACCCCAGGAGTCCATGGGAATCACCTAATACTGAAATCTCGCATTATTTCAAGACCGTAAATGATGCGATCGGGTGAGGTTGCCATAATGGGGTGAGAACTTCTGCTGATGCCACCATTGCTATGGCGCCCTGTCATTACAGAGGAGGCACGAGATCATGAGGTGCATAGTGGGTAGCCAGCTGCACCGAATCCCAGAAATAAACACAAGCGGGCTTCAGATGCCCACAACCTGGATGGACCCTGCCTGCTTCTGAGATCAGGTTAGATTTTATTGATTTTAAAGAAAGAAGAAGGAACACATTATTAACATTATTCAAATCTTAAAGTTGAAGTTCTAATCACAGGGGAATATTTAAAGAAAAAAAATGATTATGGCGACTGGAGCTCCGCTTTAATAAAATATCAGAAAGGCTCCAATAATAAATCAGATGAACTGTGCTGACAAAACTTATAATAGTATACATAGCTCCAAGCAGCTTAGAAAACAGTTGCATATATGGGCCACCATTTCTGAAGTGTAATTAAAGGCTAACCTTTTTTTTTTAGTTTTGTATAGAGTAGAGAGGGATTAGAACCCCTGTCAGTTTTTTATTGCTGTCTGTGCCCCTTTTAGGGTAAGGTATAGCTCTATAGTGTGTTACTGACCAGATCACCAGGTAAAGACAGAGCGAAAAAGCAAAAACGAATGCAGCCACCCAGGGGCGGACTGACAACTCATGGGGCCCCCGGGCAATAGGGGATCATGGTGCCCCTGTGTCCTTGCCCACACTCAAACCACACCCAAAAAAGCCTCTGAAAGGTACCAGGGACATCTCATGGGGCCTCCTACTGACCCCGGGCCCTCGGGCAGTGCCCGAGTTCTCCAATGGTCAGTCCGCCCCTGCAGCCACCACATCTAATGATCGGTAAGCTGCAATAATTTACATTTTAGCTTTTGGATTTAATACAGCTTTAACTACACATCCTACTGCATTCGCTATTCATGTGTATATCCATTCTATATTTATTTGTCCTGTTCAGCGTGCTTTTTGACTCTGTTATGTTCCAGTGATACATCTATTCATGTAGCACATGTAAAACAAATAGAAAAATAAATGTTATTTTGTACTGAGAACAGATCAGAATATGCAAAAAAGATCAGATGTATAAAACATTGAATTGAAATGAGAGCTTTGTGTGGCCCAGATTTTGGCGTAACCTAGTAATATGTAACATTTAAAGGTCTCCTGAGAGTTTGCATTTAAATAGAGAATACAGTGAAAGCTCATCCAATCTACAGCAGAGAGAAAATGACTCTTCATAATGAGCAAAACATGAGCACAAGTAACAGAGCATAAAACGGTCGGGTTTTACAATGTACAAAATGGGATTTCTACTAAACGTAGATCGTGGTACATTATTGTCTCAGTTCACCCTGAGATGGTATATACATGGTTAGTACAATTTCACAGTGTTTAACACCTATGATTGTGCTGCTGTGCATTGTGGAATATCTTTGCATTGTAAGAACAGGAAAATAAATATAGTACATACCCAAGTAGGGGATAGATGGGGTTACTAGTCCTTTGCTTACAGTGTTACTAAGCCCAGGACCCTGCATTCACTATATCTGGTCTCCCACAGTACACAGAACATCGAAGTGCAATTATTTTGGTAAATATAAACTGCTAAACACCTTTTTTCATCAGCAGTTAGAGCAGTCATGTGGCTTCTATAAGTGTCCAGCAGAGCACTGGATAAAGCTTGTAGGAGGAGGTGTCATTCTCCCCTGATTGTCCTATGAGGCTTTATAACGCCTGACCCTTTGTCTGGACATTACTGATTGGCCCTCTGCTGATCACATGCTCTCTCTCAAGAAAAGAAAAACTCTCTAGCAATACACACCAAAGTGAGCATGTGCAGCTTGCTCCAAAGGCTCTGTTCTATCAGAAGATGGATTGGGGACTGTGAAAGAAGGGGAGGATCAGAGAAGACAGGATCAAACAACATATTGACATAATGCGGAAGATTAACCCCTTAAGTACCACAGTGAGTATAACAAGCATGCTTTACTGCATATACAGACTGATTTTAATGTTGTGTTTTTAGTAACACTTTAAAGAGAACCCTGCAGGGCAAATCAGCAGGTTAATGCCCCCCTGTCACAATACACAGCATCAATATCATTTTTCAAAAAAAGCTCCATCATTTAACATTAAAAAGCTGCCCTTAATCTCCAGTCCAGTGTCTCTTCCTAGGATTAGATTATGTTATCACTCAACTGCAAGCAGGTGAAAGCATTTCCTCAGTCTCCTCATCCCCAATGATCAGACTGCAGCGCTGTGACATTGTAACAAGGCAAAGGTGAGAGTCTTCAGTAGAGGCTGATCTGTGTCAGATCTGTGAACACAGCCAAAATTGCATAGGCACCAGGATTTGAATTCCTGTGGCAAACCATAGATGGTGTGAATTTCTTTCCTGCAACCACAGTTAGTGTTGATGTGGGAATCCCACCCGCTGAACCATTGTGTTCTCCCAGTGAGGGTGAGCAGGGGAAGCCGTCCCCACCAGGAGAACACAGTGATTATTGATAGTGGCTATAACAGCCGCTAGCGATAATCACATGTAGAGATGTATTGAAAATGATGCTCTTGCTGTATGTTGTGACATGCCAAGAATTTACTCAGGTAGACTTGTAATGGCATCACCCCTACAGTAGACGTGTCATTACACGAAACGCGTCTATGAGGAGCCCTTGCATGCCTTGACGTCACGCCGCCGGATCAGGAGGTCCGGTGGCCACCCTATGGTTCTACTGGTCAGTGTATTCAGGAGCTTATTATTACCCACAGTCACCCTGTGCATTTATGCTCATGTTGTTACTTCACTGATTTTTTGTTTAATAAACCTTTGCAATACTACACTATGAGCACTTTTATCTTTACTACTTGGCACTGAGCTTCCACACCTCAGCCCAGTATTCCAGGTACCTGTCCAGGCTGGAGAAGCAAGAGTGTTAGACCAGACCATTATCCCCGCCACCTGCCACCTGAGCGACCACCAGAGGATACTCTCATTATCAGGCTATACTCTCATAGGACGTCCGGCTACATGTGATCTTTATATGCACATTAAGATTGCACTTCTGGTGAGTGGGCAATCTTTCAATACCTTCACATCGGGATACTGGAATGCACTCGTTTTGATTGAAGTTGTATTCATTACTCTGGACTATCTACCATTCACTTTATTGGACTTTGTTACACAGGATTCAAATCCGGCTTATATTATACGCTTTTAGCATAAGACTCTATTTATTTATGTATATATGCATATATCTATATATTTCCTGTAGCGCTGCACTTCCTTATTTTTATTTTGCATTTACAGAAAGGCTCTGTGGTTCCTTTTAGTGCAATAGCTGCTCACACTGTGCGCTTGCTAGCCCACACACATACAGACTTGTAAAGTTACTGAAAGGTTCTCTTTAAAGCCTAAGTCCAGCTGGAGAAAAAAGTAAAAAATATATATAAAAACATATAAGAAATAGAAAGTATCACCCAGCATGAAACTAAAAAGCAGCAATCCACAGCTGTTATTCTTTAAGTTGGAATGATGCCCAATATCTTTTTTATGATCTGAAGGTTTTTTGAAGGAAAATAACAATTTTAAAGAACATTTGTCTGGACAATATATAAAACATATTTACAACAAAGACATCACAAAAGCAAACGGATGTATGTAGTATGTAATCCTTCTTTTTTTTTTTATACAGCCAACGCTAAAATGATGATGTGAGGTTGCAGAGAATAGGAAAAGGGTTGTTCCATTATACAACCCATGATCTATGACTGTGTTTCTCAACCAGGGTTCTGTGGCACCCTCGACTGCTATTTGGGTTCCCCTGGGATGCCATGAACACAAGACCCATTTTGCCCTGGATCAGAGATGGATGATAGGACAGTGTAGTGGTGGGACTCCTTGGTGATGATGGCCTCTGATTTGATGGGGAGACGATGTGATGGGTGAACTCTGTCATGGGGATACCTTGATGTGATGTGGTGGCTCTCATGTACAGGGGTAACTTTGATGTAATGGGGGGATTGGATGTAATGAGGGGCCTCTGAATCTGTGATGGGAGGTGATGGGGGACCTCTGATGTATAAGGGGTACTCTGATTTGAAGGGTGAACCACTGATGAGATGGGAATGTCTAGTGTGAAGTTAATGTAATCAATGCAGGTGTGTGTATTGTCCAGGTTCCTGCTTCCCATTGATTAGTAACAATTTTTTACATTTTAGATTGGGGTGCCTTGGGATTTTGTGTACAGGTTGTCCTGACTAAAAAAGGTTGAGAAATACTGGTCTATGAATTAACCTGCTATTGAGATGTATAATTAATATTTTCTAACATTGCTTCAAGTGTGGTTGCTTGTAGGGGGGCAGGATGTGGGAGGGGGGAATCTAAAACAAGATTCCGGGGAAGTAGTGAACCTGGATGCTGAAGGGTTAGGGGCACAAGAAGGATGAGCGAGGGAGAGATGGTGGGAGAGATGGTGGTGGAGGTAATGTGAAGTAAGGTAGAAGAAGTGAGAGATGTTGGGGCACGCAAAGGATATGGTGGAGAACAGAGGGTAGGGAGTCTGTGGCTTCAGAGGCATAAGAGACATTCAGGCTAGATCACCACGGGGGTGGCCAAAAGACCAGGTTTCAGTTTATAGAGTGCATGTTTCTTGGAGGTGAGTTAATATCGCAGTTATGGGGAGAGATTATGAAGCATATCCACACAAACAAGAAGGTTTGCAAGTTCTTTTCAGTGTATTTATGGGTGGCGCCAAGTATCATTTTAAACAAAATATTTGCTCCACTCTCCCTTTAACTCTAAGCTATATAATAAAAAACACCAAAAGAAATTATCATTACTCCAGTGTAAGCATGATCAACATAATACATTTATAACACCACAGTGTAGAAATTGTGACAGTCCATATCTGAAAGTAAACTGCGGTGATTTGTACCACCATCCAGGGGCTGACTGACCATTTGGAAACTCGGTCACTGCCCGAGGGCCCGGGGTCAGTAGGGGGCCCCATGAGATGCCCCTGGTACCTTTTTCATAGGCTTTTTTGAGTTTGGGCAAGGACACAGGGGCCCCATGATCCCCTATTGCCCAGGGGCCCCATGAGTTGTCAGTCCGCACCTGCCACCATCACCAAGAAAAGCAAGCCTCTTACCAAACAGAAGCGATCCCTAATGAACTGAGGTCAACTGCTCTTGTGTGACAAAGCAGTTACTGTGTGAATGGCAATAAACAGCCCTTGCAGCGATCCCCCAGGAGGCACATCAGAGCCTCAGCAGCAGTGTCAAGATGACCATAAAATATACAAAGGGGACTCCAATTGTGTAAATTTGGCAAATGTGTAACTTTATATAAAATGGAGCAGATGTCAGGAATCTGGGTATGACCAGAAATGTGTGGACTGACACACGGAAATGCAGACTTCAGGTATGACATAATAACAATATAATTATTATTAGCCACCCAGATATATAACGCACAGTGAACAAACCAACCTTCCACTAATCTTAGTAGTGTGCAGGAACACAGGCGTAGTCAAGCTGGAGAGGTGGAATGGTCAGGTAGGCCGTAAGGTACTGTCAGGTGCCGCCTGGCGGTGTCTCTAGCAGCCCACAGCACGGATTTCCCCAGGGCGCGGGGTCTAAGTCCCAGCCTGCTATTCACCAGGGCCCCTGATGGTGGGGATGGACTTGGTGCAGACTGGAACCAGGTCGCGACCCCTGAGTGCTGTGGTAGAGTGTACTGGCAGGGGAGTGCAGGAATGGAGTCTGATGGGAAGAGGCAGGCAGACTTACTAAAGGTGATCCGTTCGGGATGGATGGATCGTCAGGTGAAGCAAGCGTAGTCAGACAGGTCGGGTCGGTATCGTGCGGGCAGCGTGGTACAGGAGGAGCAAGCAGAGAATGGTCGGGGTCACAAGCCAGGTTCAGCAGGAAGCGGGCAGTGTGGTACTGAGGATCAGGCAGAAGGATGGTCAGGCAAGCCAGGGGTTCAACAGGAGACGGTCAGCAGAGGTCAGGATCAAAGCAGGGTCAGCAACGAGGCAGGAACACAGGATACCAGGTACAGAGGCTCATGGGAAAACATACACCAAGGCCCTGATCACAGGCCTGGTCATTCCTTAAATACACTTCCTGCAATCAGCTTCAGGTGTTGGCTGACTGCAGGAGTGAGCTTCTGGCTGCTGAGAGCACCCGCTGGTCAGCCCTGGTACTGCAGCCCACACGGCAGGTGAGTCCCACCACCAGTGCTGAGTCCATTCCTGACAGCATTACTCACAAAAACATGAAGAACGTATGCATTAAAAACCACCCTGCTTGGTCCAGCAATCATGATGATGTCAGCTTAAATGTTCAACCAACGCGTTTCATCAAAAATGACATCTTCATTTAACCCACTCTCTGTGAGCCAAGGGTATTAAGGTCCCCCACCCCAGTAGAGAGTAATGCCAAGGTTTTATTCTGCACTACTTTCCTCATCAAGAATTTGTCAATCCCAGAAGGAAGTAGAACAAGACCCATGATGTCTCAGGAATGGAGTGAAGACATCTGGAAAATGATATGTATACAGATATATATTTTAAAAAGGGTTACAGTGTACTGCAATGGGAAGGGGAGTCCTGAATCAGGAGCTGGTCTTTAAGAATTACAAATCTTTACTAAACATTGCCAGCATCATGATTGTATCTTTGTCACAGTCCAGCAATGATGCTGTCCACAGTCCCTGCCATATTATAAGAAGGAAACTGGGAAATACTGTACAGTCATGAAAACATGGAACTTCAAACATTAAATTATTACAAATTATTTTCAGCCTTACAATAATTAAACCATGCATTTATAAAAAGGTACTTTTGGCGACCTTGAATGTATGTTTCCTATTTCTGATATCCCTTAACAAAATGTAGCTTCAGCATTCGTCCTTGTTCTACTGTAACATTTGTTACAGCTCTTAGGCGTTTGCGTATTTGTTTTCTTTCAGTGAGGTATTTGTGGAACTAAAATGTACTTTTGACTCAATTTTAGACCTCAAAGCCAATGCAGAATATTGTGAAAAATCCTAAAACAAGCCTAGCATGTCTAGAAGGAAGAGATGTGCAGATTTGCTGGCACAGCTGTGACTGGCGTATTGTTGGATCATGTCACAGAGTGCAGTGGCTTCCTCCGGGTTCCAGGGCTGTGATGATGGACTGTTATTTCAATCACACTTATCTCTCTTGCCTCTCTCTCTCTGTCTTTCTGCAGATCATTCACTGAGCACTGGGGGCCTGTGTGAAAGGAAGGCAGGCAGGAACTCCTTGCGGAAAGGCGACAAATCACACTTATCCCGCATTAAGCAAGCTTTCGGCAGATGTTCTGGCAGTGCCCAGTTAAAGAACAATTTCAACCATGAACAGCTGCCAAAAACACAATTTAAATGATTTCTTGGCTTGGATTTCCAATGTTGATGTTTTTATCTAAAAAAAAAAAACCATTGTGTAGTTTTACCGCCTTGCAGGGTGCCAATGATTAATGGAAGCCGTTAAGAGGCTGTGCAGCTCTGCTCCAAATGTTCAGGTTTCCTCACTGCGGAGTCCCTCCCTTTTTGTGCAATCAATCATAGAAGATGAGCTATTCTATTTTTAATGACACAGCAGA
The DNA here is from genome assembly GCF_062004578.1 of Staurois parvus. Lineage (NCBI taxonomy): Eukaryota > Metazoa > Chordata > Amphibia > Anura > Ranidae > Staurois > Staurois parvus. Next base: position 4,465,495 of record NW_028318241.1, read on the forward strand.
TTATTAGGGGCGTAGTAGCAGAATTATATCACATAGTCAAATTGTGTAAATCCTCCTGAGTAACATATACAAAACTTCAGGCATAGCAGGCAGGGTGTGCCATGTAATTCTTGGCATTTTTGACTCAGAAAAATTAAGAACCCTAAAGGGAACAAAAGGGAGATTGTTTAATTAGCGGACTGTGCACAAGGAAATTTGGAATTTCCTGTAGCCAAAGGTGTTTGCCATTTATCAAAGTAGCTCAGCTGAAAGTATTTCAAAGTGCAGTGATTAGATGAAAAGTACTAGAACTCATTGCAAACGATCATATTTCACTTTACTGTAGTCAATTGAAGATTGAAAGAGAAAAGCTTCTTCTGGGTTACAATACTTTGAACCATGCTGAAATGTATACCCTTAAAGTATATGTAAACCCCCAACTTGTAAAACTACTCATTCAGTTTAAAATAGAAAAAAAAAGCAAAACATATGTGTATAGTTATAAAAAAAACCATTATAGATACATTTTTTTCTCCTTTTTATGTGATCATATATCCTCTATTCTCAGCTGTATAAGGAGCTCAGAGAGCTGGGGGAGGAAAAATAGCAGTACACTGAGCTTTCTAATGAATGTCTGTGCAAGGGGGAGGGAAAGGAGGGTTATTGTGTCAGCACAAGTCTGATTATTGGATTAGCTCCCAGTACAGTCATAAAACTGATCATGTTGTGATCTTCTGCCTAGTGTGGTCAGTTTTCAATAGAAAAGCAGAGAACAGGATATTTTTTCATTTTTTTCATACAAGTACATGGTACAGCAGGCACATATCAAGAATATGAAATGTTTGGTTTACATAGTCTTTAAAATAGGAAATTATAGCTAAATTAATATTCAAATAATAACTCCCCCACGTGAATGTTTCTGAAGCTGTTCACCTGATGTTTAATTACTGCGTTTTAACTGCTTAAAGAGTAATTCCACTATCATGGGAAAAAAAGGAAATTATATAGCATATACAATTGTGACACAAGTCATTTTGAAATATAACGTTATTAACGCTTTAGTGCCGAGTGTATGCACGGCGGCTGGGCTTTGGCACTGAGGGACCGCATATTTGTGTACCCAATGTAAACAAAACATGTGCCAAGAGCGTGCACCCTGCGCATTCCTGCACATTTACCAGCACCTCAAGGAAAGGTGGTTGGGAGCTTTCCGATCATGTGACTGCCGTGACAACCAGTCATGGCGGTCACATGAACTTAAACCCTGGCCCGCTTCCCGGTGTCACAAACCCCTTAAATCCGGGAGGCCAAAGGGTTAAAAATGACCTTTCATTTTCAATCTCCAGCGCTGTAATTTTCCATAAAATGCAATGCAATATGGCAAGCTGGAGACATTCTGTACACAAAATGCCACGCAGAAAAGAAATGCCCGTAGCGAATAGGGAAGAATGGAAATAGCGCAGGGCATACATGACTAGGCCCAGAGTGGTTGGGAACGGAAAGGGTTAAAAATTTAGCTCCAAGGGGTGGGGAATGGGATTGGGAATTATTGGATTGGCAGACGTGGAGTGTAGGAGGTGTCTGTGGCACCATAGGGTGGGGGTTGCTGCGGAAGGGGCGTCAGTGCAGCTGGATGAGTGCAAGGACCAGAGCTTCCCCCCCGCCCTCCCTGTTAGGTTGGGTATAGGGTCTTGTCCGGGGGCAGGTGCGCGGGTAACTCGAGCTCATATGAAAAATAAAAAAAAATAAAAAAACCAAAAGAACCCTGGTTGGTGAGGTGGGTTTTATGTTGGTTCGTGGGCGGTTGTTGGTCTTTGGAGGCGGTTCTCATCTTGGAAGGAAAACAATGGTGTGGGACCCCATCCGTGGTATGGGGGGCCCGGTGGATATTCCCAGTTAACCAAGGTTTAGCTGGAAGGTGGTGGTGCTGCACTGCGGACGGTATGGTTGTCTCCGAGCTGGTTGGTTGCGGCTGGAGGCCTAGTGTATAGGGTTGTCCGCAGGTGCATTTTGGATCGTTTGTGGGTGCCTTTGAAGACCAACAACAATTCTTTGGTTTCGTTAAGGAACGGTTGATGTATGTAAATTGTGAAGTTGTTAATAAAAGGCCATGTTGGCCATTTACTCCAAAAATGGTGTCATGTTTTTATAAAGTTTATTTGGTTAAAGGGGGGGGGGGTTTGGGGTGGTATGGATAGGTAATGGTGGAAGTAGGAGTGGACAAGCCTATCTATGGTGCAGTAGTCATGTAATTTCCTGCTTGTGTGGTTGTTTCACTGATTTTTCCAGACGTCTGCACTATGATACAAGTCAGATTTTGTAAATCCTTTGCAACAAACACATCAGTTTTAACAGAAGCTGCCACTTTCCTCATTAGAGCCCTTCAAGTGCAGTAGCTGACGGATAATGAAAAAGTCACTCCCATTCACATTCACTCTGCACATGGACACAGATAAACAAACAGCTATTTCTTCAGAATACCAAAAGGCAACAAAGTTTGTTAAAATCCTTGCAATGTACATAGATCACCCCAGAAGGGAATGTTTTTTCTCCACAGTAATGGAGTGACTCTTTAACAATTGTGTAAAATGTGGACAAGTGCTCTTTGCCTACAGTGGGACTGCTAAAGGCTTTCCTTCTCACAGGATCATCTTTTCCAGGCAGGCAGGTTCCTAGAACCTGAACAATGTACGGGCAAATGAGTGGTGACAGTGTTTCCTCCAGGGAGGCTTGATGAGCCCTTCAATCATGAGTTCAGCAGTCCCCTAGTGGCCCAGGTAATAGCAGTGAAAAAAAAGTAGAGTATCCTTTGTAGGCAATGTGCTTGAAGGAACTCTTCCAAGTTTCCAACAAGGTTGAGTGAAAAGCAGGGAGCTAGCAGTCATAGTTCCATGCTACAACCCAAAAAAGAACACAGACTGCTGCTTGGATTTGAACCAACAACCCTAGTACTGCCAGGCGGAAGTGCTAACCATTTAGCCACTGTGCTGTTCCATCATGGGAGATGATTGGAGATTGTGTGACAAAATTGTGTGTAAGTATATTATACTGGTGGAGAGCCTAAAAAATGCACAAGTTTACTCAAAGTGCACTTGTCCATTTTAAGGAAAACTTAATGGATTTATGTTTTGTTTTTTTTTCTAGGTTTATATATTTTTGAACTGTTTTTAATCAGTTTTATTACTTTTATATGCAATCTTTATTATACAAATAAACATTTCATCCACAATTAAGGATTCCCAAAGCACTATGAGTTATTGAAAGTGATTTTATAGCAGATGCTGCTACTTTAGACTAATCCCTTCATTTTGGCATAAATCCCTGAGATGAACCATTCACTTGGTGTAAATTTCAGCAGTAGATATTAGGGGATCTAATTCTTTTGGTAGGACCCAATGTTTAGTGCCCAGAGGTATTCATAAGCGGATGGGTTTGCATCCAGTGACACAAACCCAGTCTCTTTGGAGCTCTCTGGCATCCTACTTGAAATGCATGTGCTATGAGGAAGCAGGAATAACTAGGTGCTCCCAAGATGGAGTTCTTTAACTGATTAGCTAGAGAGGCTGCTGGTGGAAGAGTAGGACTAGTATCTTGTCTTCTATATGATGTGTGTGCCAAATCCACTGCTAAGCTAAGCTGTCGTCATTGGCCAGGACTCAGAGCCTTGGGTTTGTATTCTCATCTCCCCAACTAGTCTGTTTAGAATAAAGAGCATGTGTGCAGAATAGCCACAAGAGCAAGCAACATCCCCACAACTGGTGTGTTAAGAATAAAGGTAGATTGGGAGCTAAGAATGGCCACAAAAGTAGAGTATCCATGGCAGTCCTTGGCAGGTGGAGTGAATATGTAGAGAAGGAGCAAGTGGAAGATAATTAAAGAATAGAATGTAATAATGAGGGAATTTAGTAAGAAAGAGTGGAGCATGTGGAGTGTGAAGGGGAGAGAGTGTGATAAACAAAAGTAAAAGAGAGAACTGAGACATGAAGCTGAGTACAGAGCCAGGGAGGTGCTGACCAGAGAAGTAGGAGATGTGCCCTATTCTGGATGACATTGCTACGATGGCACATGAACACTGGCTGACAATATGCAGATATACACAATCACTCTCCCTCTACAAAACTTGCTTACTTAGCCTGCACTGAAATGATTTATACGTGTGTATGTTAAAGAAACAGTTCAGGTACGAGATGTAAACTTACAGTATATAATAACTTAAAGTGAGCCTGTCCTCTACCTTAATGTTTTGAAGTAAAGGCTCTATCCAACATCACATACTACAACATGGTGTACGTGACCTACACTACCATGAATAGCTTCTTTTGTACCCCTTCTGATTTAGGTTCACTTTGTTACTTGGTCCTTATTTCTTCTTAGTATTGAACCCTTGTTATAAAACAAGTATTTTAATTAGAATGCTTTTAATATACTCCAAAATGCTGTTACTTTTCAGCAATTCCTTTTGCAATTGATACATTTACTTTAATTAACTTTCCAATGCTGTCTTGTGATGCAGTGCTCCCCCTCACTTCTGGTCAGGTAGCACGCACCTAATCTTTCCTCCATGCCTGGCCCATAATGCATTACATGACTTTAAAGCTGAGCTGCACCCAAAAGGGGAAGTTCTGTTTTAAGCCTTTGTCCCCCGCTCCCCATTAAGGATTGGCACCTTTGGGGAGCGGGTATCCAAATTTGACAGGTACCCGCTCCCACTTCCACTGTGATCGCATAGGCGATCGGAAGCGGAAGTTTTCCTCCCTCCCTCCCTTTAGTCTTCTGGGATACGTGACAGGTCCCAGAAGACTACAGGGTCATACAAAGCGCAGCACTTCTCATGCATGCACAGTGGGCACCCGGCTGTGAAGCCACAAACTGTCACAGCCGGGTGCCAACATTGAAGATGCCGACGCCAGGAAGAATAGACGGCCGGTGAAACCAATGGTGGTAAGGACACCGCTGGACCGAGGGACAGGTAAGTGTTTGTATTTTAGTCAGCAGGTACAGTTTTTGTAGCTGCTGACTTTTATTTTTTTTTTCCAGGTGGAACTCCGCTTTAATGTGTATGTGCAATGCTGGTTCCCATCTTGTCTAGCACTCACATGTTTTGTGTGCAGAGCGGTGGGCGGATCACAATTCTATACAATCAGACTGCATGAGTCAGCTGTGTGTGACTGTACACAGAGCGCCTTGAGGTTTCTCTGCTGAGGGGGAGAAAACATGTTGCAGTGGCTCCATTCCAGTGCATGTAGTTATCACAAAATTGGAAGTCGGCTTGGGGTATATAACAAATTGACCTATAGGAGAGCAGATGCTATCGCTTCTCAACTTCTTGCCTAAGACCATGGGTAGTATCTGTTCTTATCAGTGTTCAGTAGGGGGGGCTCCGCCGTCATTCTGGCCTTCAGGCTGGGATGGCTGGCTGTATAGTATCCCTGCTGGTATAATTGAGATCTAGAGTTATCTTCCTGATGGGAAAGAAACCAAACTGTGCATGCACTATATAAGGTGTGGCTGGGGAGTATTTCCCTGGCATGGAGGGCTCCAAGTGGCCCAGTGCCTCCTGATTTGAGTTCTGCTACCTGGTCTGGTCAGGGGCTGGGAAGACAGAGAATTCTGTTGTGTCATGCAACCCCTGGGAGTGGCGCAAGATTAACACTATGGGTTTGGGAGCCCACTGTGTGAAACTGCACTTAGCCATGACACCTTTTCTTTTTTTTTTCTGCACTACGCCTCATGGGATAGACCTTTTGGCAAAGATCAGGGCAATTTTTACCAGGCTGCAAAGCCTAGCCAATGCAGCTGCATTGGCACTTTTTAATTTTTGCACACTTATTTATTTTTCTCTCCATACATGTGTCAGTTGCACCTGTATATGTGTTCCCATTTTTTCCCAGGATGGAAGGTGTGGGTTCTTAGGCCTACTTTGAAGCCTAGGGGGAGGATGTGTGGCCACAAGGTTCCTTCCTTCTCTGCCTTGGGGGTCTCTCTTCAGGACAGCCCCCCACCTAGTACTTGTTGGTCAGCTTTGGCTGACCATGAGGAGAGGGGTCCACCAGGCCTGAGTGTGCTTTACCCCCATCAGGAGCCTTGCGCACCGGGGGGTCAGGGAGGGGTCCTTCCTCTTCAGGAGATGGACCAGTGACACACCCTAAGTGCACTTTTTGGGGTTTATATACATACACTTTTTTGGTTCAGTTATTGGTGTTTAGTTGTGTGCACTTACTACGGGCTTGAAAAAAAAATAAAAGAGCAGATGACAGTGGAAGCAATATGAAAGATCATACTATATAAGAAGTAATTCTTCCTATGTGATCATGGAGTTTTTACTTTATGGCTGAGCACTGCCATTGCAATTTCCAATAAAGCTGTCTAAGCAACCAGTAATGGCACTCTCCCTGGTCAGTTATGGAGCTTAGTTATGGGTCAGGAAGAGTTAGGCCGAAGAAACTATAGAGGAGCGCAGATGAGAGTTTTTTAACTGACAAATGTAACAGCAAGCATCTGGCGATCTCTACTCCTAGACTGGTCATTACACATTTGGGTGTAGTTCACAATATCCATTAAGCAAGTAGGATTTTGTTGATGTTTGAGTTTCATGAACAAAGGGGGAGCCTATTGGTTGAAATTCGATTAAAAGAGTGTGATAAAGTGTATAAAAGTCCTTTTCTTTTTTCTAGTTTTTGCTAAAAAAAACCCTACCAGGTTTGTTTCCATCTGTGTCCCATTGGGGAAATTTCCCTCTCTTCCTGCCTGAAACACAATAAAAGGTGTAGAAAATCTCACTAAAGTGGGGAAAATCCTCTATTAAATGTCAACGCAACAAATATCCCCATTAAAAGATTTCCCCTCTATTCCTGTGTTACCTCAAAATTTAGTATTTTCCCTCACTTTTAATCCCAGTGACAATGGAATCCCCACAGTGGGGACCCAGACAAAAAAACAGCTTTAGATACATCTTAAGCTGCAGTGACTATTGAGGCCCGCAGAGCAACTATCAGAACATTGTGGATGCAATGCACAGGCTCCTGCATTCTTTATATTTCAGCACCAGGTCCATCAGTTGTTATAGACCTACCATTATGAGGCTAAAGGAACAGTGGACTACAAGCAAGGTAACGTCACCACACTTGAGCCAAAGTTCTTTTGTTGGAAGATGGAGCTTGTAGTCTTGTATTCTGTGCACAGCCATGTTAAAATCAAACAACAGGACACTCCAGGGAGAAGTCATCCAGCTAAGTGAGGGTGGGGGTGAGGCGGGGGGTTTGAGAATGGAGCCGTGTTTCATGTTACATCCTAAATAAGTGTGCAGCATGAAAATGGTCACAAAGATGGACAATGCCTTTAATGCTTTAATGAAGCAGAATATCAAATTACCCTGTTCAAGTAAAAAAACAGATGTCATGTCTTATTAGAGAAAAAAAATAAGTTCATCCTCATCACGTCCTTGTCTGATTTGGTTAATAGTCTATGCTGCATAGGTTGTAATCATGGAGTAATACTCTGGGTCTACCTGAGTGCTTGATGGTTATTTCAGCTACCATTTCTCCTTTTTATTTCCAATTTCATAGTGATGCAACACCCAACAAACAGATGCAAGAAAGGTAATATAAGCCACATCTGCTCACACAATTCCCTATTACGTCTCAGAGATTTCTTGCACCCCTCATTATTATTGCCAGTCTGTCTGTCCCCCCTTCATATATTTCTGTGGCTGGCCACTTTCCAGATAACACAAACATCCTACCATCCAAAAGCTGACAGAGATAATTATCTGGAGTGATGGAGATAATCTTCTGACCTGCCCTGTCAGCAATGAAGCAGCTGAGCTCTCCAACCAGTCTGGGATGTTTTCATTTCCAGGGACATAATCAGGAGAAATTTCCAGCTCCTAGTGAAAAGTCTGTCCCTAGAAATCAGGCAAATCTGGTCACCCTACTGAATCAGTACTGACCGAGGGACATTGCCAGGAATAAGCCATTAAAACTATAGACTGTGCCTGGAAACCTGAGACATTTTGCACCTATGGCACCATGTATATGTGAAGTTTTATCATAGGTACAGGCTTTCTCTTCAGGATAAGACTGAATGTCTACACACACAATCCATTTGTAGGCATGTAAAGGTCATTAGTGATGGTTTTGCCTTTTGAAATGCTATTATTGATGCTACTTATTTTGCAAGAGTAAATATAAATTCAGTATTTCTATATAAAGTTATTACAGGAACTGCACATATACTTTATAAAGCATTGTACGATCCAGCGACATAACTGACCTCTCAGACAAGGATGAGCGAATCTGTCCGGCTTTGCTTGATTAACAGTTTAGAAAATTTAGCTCAAAGTTCGAAGTTTGCGAATTTGTGGTGAGGAATCTTGTTATTCAATACTGGCCATTTGTAGCATTAATAAGCAAGCTGTTGTAAAGCAACAAGTTTGGGAACCTGGGCACTGCCATGGGAAATGAGTACCAATGACAACATTTAAACAAAATGAAAAAAAAAATAATAATAATATCTCCTATACAGACTTGTCGACTCCTTAAAAGCTTCACTGCACATTGACAGTATGACTGAACCTTTTTAAAGAAAGCAGGTTGAGTTTTCCATAATATTCATACTACAGTATTGTCCATTGTGACTCAGCTGACCAGGGGCAAAAGGTTACACACTGCAATGTACACTCACTAGCCACTTTTTTAGGTAAACCTGTTCAATTGCTTGGTAACACAATAAATCAGCTAATCAGCCAGTCACATGGCAGCAACTCAGTCCATTTAGGCATGTAGATGTGAAAACGGCTTTCTGAAGTTCAAACCGAGAATCAGAATGGGGAAGAAAGGGGAGGTAAGTGACTTTTAACGTGGCATGGTTGTTGGTGCCAGATGGACTGGTCTGAGTATTTCAAAAGCTGCTGATCTACTGGGATTTTCATGCACAACCATCTCTAGGGTTTACAGAGAATGGTCAGAAAAAGAGAAAATATCCAGTGAGTGGCAGTTGTGTGGACGAAAATGCCTTGTTGATGTCAGAGGTCAGAGGAGAATGGGCAGACTGGTTGCTGCGACATTCAGATGGTAGGGTCAGAATTTGGAGTAAACAACATAAAAGCATGGATCCATCCTGCCTTGTATCAACGATTCAGGCTTGTGTGGTGATGTAATGGTGTGGGGATATTAGCAAGGTGTACCTAATAAAGTGGCCGGTGAGTGTAGGTTGCTCCTTATTTCTGCTGAAAACCTGCAAAATTTTCATCCAAATGTTTTTGATTCATGAACATTGCAAATCCCAGAGATTTGCTAAGAATCCATAGTAAACCCAAACCTCATCCCTAAGGGATATCCCTCAAATCCACTGTGCAATACATGGCTAGAGAACTGTATATATTTCAGAAAATCACAGGTCGTCCAGAAAGTACTTGTAAATGCAAAGTTAAATCACAGATTTCTAGTTGTAATATTAAGGGATATATATTTATATATATATATATATATATATATATATGCAGTTGAAATAAAAAGTATATACACCCCTGTTAAAATGTCAGGTCTCTGTGATGTAAAAAAATGAGACAAAGATAAATCATTTCAGAATGTAACCTATAATCTGTACAACTCAGTCGAACAGCAAACTGAAATCTTTTAGGTGGAGGGAAGTAAAAATAAAAAACTAAAATAATATGGTTGCATAATTATGCACACCCTTTAAACTAATACTTTGCTGCAGCACCTTTTGATTTTATTACAGTACTCAGTCTGTTTGGGTATGAGTCTATCAGCATGGCACATCTTGACCTGGTAATATTTGTCCATTCTTCCTTGAAAAAGCACTCCAAATCTATCAGATTGCGAGGGCATCTCCTGTGCACAGCCCTCTTCAGATCACCCCACAGATGATTCAGGTCTGGGCTCTGGCTGGGCCATTCCAAAACTTGAATCTTCTTCTGGTGAAGCCATTCCTTTGTTGATTTGGATGTATGCTTTGGGTCATTGCCATGCTGAAAGATAAAGTTCATCTTCATGTTCAGCTTTCTAGCAGAAGCCTGAAGGTTTTGTTCCAATATTGACTGGTATTTGAAACTGTTCATAATTCCCTCTACCTTGACTAAGGCCCCAGTTCCAGCTGAAGAAAATCAGCCTCAAAGCATGATGCTGCCACCACCATGCTTCACTGTGGGTATGGTGTTCTTTTGGTGATGTGCTGTGTTGTTTTTGCGCCAAACATATCTTTTGGAACTATGGCCAAAAAGTTCAACCTTGGTTTCATTACACCGTAACACATTTTCCCACATGCTTTTGGGAGACTTCAGATGTGCTTTTGCAAAATTTAGCCAGGCTTGGATATTTGTTTTATTAAGAAAAGGTTTCCGTCTTGCCACTCTACCCCATAGCCCAGACATATGAAGAATACGGGAGATTGTAGTCACATGTACCACACAGCCAGTACTTGCCAGATATTCCTGCAGCTCCTTTAATGTTTCTGTAGGCCTCTTGGCAGCCTCCCAGACCTGTTTTCTTCTCGGCTTTTTATCAATTTTGGAGGGACATCCAGTTCTTGGTAATCTCACTGTTGCACCATATTTTCTCCACTTGTTGATGATTGTCTTCACTGTGTTCCATGGTATATTATATTATTTTAGTTTTTTATGTTTACCCCCCCCCCCCCCCCTAAAAGATTTCAGCTTGTTTTTCAATTGAGTTGCACAGTTTATAGGTCACATTAAAAAAAGTTCTGAAGTTATTTATCTTTGTCTCTTATTTTACATCACAGAAACCTGACATTTTAACAGGGGTGCGTAGACTTTTTATATCCACTGTACACTCAATTGTCATTTTACAAATAATTATGAAAAAGGATTCCCAGAGTTAGCCAAAGGGAAAGCAGAGCAGTGCTTGCCTTAAGGCTTATGTTGCCTGATAGAAACTTCAGATGCAGCCATTAAATAAATGATCAGTTACTCTTCTGACTTATTTCCTTGTGTGTTTAATGAGTATATGTGTCGACCTGAGCTACTGAGCACTGTCAGCTGACTTTTTACAATGGGTGGCAAGGAGACGGTGGAAAAACATGAAAAAAGCCCAAAGCTCAACCTGCTAGTTTTATAGACTACATTTTAAGCACATGAAGTATTTCATATTTATGTATTTTAGTAGTTTTCTTTCACTTATTTAAAGAGTGTGTAAACCCAACATTTCATATTCCTGATATGTACCTGCTGTACCATGTACTTGTATAAAAACATATCCTGTTCTCTTTGTATTTCTTCCTTTGTGTGAAATCCCTGGTGTTCCTACCAGTCCCTCTGCTTTCCAATTAAAAACTGACCACACTAAGCAGAAGAACACACTGTGGTCAATTTTATAGCTATGTGGGGAACTTACCCTGCTCTCCTCCAATGATCAGAGCTGTCCTGACACAGCCTTTTACTGGGAAGATCAGTGTCCTGCTGTTTCTCCTCCTCGGCTCTTATGCAGTTGAAAACAAAAGGATTGTGATCATTTATAAAAAAGGGGGGAAAGCATTTCTAATGTTTTCTTTTATATCTATACACACATTGTTTGCCTTTCATTTATATTTTAACATGAATGGTTTGTTTTGCAAGGTGAGGGTTTACATATACTTTAAATCATATATTTTGTACTAATCACAATAAAGACCAAGATATATAGAAAACCACTTTAAAATTATTTTAAAAGCTTCACTGGAAAGACCAATGGTAATAGTTCCATGTATTCTGAAAAGTGCTGTATAATCGGTTAGAGCTTTACATGGAAAAAAGAATAATAATAGAGTAGAGGGACATCTTTTATATAGCATGCATTTTTTAGTAAGTAAACATCTGAAATCCTCTGCAGGCCATAACTCTAAAACAGGATAAAACAATGTTACAATGTAAAACAATAATTTTGGATGATAGTAAATTTTCATGGCTGGGCTGTGTGTGTTTACATAAGGGGATGGGAAAGGAAGCCATTACAGGACATATGGATGTAATGAAGAAGGTTTTCTGCCAAACACAGTGTTAGAGTTCATCAAAGGGCACAGCGATCAGGAAGCAGGTACCTTCGGGTGACGTCAAGGAAACTTGATGCAGTTGTGTTAGGTTACAATACAAGACCACTCAGCAAAATATTGCGTATATCTTGGCAAATTCACCCAGATGATAGTTTTTCAAAAGATTTCTTTTAATAGCATCAAATTTTTATACGCCTGTGAAGATTTATTTTCAGGCACACTGAAAGTAGAGGTACAGAAACTGAACAACCAAAAAATAAGATAAAGGTTTTGGAAAAATCTATTTATTGGATTTATTGATTTAAAAAAAGAATATTCTAGTAACATAAAAAAAAACCTTGATTGTTGTCTATTCTGAAATGGTTTTGCTTAGTGACACTCACCCAACTTTCAGTTTTTCTTTAAAGCGGAGTTCCACTCTCTCTGTCAAAAAATAAAAGTCAGCAGCTACAAAAACTGTAGCTGCTGACTTCTAAAAAAACAGCCACTCACCTGTCCCATGATTCCGCGTTGCCCCCACCGCAGCCCGTTTCACCGGCCATCCTGTGTTCCAGGCGCCGGCATCTTTAGTGTGGGCACCCAGCTGTGACAGCTTGCGGCTTCACAGCCGGGTGCCCACTGCGCATGCGTGAGTAGCACTGCGCTTCCTGAATGGCCCTGTCATCTTCTGGGACCTGTCACATGTCCCACAAGACTTCGGGGAGGGAGGGGGGAGGACAACTTTCGCTTCCAATCACCTAGGTGATTGCAGCAAAAGTGGGAGCGGGTACCTGTCAAAATCCCCCCCCCCCCCCGCTCCCCAAAGATGCCAATCCTTAATGGGGAGCGGGGGACCAATCTTTAAAGCGGGTGGAGCTCCGCTTTAAGGTTGAGCTGGCCATACTACGCAGTAAGCTTTCTCTTGATCAGCCCAAGAGAAATCTAAACAGTGTGGATGGAAGAATCTCCCCTGCCAGTTATTGTATTCTAAAAGATAACACCAGGGGCTGTCAGAATACCCAAACAGTGCCTGCATCTGATTGGATGCTTTTTACAGCCTTTTGAAGTGTAGGCAATCAGGGAATTCAGTAAATTTCTACAGAGACTTTTCTGGTGCAATGGTCCTTTAAAATTGCCTCCAGATTCAAACATCCATGCCACCCCATCAATAACTTTACTGGTTTGTACAGCAGATTCAGGTGGTCTTTAATAGAAGTAAAAAGTGGTACTATTAATGCACAACTTCAAAACTACCTCCAGCTCATTGATAATAAAACTGAAGGTAATTAACCCCTACTTCAAGTTGGTATACAGAGACAGGCAGAGTGCCTTTCCCTGTACACAATGTATCAGTGTTGCATATACTACTCCCTCCCCATCACTGGTTGGTAAGAACTTCACAGCTGACAGCATCCTGGTAACCAGTGATGCCGCAGTGGGTGGAACCTGATGAGGAGTGGGAGGATTCTATAGCCAATATTAGGCTGCCTGTTGGCTAAGGATCCACCCACTGCCTGCTGTCAGTCACAAGGGGAGCAGACCTGATGGAGAACTAGTGGGTGTAAATCCTATTCCCTATAACCCAGCTACACATTTCTCCTCCACATCTCTGTCTGTGTAACAGCTGCAGTAGAACGGAGAAAGCACCGTTGCACTCTGGCTAGAGCGTCTGTATGGTCACTCCGGTCTCAGCATGCGCCACATGCGGTGTATGCCCCAGATTCATGTACCAGTTTGCAACAGGTACATTTACCCGTTGCCAAACCAATATTTGTCGTGTAGAAACACATCATAACTCCAAAGAGTGTCTTTATAAATTTCACTGAGTGACTTTCCTAATCACTATCCCTGTAAAGAACTTACACTGACTACGAAAACATGGAAGAAACATGGAGGATCTAGCTAGGACCTGAACTAACTAGCACTAAGTGGGTGGGAACAACAGAGGGAGATACCATATCACAATTTGTACTTGCACTAAATACCACTAGATGTCAGCATGCATTAAAACAAATTAAAAAACAGATTTAGTTCAATACAACACAGAAAAATACATATATTTGGAACAGAAGATGACTTCAAGTTAACATGATTGTTTTCCAATTTTCTTAAGCTCTCAATGCTCATCGGGTGTTCCCAAGACTTAGAAATCTCATAAAGCATTATCCCTTATTTAAGCAAATAATTTAAAAACTCACGCAGTGCACTTACATTTAAAAAGTGCATGAAGCACTGTGGTCACCTGCAAAAATATAGCCACATCTATTGTGTCCCAATGCTCGGCTCTGGCTGCTCCCAGAACCACCATATGCATTCAAAGGTGCAATGACATGTCCTGCTTATCCCTATGTGTTTCACCAACAACCTCATCATTCCTTAATTACACAAGGCTACAGTCCCACCAACATGAGCAAGAATCAGAATGATGGAATGGGATTAGAAATAAATTAAAGTGGTTGTAAACCCTTACATATACCCAGTGAAGTGACTGGCCTCAGGTGATACACAGAGATGAGACAATTCCTCCTACATAAGTTGTACCTGCCTATAGGCAACCCTCTCTTTTCTACATCTGTTCAAAGTGCTGAATTATAAAGTTTGTCTGAGAGTTCAGAAAAAAGAGGGTGGAGAGTTGAAGTTACCCTCTGCTCAATGAGGAGAGCTCTGAGATCTGATTGGAGGGAAGGGACACACCCCCTCCACACAGCACACAGGAACAGAGCTGAGGCTATCAATCTGCTGGAGGTCCCTCCCCTGTCACCATTTTCCTCTTGGTGTCAGGAAAACCTGTCAGAAGTGATTCATGCTGTTAGAAGTGGAATGAAGCAGCAGACAGAAATGACTCTCAGTGCTGGTAATTGAGACAAATACACACTACACCTTGGCGATTGCATGGACCGTCACTTGTAAGTGACTTTTTCCATTAATTTTCTTAGCAATTATTTTACAGGGTAGGTTGCCAGGTCTTTCCCCAACCCCTACCATACAGGAGATCCTGCATGGCCAGGGATGAAACTAGGACAATTTTATATATATATATATATATATATATATATATATATATATATATAGTTAAATTATTAACAATAATATGCTATCAATATCAACTTGATAACATCCATGTACTCTATAACTAAAAAGCTATAAAAAGACTGGAGAATCTATCTAAGATGCCTTTACGTGTTTTCATGGCACTGTAAATTTAGCCCGTAGGACTATTAAGAATTCCTAAAACAATGTATTTGTTTCCATGGTAACGCATGAGTAAAACCCCCCCAAGAGATGGACTGAGTAGTATTTATTTTCATTTCTCCTGTGTTCAATGGAACAAAAAATGATTGGTTTGACATATGGCAAGTGAGTGCCCTGTTAAATATATACAGAATGCCTAAATGTATTACGGAAATTTGATCCAGCAAATCCATTCCCAATTTCTGGAGCATCCCATCCAGTCTTTACAAACACGTCTCGGTCTTCTCGTGTCAGGAGAAGAGCTCCAGTCGTAATGGTCCTGAATGACAAGCTGAATCTTCTGTTGCTATGATACGGGATAAAGTCATTAAATATTCTGCATCAAAAACAGTCATGTTAACATATTTAATGTAATCCATTCAGTCTCCTGGTCATAGACCTGCGCCGTATCCCCACAGCAAGGGAAGTATTTTGTTAGAAACAATTGAAAAGAACATGAGAAGGCTGCAGTGATACTACAATCTTTAATATTTCACTGACTTATGAATGGATTGTTAGCACAATATAATTAGACAATATCATAGCAGAACAAGTCCACATCAGACATGTTTGGTTAGACTCTCTCACTGTTTACGTATAATAGATTTCATTAGTGTCAGCATTAGGCTCAGATGCAACTTAATGAAAACCAGATGTGCAGCCATGAATTCAATGGTTTTGCACTTTATGTTATGGGAGAAGTAACGTCAGCTTTCGGCACCAATCTTGGCACAGGAGGGATCAATGCTTGGAGTGATGGGAAGATCAGTATGAATTTAAAGATATTAAGGTAGTCTTAGTGGTTAAGGGTGAGG
Organism: Staurois parvus; assembly: GCF_062004578.1. Lineage (NCBI taxonomy): Eukaryota > Metazoa > Chordata > Amphibia > Anura > Ranidae > Staurois > Staurois parvus. The sequence continues at coordinate 4,481,508 of NW_028318241.1, forward strand.
TTAGGGTCAGGGATTAGGAACTGCAGTGGATATCAAAAGTCTACACACCCCTGTTAAAATGTCAGGTTTCAATGATGTAAAAAAAATGAGACAAAGATAAATCATTTCAGAACTTTTAACACCTTTCAAGTGACCTTTAAAATGTACAACTGAAAAACAAACTGAAATATTTTAGGGGGGGGGGGAGTAAACCTAAAAACGAATGTGGTTGCATAAGTGTGCACACCCTCTTATAACTGGGGATGTAGCTGTGTTCAGAATTAAGCAATCACATTCAAAATCGTGTTTAATAGGAGTCAGTACGCACTGCCATCATTTAAAGAGCCTCTGATTAACCCCAAATAAGGTTCAGCTGTTATAGTAGATCTTTCCTGACATTTTCTTAGTCGCATCCTACAGCAAAAGCCATGGTCCGCAGACAGCTTCCAAAGAATCAGAGGGATCTCATTGTTAAAAGGTATCAGTCAGGAGAAGGGCACAAAAGAATTTCCAAGGCATTAGATATACCATGGAACACAGTGAAGACAGTCATCATCACGTGGAGGAAATATGATGCAATAGTGACATTACTAAGAACTGGACGTCCCTCTAAAATTGATGAAAAGACGAGAAGAAAACTGGTCTGGGAGTTTGCCAAGAGGCCTACAGCAACATTAAAGGAGCTGCAGGAATATCTGACAAGTACTGGCTGTGTGGTACATGTGACAACAATCTCCCGTATTCTTCATATGTCTGGGTTATGGGGTAGAGTGACAAGACGGAAGCCTTTTCTTACGAACATCCAAGCCTGGCTAAATTTTGCAAAAACACATCTGAAGTCTCCCAAAAGCATGTCCCTCTTCAGTCTTTTTACTGCAGTGGGCAGCCCTGGATGAAGCATCAATACACTTATGGTGGTCATACACTAGACAAAAAAATGTTAGAAAATCCATCGTTTGGACAGTTTGTTTTTTCGACGAGTTAATGGGCAAATCATTTTTTACTTTTTTTGAGCCAAAAAAACAAAGGAGAAGGTTGGAAAACTTCTGCCGAACGAGTGATAAATTGAAAGGTTAATGTGTTTCTCGACCATTAAATATCCAACTGTTCGTACTGCGCATTTGTGACCAAACAAAAAACTGATTCCTTTATGTCCATGAAATTCGATCATTAAATTAAGGTAATAACAATTGCTCTCATGATTGAGTGTTCATTATTCGAAAACGAGTTTGAATGATTTTTTGACTAGTGTATGGCCAGCATAAGAGTGCAGTTTGCCATACTCGGGGTGAAGGAAGTGGACATGACAGCTTGCATTTATAGTTTTTATTTATTCTGATTGAGACTGAGGACATATTGTGATGAAGAAAGGGTACTGCCAGGGTCAGGTGAGTATTACAGACAGCTGTTTTTTTATTAGCAGGGGGCCCACGGGAACAATAAAAGAATTAGCGCTGAGGTGGACTTTTTGAGTTATGGATTGATCACAGATCAGGTGGATACTACTTAACACCAACTCATTTTTGAACCTAAAAGTTTCTTGATGAGAACTTACAGCTTTAGAAAATAATGTACTATATTGATGAGCCCATACCACTGCTATGTTGTATGGCTGCATCGTAAATAGCACCTGCTGTTAGTCTAAAGACAGATTTCAGGTTTATACAAGATGAAATGAAAAATGGAAACATGACTTCGTCCTTGAAAACAAAAGAATAAAAAAAAAATAATATCTTTGTGTAGCAGACATATTCCATAATCGTGATTTACGTTTATAATTGTCCACAGAAGGTCACTGGTGAAGGATGGGTATGTCTGTGTGTTGAACCTTCAAGAGGATCAGCAACAGCTGAAGAATACAATCTGGCCACCAAACCATAATGCACTACAAAGGGCACTCAGGTTCACCTGTCTTCTGAATGAGAGACAAGTGCAAATGTGTGGAACATTTTGTATCCGTGTCGGTGATAATGAAAAGCCATATCCTGTTTCCACATCCGCTGACATCTCTTTCAGAACATCTCCATACCAAAGTCAATTATTAGGATAATGGCTGAATCAATAAACATTTCCGAGGCTTGATAGCGGCTTGTAATGCAAAATGACAATGTCCTGAGATAGTGTGCGATGTTTTCAAAGTGAAACTATGCTAGGCTGTGCACCCATGGATGATTATAAACAATTTTATATAAATCGTAGATGTCTAAGTAATAAGGACCATTTATGAACCAAGGCAATATTTGAAATGTGCTTTCTATGATAGACTGGGTGTCATGGTAACTGATTATCAAAATGTTATTTTTGTTTCAATGGTACAGTTATGGGATTACAGCTGCAAAGTAATGAAGTGATGAAGAATACTGCTGTACAATACTTTGGGGAATGATTCTTATGATTATTCTGGTGCCCTGCTTTCTAGGCTCCATTACTCTGCTATGATGGTCCTATGTTTTGGTAAGGTAGGACACATGCCTTCTTGGCCCTATGCACATTGAGAGTTACAAATATGGAGCTTCAATTTCTAATAGTTGTGGCCTGTACTACAACCACCACCAGGGATGGGAGCATAGAACCTCAGGAAGAAAATTCTCCCTCTCCCCCAATAGATCTTTACAACTTAAAAAAATGTCCTGTCCAGGCCTTGCTGCTGTGTTCATGCAGCCATATTTATTCCTATGAATGGGTCAATACTCTTCTGAATGGCTGAGTCTTCCATGGGTACAGACTAGCGATGGCAATGAATGCGACGGTAGTTGCAGTACCCAGTTGGGACTTTTTCTTGCAAGGATTGTGCAGTTTCAAGCAGAGCTGAAAAGTGAAGATTTCCTTCTTAGGAGTGTAAGAGATGCTCCTACAAGATGTATCCTACTCTACTCACAGCCCGTCAATCTGTGCGATCTGTGAACCATTGTTGGGCAGCAGGCCCTGCTATGCTGACAATGCTCTTTCTGCTCACATTGGCTTGCAGTAGCACTCCCCTCTACCTATCCTCTTCTGCCCTGCTTGGCTGCCAGCCATGTTGCACCTTTTTGAAATGGCACAAGCCCAGGGCTCTGAGCTTGTGATAGCTCTAGCTCTGTGGTTCCCGTGCCTTGTCATTTGCCCTGCCTTGTCTTTAGAGTGCCTTTGTTACTGTCCCTTGCCTGGGCAACAGATTACGCTTCTGATTTCTGCCTTCCCTGACCCTTGCCTGGATAATGGATTACGATACTAATTTCCACCTGCCCTGTCCCTTGCCTGGATACAGATTATGCTGCTGATAGCCACCTGCTATGTTTATATGGGACCATTTTGGATTGCAATTAGCATTAAAATCTTCACTAACCTAACCCTTCACAATAAATAATCCCCTTAATGTATGTTCTTAATTTACTGGGAGCCAGATACTGTATATCCACGTTGAAGACCTACATCTATCTGCCAAGAACTGACCTGTCTGAGACTGGGCCAGCTAATGGGATGTCTGCACAATCCGTAAAGTCACACAAGAAGCCTCTTCACAAAAACTGTTTTTAATATTAATATTATAAATACCATCCCATGTCTATGGGCACTTTTATGCTGGCTATAAGAACAGCCCACTAAATTCAGCTTGTGTGTGCTCAATCCAGAGTAGGCCAACATACTGTATGTGTACAAAGTCAAATCCATGCACAAGTAATTCAGTATTTGGACATCCATTCTGAACATGTAAATATGCACACTGTATGGACCAAAGAAGTTACAAACTTTCCAGTCTTGATTAAATTTCTGATAGGACATCAGTCAAATGGGGATGTCAAAGGCAATCTATACCAGTACTGATCAGACAACTAAGACTAAGGGCTTCTGCACACAGAAGTACAGTAAGGATCTGAATCCAGCAGTGTTATATGCTGTGGACACAGTCGTACTGCTCCATTTTGGTCCATAGCATTTAGCTCCACAAACAAGAACCAAAAAAATGTGCACTCAAGGTCCAATTTAGACTGTATTTAATGCTGTGCGCACATAATCATTTTGACCCTATGGTCGCTGCTGCTGCTACCTGGTGAATTCAAGACCAACATGTAAACATCAACTATGTGTAGGCAATGGCAGCAGTACAAGCACAGAATGACTATGGAGACTCTCAAGATCTTGCCCAGAGTTCCTATTCACATTTGCAATTGAGGCCGTTATCCATTACATGAGGGAGACCCAGTGGGGGTTCCGAACAATTAGCTCCCGCAGCTTGTGGGTGGGGTCAATCACCTGACAAGTGGGGGTACCTTCTCTCATGTACGCACTTACTAATGCCCAGAACCAGGTGAAATCAACATTAGGGCGGCACCCAATTTAAAAAAAAAAATACACCTGGTGCAGCTGTTCAGTATCATGAGGCTCCATACTAAAAATCATTCTGTCCCATGATACTGCACACTTTTTCCTCTGGAATGTGACATTTAGAGGGGAATACTGTTGAAGTTCACCAGTTCCGCTTTCCTACCACCTCGCTCACAACGATAGAGTACAAATTCTGCTGCGCGATGGGTGCGGACCTCCTGGGTGCACTACTTACTTCTTTAGCTCCCACCGTACCTTCAGCTAGGCCCATATGGTCTCCGTAATGAGGGTTTAGTCCCGTTGGCTGGGACACTGACCACTAGGAGGGAAATCGACGCACTGATCCCTTCGCTATACGTAGAGTCAATTACCCTTGCCTGCCGGTACTGCTCTTCCACTGTCAGGATGCCATGTAATTCCCTTAGTGTTGGTCACTGTCAGGAAAGTACTCACCGCTGGTGGTGCTGGGGCTCATTTGCTGTGTGGGCTGCAGTATCAGTTCTCACCAGCGGGTGCTTTTCAGCAGCCAGGATCTCACTCCTGCAATCAAGCCATCACCTGAGGCTGATTGCAGGAGGTGCAAGCAGTGCCTTGGTGTTTTCCCATGAGCCCCTGTATCTGCATCCTGTTGTCTGCTTGCCTGATCCCCCTGCTTGACTCTGACTCTGATAGAACTTCGCCTGCACCGACCCCGGCTATTCCTGACCATTCTCCTGCCTGCTCATTTTGTACCTTATCCGCCCAATTGATCCTGACCCGGCCTGCCTGACCATTCTACTTCTCCAGCTCTGTCTATGCCTATGTTCCTGAGCATCTACTTATTAGTTGAAGGTTTGGTTTTGGTTGCACGGGGCGTTTCTGTATATTGGTGTAAGCTCTTAATAAATTATATTATTACATCATTCCTGCAGTCTGCTATTCCCTGTGTCAGTCCACACGTCTCTGGTCATATCCAGGTCCTTGACAGTCACCCTTAGCAACAACGTGTTTGCCTCTTCACCCCTATGTGTGGAAAATAGGTCCTGTTCTTTGTCATACGTCATATGCCACCATACATCTCTTTGAAGTAACTTTAGACCAGGTCAAGAACAGTTACATATCGTTTACAGTGTATCCAAATGGTACAGTCCAGCAACACACAATTAGTGGCGAAGTTTGTCTCTAACTATCTACTGCAGTCTACCCAGTGCATACCTTGCCCCAAGTCAGCGTCCTTAGAGTATGTAATCCAGAATTATCCTGGCTCTGGGTATAATTCCCCTTGAGGGTGCTCCGTATGTCGCTGTGGGTATCATGAGGCTCCATACTAAAAATCATTCTGTCCCATGATACTGCACACTTTTTCCTCTGGAATGTGACATTTAGAGGGGAATACTGTTGAAGTTCACCAGTATGTCGCTGTGGGTTACATCGTTCCTTCAGCCTGTAGGCACACCTCCAATCCAGGCTATGAACAACTGCTTGTGAGCAGAGGCTTCCCCCTTTTTATAACAACACAGGGTGGAAGGCAGAGCCCAAAAATGCCCGGGAAAGTGCTAAGCCAAGGTTAAACCTTCCCCACATGGGCAGCCTGAAGAATTATCTAGCTCAGCACATAAGACCATAGACTTAACCAGAACAACTTGTACACTTACAAGCTAATCGTGGCCAGTAATCTCATGGCGTAATTACCTGCCAGGATCGGCCCTGGGTGCAGACAGTCAGCATTTAGGGCCAATCATTACAGCTAATCACTCCATGCAAGAAATTACTTGCTACCAGTCTTCAGAAAATCACCACGAGCCCCCGCTGGATCCCACATGCAATCTGTAACAGCCCCATTCACAAGTGTGGTCTATATCCTTGCCCCCACCTCAATCCACACTAATCTCAGACTCAAATTGGGAAAGTTCCCAGGTATGAGAATAACCTTGGTTTAAACGCCAAGTACACACTATTGATGTCTACATCTCCCCCCTGAACAAGCCATCATATGGAGGCAGTGCAGCATGACCTCAGAATGACTAACGTCAGAAATCATTTGGCACCTGGGCTATCACATGAATGACTAATTCAGGGGTAAATGTAAACATCAATTGTGTGCAGAATGGCAAGGGAACACAAACTATTTAAGCCCACATACATAGGCTTGCGGCTACCACCTTCTTATTTACATTTAAAATATATTCATTTTTCTCATGTGTCACTGGTCCTTTAGGAAATTGGCTTACCTGTCTCGTGGGTTTATAGCAGAAAGACAGCATGTGTAGTGCCTTTCAAGAATATTCCATGGTGCGTGGCAAACCATTTTAAAGGTCTGCGTCACTGGCTTTCCCCACAGTTGATCAGCATGGGTTCAGCGAGCTCCCATCCCTGCCACCCTTGTTGCAGGCACCTCATGTGGTCTGTCACCCTTGGATTAAGGAGGGACTTTGTTGAATAAATCATTTGTATTATCTCGCTCATGTTCTGATGACTGGGAGATATGGGTTCGAATTTATTAGGATTTATTTTAATTAAGTTATTTGGTTAGCCAAATTAATAAACCAATAAAGGTGCCACAGCCATTTAATACCATAAAGTTTTGTATATCTATCTATACATATAGATAGATATAATTTAATGGTTAATTTTGGATACATTGGATAGAAGAGGATTGTGCAGCCTGCAATCCTTTGTATGAAACTCAACTCATACAAAGAAATGGGTACATAAATGCAGTATAGACATTTTTTTATGTAGGTCCTTGCTACCAGCAAGATCCTTCATAAATGTAATACAAGGGTGTTAATGAGGTTTCTCTTCAATAAATAATGTCAAGATCTGTAGATCTTCACACACCTGTATAGATCCCCTTCTTATGATCTTCTCTTCATACTTCATTGCATAATAGGATAAACCGTATGAGACAGGAATAGAATTCTAGGAAAATTACTAGAAGATTTAAAAGAGTGATTGAGCATAATCCCAGATAAAGTAGATGATAACAGAGAAGATGTAGCCTGGTATTCAGTAGTATGTGACGTAGTACATTGTAGTACAATCCATGTAATGGAAGATGTAGGGAAGGCAGTTTGTGTGTGCAAATGCAGGTTACATAAAAGGAAGAGGTATTCTTCACTGATCACCATTTAAATGCCTGGGGATTTTCCCCTTTGTCATATTAATATTCAATTAATATTATAATAATCATATTGATGTTTTTCAAATGTGAGTGGCATGTCCTATAGTGCAATCTATCTCTATTATGGTAAATATAACCCTGTTCACCAATGCTGGGGTTGATATACTAAAAGGGGAGAGTGAAAAATTCTGCACCGAAACCAATCAGCTTCCAGGTTTTATTGTCAAAGCGTAATTGAACAAGCTGAAGTTAGAAGCTCATTGGCTGCCATGAACAGCTGCACCAGATTTTACACTCTAGTAAATCTACCCCCTTTGTGTTTATATTACAGTGGGGATGATTTAACGCTGCTGGAGAGAAGAAAATAAGCAGCAAAATTAAGTTGTTGCCATCAGCAAGTAGTCAGATTCCACCTTAGATTTTATGGCTAGCCACTCAAATTTTGTGCTTTTTTACAATTCTCCAATTTTAATGAATCAAACACTATTTTGTTTCTAAGTTATTCTTTAGTCATGTCTCAAAAAGGTACAAACATGCTCCTGCATCATAGATGTCAACTGTCCTAGATTTGCCAGGATCTTTAATCTCAGTAACAAGGATGCTGTGTCCCAAATTGATGTACCTAGATCACTGTTTCACCCTTCTTTGAGTAATTCAATAAAGCTTCCAATATGGTGATCAGTGGCCACGAGTGGGAGGTCTGCAATATAATTAGGTAAGTTGCGGTAAGTGGATGGGGTCTGGGAGGGACTGCTCAGTCACTAGCGGACTATAGGTAGGGATATATGTATGAAGTTTGCCTCAGCCTCTTTGTTTTTCCAAAATAACCAGCCAGTGCAATATAGGAAATGGAAATGAAAAATCTGATTGGTATATAAACACAGATTACTGTCTGAGACAACAGACTGACAAAAAGATCCCATGTTTGAGGCCATCCCATAACACCATACATTATGGATTCCTCCTCTAAAATTCTGTTTTCCTTGTAATTTCATTCTGACTCAAGGGATCATTCTAATATAGTGAGCTGTAGAAGAAATGTTAGACGCAGAGCCAAAACTCTGTAATGGCTGTATAGAGCTCTTACAATCTCATTTAAATGAGTTATGGATTTTGGCTTCAGTTTGTCGAAGACTTTACACTCCAGAGGCTCCCAAGTAGGTCACGGTGGCTTTAATTAACAACTTTTTAGAGTAAGAAGCTTATAAAATATCAGCTTACGAAAAACAATTCTGCACAAAAAATTGAGGAAGCTAATGGAGTTCTCTAAAGAAAGTCACTTTTTACGGCTTGTCACACCAGGTCCGTTGAGCTGCGTTTTTCCTGCACACCACCATACATGTATATGTAAACAGAGCACATAGAAATCAGCTATACATCAATAAAGGATTGTAATGGTAAATCTCTAAATTCCGAATTTAAAGAACTACTATTACAAGCTTTTAGAAGAGGACACACTATTTATAATGAACACACCTATCACTAACTTTATAGGTTATAAATGAAGAACTTTGTTCCTGTGTTTAATTTGCATACACTTTAGCTCTTCTATATCGGAGAGACCACAGAAACAAAAAAGGTTGTATTGCCCAACACAAGTATTCCGTATGTGATAGGTTGCTAGAATTTCCAATAATTTTTCAAGGCATTTCATAGAATAGGGTCATTCGGTATCCCAGCTACATTTTATGGCTACAGATTAAATGATGAAAACATGGAGGGGAGGCAATCAAAACCGTATTTTAAAAAAAAAAAATAGGGTGACGTTGCTGTACAATCTTAACATGTTGCAGCCAATGAGCTTGAATTCTACTATTAAAAAAAATAATAATTTTTATATATATATATATATATATATATATATATATATATATATATATACATACACACTATATTATCAAACATATGAGGATGCCTGCCATGCATGCACTTGGCATCCCAGTCTTAGTCCGTAATGTGCAATATTGAGTTGGCCCTCCCTTTGCAGCTATAACAGCTTCAACTCTTCTGGGAAGGCTGTTCACAAGGTTTAGGAGTGTGTCTATGGGAATGTTTGACCATTCTTCCAGGAGGGCATTTGTGAGGTCAGGCACTGATGTCGGACAAGAAGGACTGGCTCGCAGTGTCCGCTCTAATTCATCTCAAAGGTGTACTATTGGGTTGAGCTCAGGACTCTGTGCAGGTCAGTCAAGTTCCTCCGCCCCAAATTCGCTCATCCATGTCTTTATGGACCATGCTTTGTGCACTGGTGCGCAGTCAATGTCTTGGTATGCTGATGCTTTAGGAGTTCCTTGCACTGGACCTAAGGGGCCAAGCCCAACCCCTGAAAAACAACCCCACACTATAATCCCTCCTTCTCCAAACTTTACACTTGACACAATGCAGTCAAGCAAGTGCTATTCTCCTGGCAACCGCCAAACTCAGACTTGTCCATTGGATTACCAGACAGAGAAGCATGATTCGTCACTCCAGAGAACACACCTCCACTGCTCTAGAGTCCAGTGGCAGCGTGATTTACACCACTGCATCCGACGCTTTTCATTGCACTTGGTGATGTAAGGCTTGGATGCAGCTGCTCGGCCATGGAAACCCATTCCATGAAGCTCTCTATGCACTGTTGTGCTAATCTGAAGGCCACATGAAGTTTGGAGGGCTTTAGCTATTGATTCTGCAAACAGTTGGCGACTTCTACGCACTGTGCGCTTCAGCATGCTCTGACCCCGCTCTGTCATTTTACGTGGCCTACCACTTTGTGGCTGAGTTGCTGTTGTTCCCAGTTGCTTCCACCTTGTTATAATACTACTAACAGTTGACCGTGGAATATTTAGTAGCAAGGATATTTCACGGATGGACTTGTTGCACAGATAGTAAACTATCACAGTACCACGCTTGAATTCACTGAGCTCCGGAGAGCGACCCATTCTTTCACAAATGTTTGTAGAAGCAATCTGTATGCCTAGGTGCTTGATTTTATACACCTGTGGCCATGGAGGTGATTGGGACACCTGAATCCAATAACATACACACACATATACACACACACACTAATGTGTGCTTTTGGTGCAGTCTCTTTCCATTTTAGACATGAGGTATATTCTGTTTGCACACCATACTGGAATCAACCGTATAGTTAGGAGGGTATTGTAACAATATGGCATCAACACACAGATTAGCTTGTTTTAAAGTGTAAAAGTTGTTCTTTATTACATCATCACCTAGAAAACAATGTGTTGGGACCATGCAGGGACACATCTTCAGGCTTTCATATTGAGAAAAGGTTTTATCACTCCATTCACCTGACTATACAAGGTTCCAATTCCATTGAGCACAAGCTCCTGCCACTGGTTTGCACCTGTTCTCCTTGATACATACACTCTTACTTTGCTCCAAAGGGAACTTTGCTTTGTTGAAGAGGACATGTGCTGGTTCTCTAGTAGTCCTCAGCTATTTGTATGAAGCTTTATGGAATATTCCAATGTAGAGTGGAGTGTACACATCCTCAAGGAGAACATATAGCCTATGATAGGAGCATGAGCAGATGAGATGTGTGCTGTGCAGAAAACCTATTGGCTAGGTGAATGGTGGTGCGCAGAAAACATTTTTCCATGTTCTGAAATAAAAAAAAGATTGTTCTGTGAGCACATTAGGGGTGGCCACACCATTCTGGTCAATATATTGCTAACAGGGAGTTCCAATCACAAAGTGGTATCTACCACTTTAAGCAGTAAGTAAAATACCACTTAGCGTTTTTTAAACTTTTTTTGGCATTCACTAAAAAAAGGCTTCTAAAATGACGCATGCAGTATTTTTCCAAAATATTCAATATGAAATAATGCTGTATTTTATCTAAAGCAATATCCAGTGGAATGGATACAATGGAGAAGAATTAGAACTCCAGTTTTTATTGCTAATAAAGAGATAAAATGGTTTCAATCGTAGAAATATGCCAACTCACTAAGCCAGTGCGGTTCTTGTAGCACATGTATTAATACAAAAGAAAAAAGGTGACTGGAATACCAAAAGGAAGCTGCTTTCACAGTACACATGTGTTCTATCAAAAACAAGTTAAATTAAGTAAATACAAAATACCTTTTTAAATGTCAAATATTGAATGAAAATAGTATAGAAAATCACACACATATATAAATCCCCTTTTTCCACCAATACAAATTACAATGTTGTCTTTTATTGGTGGAAGAAGGGGATTAGTACATTTGTGTGATTTTGTTATACTATTTTCATTGAGCATTTGACATTTAGAAATATATTTTGAATTTACTTAAAGCAGAGTTCCACCCAAAAGGGAAAGTTCTGCTTTAAGGACTGCTGCCCCGCTCCCCATTAAGGATTGGCACCTTTGACAGGTACCCGCTCCCATTTCCGGTCCGATCGCCTAGGCAATCAGAAACAGAAGGTGTCCTCCCTCCCTCCATGTAGTCTTTTGGAACACGTGACAGGTCCCAGAAGACTACAGGACAATTCATGAAGCACAGCGCTACTCGTGCATGCGTAGTGGGTACCCGGCTGTGAAGCCGCAAGCTATCACAGCCGGGTGCCCACACTGAAGAGGGCAGCCTCCTGGAATACAGGATGGCCGGTGAAACAGGCTGCGGGGGACACACCACGGGACCGAGGGACAGGTAAGTGGCTGTTTTTTAAAAGTCAGCAGATACAGTTTTTGTAGCTGCTGACTCTTAGTTTTTGACAGGTGAGTGGAACTCCGCTTTAAAGAATAACATTTTCATTTTGGATAGTGTGGAGAGGTAATAGAACACCTATTGGGTTTTTATTGCTGTCTGTCCCCTTTAGGGAGATTCCCCCTCTCGATCAGTCCTGTTTACCATTATCATTGAAAGTGAAAGGAAAAGAAAATCCCAAATTTGGGTTGTCCCCAGAAAAGTAATAGAGGGGAAATCTTCCAATGGGGACACAGATGGCAAAACATTAGAAAAAAAATGACAGGGGTTATAACCCTCCATTACTCTATCCAAAATGAAAAATAACGTTTTGCCTTTAGTAACACTTTCTCAACCTTTTAAACACAGAGGAACCCTTGAGATATTTTTCCAGTCTCAGGAAACCCCTGCTAAAAATGACTAAATCTACAACTCATGATACATTAGTGTGATGGTCAGTGGGAAGAATGCTCCGTACACCTGGGGTCACTGGGAAGAATTCCCCCCCTTAGGGTTCATGTACACTGCAGCTGATAAACTAACATTTAGGAGCTTTTCTGTGTTTTTTTCAGCAGCCCCTGAACTCTCCCTAATGTTTTCCTATGTGTCCATGTACACATCTTCATTTACAGTCGTTCAGACAGTTGAGTTTACAGTTGTTTTTTTTAACGTACCAAACTTGCGTTCAGGAGTAGATTTTATCAGCATTTCAAATGGCAAATGCTTGTAAACTAGTGTAAACGTGGTTAACCACATTTATAAGTGTTTGCGTTTAGAAGTGTTTTTTTAACTGTTCCATATCCAGATGCTGTCCAGAGCCTTTTTTTCATCATCAGAATGCATGCAAAGCATTTTCCATGTATTCAAATGGACCCGGTACACCAGCGCAGTCCATTCCAGGTTTCGCGTGAAGGAAAAAATGGTAGAACGTGCCGCATTATGCTCATGATGGGATCCATAGTGAATACAACCAGAAAAGACATATCATCTCAACACGTACTGCTCTCTCTGCTTCTGCTCTCTCTATTTCTCTCAATATGTCTGAAATAGTACATTTTTTACTGATTTTCAAACGCGCGCATAAACGCGGTATGCAAACGTGGCTAAACAGACGTTTTTTAACCTACATTTTCCAGTCAGTTTCCATCATTCAGAAGTGTTTTCCAAAGGTCCCATGTACATGGAGCCTTATAGATAGCTCAAAAGATCAATGATGTCAGTGGGAAAATATCTCTAAATATAATTGTGAAAAAGTAAAGTATCCCCACTACATATATGACATATGTTCTAACAAGGGATTAGACCATTGTGATATGCATAGACATTGTATTATGTTTGGAGTGATTGGGAGGGTTTTTGCAGCAAATAATGGATTTGTTTGTATATACAGTACAGAAAAAAGTCTCTATAAATCTGGCGAAATGACAGAAAATAAGTATATTATACTACATGTAATGGGGTTAATTTACTAAAGGCACATAGAGTGAGCACTTTGCAAGTGAAGTTGCTCCAGAGCTTAGTAAACAAGCAGGAGCTCTGCTGACTTCCATCATCCAATCATGTGCAAGCAAAAAATGCTGTTTGTTTCCTCGCATGTGATTGGGTATTGTTTGTAAAGTGACGCTTTACCTGTACTAATCTCTGCAGCAACTTGCAAATTGCACAGTCTATTTGCCTTAGATTAGGACTATAGGCAAAATATTTTTGGATAGAGTAAGGGAGGGTTATAACCCCTGTTAGTTTTGTTTTTTTTTTTAAATTTTTAGCCATCTGTGTCCCCTTTAGAAGATGTCTCCTATATTATGTTTATTGGGACAACCCAAAATCTGGGATTTCATTTTACTTTCACTTTCAATGACAATGGTAAACAGGACAAATAGAGAGGGGGAATCTAATGAGGGCACAGACAGTAATAAAATCCTGACAGGTGTTCTAATCCACCTCCAATCTAGCCAAAAAAAAGTTTTTTCTTTAGTAAATCAACCACAATGATTTCCATATTTAGGTTTTTATGCAATACTGTTAAGAGAACTGATCCAAAATGGCAGAGACTACTAAAAATTGGCTATTATATTTTTACATTGCTTAACCACTCGCCCTGCAGAGGATTTACCCCCCTTCCTGACCAGGCCATTTTTTGCGTTATGGCGCTGCTTTACTTTAACTGACAATTGCCTGGTCATGCAATGCTGCACCCAAATGACATTTATGTCTTTTTTTCTCCACAAATAGAGCTTTCTTTCAGTGGTATTTGATAACCTGTGCGGTTTTTATTTTTTGTGCTATAAACAAAAAAAGACCAACAATTTTGAAAAAAAAAAACAATATTTTTTACTTTTTGCTATAAAACATATCCAGTAAAAAAAATTAAAAATCAAATGTCAGCAAAAATGTAGGCCAAAATGTATTCTGCTACATGTCTTTGCTAAAAAAAAATCCCAAAACGTGTAAATTAATTGGTTTACGTGAAAGTTATAGCGTCTACAAATGGCAATAGATATACTGGAATGTTTTTTTTTTTTATACTAGTAATGGCGGCAATCAGTGACTTATAGCGGCCTATAGCAGTAGTTCTGCTATAGGGTGGTCAGGAAGCAGTTAAATACCGCATGCTTGAACCACTACATAATTACTGTATGCATTAAATTATTTATTTCCTTCTGTGAGTTTAAAGCGGAGTTCCACTCACACTGTAAAAAAATAAAAGTCAGCAGCTACAAAAACTGAAAAACAGCCACTCACTTGTCCCACAATCCCACGGTGTTCTCCCCGCAGCCCCTTTGACCAGCCATCTGGTGTTCCAGGTGCCGACATCTTCAGTGTGGGCACCCGGCTGTGACAGCTTGTGGCTTTATAGCCGGGTGCCCACTGCGCATGCGCAAGTAGTGCTGCGCTTCTAAAATGGCCCCGTAGTCTTCTGGGACCTGTCATGTGTACCAAAAGACTACAAGATGGGAGGGTAGGAGGACAACTTCCACTTCCAATCGCCTAGGCAATTGGAAGTGGAAGTGGGAGCAGGTACCTGTCAATTTCGGGTACCCGCTCCCCAAAGGTGCCAATCCTTAATGTGGAATGGGGGACCAGTCTTTAAAGCTGAACTTCCCCTTTTGGGTAGAGCTCCGCTTTAATGCCTCTTGATGCAGTATTTACTGAGTGCTTTGCAGTAAATACCACGAAACGATATAGTGAATTGACAGTTTCAGAATCACATGCAATATTTAGGGAAAATGTGTCCGAACACCTAAATACCGCATGCGATCCACTTTTGTGAATGGAGCCCATTGTTCTGTAAGCACATTAGGGATGACCACACCATTCTAATCAATATATTGCTGATAGGGAGAGGAAGAAGTGGGTGACATAGCTATTGTGTTTAATTTCTGCTTGCCAATAGTTGGCCATTGGTTAGGCAGCTGTGACCTCCCCAATGCACAGTGTGTCTTTATTCAACCTTGCTTCCAGTTGTGATTTCATATCTTTTGCATAGAAAGACAAACCTACCTTCTTTTGAGTGGGAAACAAGTAATCAATTTCTGCTTTGCGTATTTATGACAAGTTTGTTTTTTTCCTGAAGTTCTTTTTCCCTCTTGGTGACCATAGACCATATCAGAAAGTTTGGATGGTTAGTTTTGCAGTAAATGCCTTCAGTTTGGACTTTAATGTATTACTTTCTTAATGTAATTTGCAAGAAAACCATTCTTCCATGTAAGGTCAGCACAAACAAAGCCTTCAAGCAATCTTCTTGTACGCTAAATGAAATATTGACATTATCTTGATATTATGCAGCTCCTTGTACTATTTCCTGGCTGATGTTATTGCTCTTGGTAGTTTGGCATTAGAAAACCTTTAAAAAAATAAAGGAGAGATAAGATTATGTGCCGTGTCCAGACTTTATGGTCCCTCTTATTGCTATCACTGCCTTCCTGTTGTGTTATTCATATACAGCACATTGCTGACATAGTTTTGGTTTGAGATAGATACTCAACTATTTAATGACATAGAATTTGCTACTCAATTATTTCCTTTAGGTTGAAACAAAACCTGTTTAAAAAAAATAACATTTGATAGATGTATGGAAAAACCAATGTCAGTAGTGAGAATACAGGGGCGGACTGACAACTCATGGGGCCCCTGGGCAATAGGGGATCATGGGGCCCCTGTGTCCTTGCCCAAACTCAAAAAAGCCTATAAAAAAGGTACCAGGGGCATCTCATGGTGCCCCCTACTGACCCTGGGCCCTCGGGCAGTGCCCGAGTTTCCAAATGGTCAGTCCGCCCCTGTGCAGGTATAGGGGCTGGATGACTAGGTCAGGTACCCTCAAAATATGAAAATTCTGGTAAAGCTAGAGTAGGCTTCCAAATGTAAAAATGATAGCTCAGCAAAATAATAGAAGGGAAAGAGCCAAAAGTATTACTATGTTGTTTTACTAAATATTATTTTTGTAGTTTAAACCATATCTAAACCCCTACATTAATTAATTGCAGTTCTTAAATGTAGTGGCTGCATTACTTTTCTGTTTTTTTTTGCATTTAGTACATTTTTAGACAGCTTTACCCCAGTCCTGCATTCTCCCCTAAAGTTACTGGTTTTAAGGCATTTTCAATTTAGCACTTATATCATACTTTATTCTCCATCTCTCAGGGAGAAAAACCACCAAATGTGTAGTAAATTGGTGGAACATACTGCTTCCATTAGATGCTTGATTCACTAACACGTATGTGGAGAGATATGGCGCAGAACTGCATGTGACCAACACATTGGAAGGAGATAGCATGGGGCCCGGGTGAGGTGGTGGAGTGATCCCAAAACACTGTAGTGCAGCACCTCTACAGTAAAAGATAAGGACAGCAAATCTGAGTGTAGCAGTACAAAAACTCATTTATTCACACGACAATTGCCAACTTTCAAGGTAATGTAGTGATATCGGGCATATACATATAGAAACGTCATTCAGTTCTGGGGTCAGCTTCCAGGGATGGACCTTCACAGGATGACCTTCCTTGGGAGGAATTGCAGCACCTATAGCTGTAATGCAAAGGAGACACCACCAGGGCAGCATACTAAGTGTAGCAATAGGTGAATGAAAAGTTATGGAAATAGCAACTTCCATGTTTCAAGGCCTAAGGGCCTTGCAACATATAGGTCTCCTGCCTTGCATGGGACCAATCGTCCAATAATCATCCAGATGTAAGAGAGAAAAGTGGGGTTCAGCTGTCACTGGAGCCTATGAATGTGGATGGGAGCCTTGGAGAGCACTGGGAGACCACAAGATGGCAGACATTGGCTCAGGAAGTGATGTCACATGGATAGGAGTGGTTACACAATTCGAGGTGGGGCTGCCTCTTTCTCCAGCCAATAGGACAACGTATGCACCCTCTGTTGTCCTTATCTATTGATTCACTGACAGCCTGTGATCGGCCATGTTATACTGTATTGAAACCCCGGTAAATGAACTACAGAGCTGGTCATAATCTATCCTAAAAGAAACACAGGTGCTGCCATTGTTGTCCTTCTAAAAATGCTGCCTGGCTGGCAGAGTTACCCCCTGACTTTTATGCTATTAGTCAATGTTTAAAAAAAAAAAAAAAACATGGATGAAAGGTTTTTCAATGAAAAACATCCTTCATATGTTCTAATGACAGCCCTTCATTTAAGTTAGAAGTATGGAAAGCAATATTAGCTTGCAACACCAACAATCTGTATAAACCAGTCAGTTTTCAGTTTAATGTTGTGTAATCAGAATAGGGTGGACTCACACTGGTTGTCAAAAGTTAGTTCCTTTGTACATCAACATTGTGGTTCCCATATTTTTTAAGCAGGAACCCCAAGCATTGGCATTACTACCACCATAAAAAAGGCCATGCGCCTGCCATAGTGCTCAGAGGCAGGTGGTCCCCAGTCAGAGCAGAACTCTCTCTTTGGTGCAATATTCCTTGCCTGCTGTCATACAATTGTCTCTAGCTTTGAATCTTGCATGCCCAAATTAATTTAGCTATAGTTCATATGCACATTTCAGTTTTGATAGTTTGTAGTAATTCCTTATAATTAATGAAGGAGAAGGCCTGTAGAATTAAAAGTTAGATAGTGTACATCCCATGATAGTTATGAAAATGTTTATATACATAATTTTTTCAGAAAAAAATATGTTAAAAATAATTTTTTAGCAGACGCAACCAAAACATAATTTTAGAAAAGTCTACTAAACTGGAAAGCTAATAAATATCAAATTCATGTAAAAGGGATTTTTTTTTAAACCCAGGACCCTGTATTCACTCTGTCTGGTCTTCCACAGTACACATAACATGGAAATGCAATTATTTTAGTAAATATAAACTGCTAAATACCTTTTGTCATCAGCAGTTAGAGCAGTCCTCTGACATCTATCAATGTCCAGCAGAGCACTGGCTAAAGCTCATAGGAGGA
This sequence comes from Staurois parvus, assembly GCF_062004578.1. NCBI lineage: Eukaryota > Metazoa > Chordata > Amphibia > Anura > Ranidae > Staurois > Staurois parvus. Next base: position 4,499,994 of record NW_028318241.1, read on the forward strand.
GTTTTCTGGACAGTGTTGATTGGTCCTGTGCTGATCACATGCACTCTCCCCCCAGAAAAACTATCTCTAGCAATACAGACCAAACTGAGCATGTTTCCAAACAATATGTCTTATCAGGAGATAAGAGGGGGGCACTGGAAGAAAGGGAGGATCAGAGAAGACAGGATCAAACAACATTTTTACACAATGAAGAGGATTAATCCCTTAGGTTCCATAGTGAGTATAATAAGCATGCTTTACCTCATATACAGACTAGTTTTACTGTTGTGGATTTAGAAAAACTTTAATAATGAAAATCAAAGGTACTCAAAAAAGAAAGTAAGGATCTGCTGTTTTTGTGAGAATCCATGCTTTGTTTCAGGACTGTAAATTAAATTTTTCACAATATTTTGTATTACTAGTCTACAACTTTTGGAGACAAAATTGGACCTGGAGACATCAGCTGCATCCCGATCCTCAGGTTACATACTGTATGTTTTCATTAGGGCAGGGTGGTCTGGATTTTGCCATTTAGGCTGTAGCGTCACTGAAAAGCAGTGAGCCATATGGGATCATCCAAATGCCCTTTATGTATCTGTGTATAGAAGGGTAGCAATTTGCAAAGACCAGTACTGTCTGCCACTCTGTTCCATCAGTTAAGTACAGGGAACACTGTTTGGCTGGAGAAAGGGTACAGATTGGCATATGAATGACTTGTGGCAGATGATTCTAAAATATCATTTTCAGTGGCTAATTAAAATTAATAAGACCGCCTAATTAAAATGTTAATGAGGTAATAACAAAGTACGCAGTAGATGTCTCTCTCATTTTCATCTCATGTTTTTTCACTTTGGATTAAATAGCAAAAGTGAGCTTCAAGAACAACTTCACTGAAAACGAGTAGTTTAAATAGAAAATATAATTGGGGCACCTAACCTAGACAATATACTTATCTCCACTTCTCCACTCTAAAGACCTTTCAATTTATGCTGTTTCTATTTTGGAAGATTTCCTTTTATGTAAAAATGACTAGAACCATCCAGGTAGGCACAAAGTTGAAGGAATTGGTGTGGGAATGTCAGGATAGTGGATCATATCAGAGTTGAGTAGGCTTGGCAAGTAGTTGGCTTAGTGACAAGCAGAAGATCTTTGAAGGTAAGGAACACAGACCCAAGATCATTGGGATTGGCTGAGAGACAAACATGATGAGAAATTAGTGATTAAAGCCCCGCACACATGATGAGAATATCAGACAAATGACTGTCTATTTTTTTTTTTTGCATGCTAGTCTTATATCGAAAGTGAGGAGGTTACTAAAGAAAATTCTTATACAACAGAAGAAAAATTTTAAAGTGGTGTAATATATTGTATTTTCAGATGAAAACTGTACTGATTAAACAAAAATCATATGACCTGGTATCAGATGAGAACAATGTTCGTGCTGGTCCCTTTGAATAATTTTGGACGAACGTTGTGTACTAACAGATTATAGTACGATCTCTTTGAAAGTGGTATATTTTGTTCAATTTTCTGATTGTGTGTACTAGGCTTAAGACAGACTATGAACTGAGGTGGCTCAGATAAAGAGATTATCAAAAAAAGGTAGAAAGGGACAAACACTAGGTGAGAAACTCAATAAATGCTAGGGAAACAAACTTAAGCTGGCCATAGTTGGATCAAAATTCATCCAGTTCTGCATGGACCAGCCCAGCGGCGGACTGACAATTCATGGGGCCCCCGGGCAATAGGGGATCATGGAGCCCGTGTCCTTACCCACACTCAAAGCACACCCAAAATAGCCTATAAAAAGGTACCAGGAGAATTTAATGGGGCCCCTACTGGCCCTGGGCCCTCGGGCAGTCCCCGAGTGCTTGAATGGTCAGTCCGTCCCTGGACCAGCCTAATTTTGATCTATGTATTGGCATTGTGATTGTACAGAAGTCAATTTATCAATTGGCTGTATAGTCACCAATCACCAATCGTCTGTACAACTACCCTGCTTGAAAATTTCCTCTCGAGCAGCACTGCAGGCTATATTATGGTAAGTACTGGATACAATTTTCTGTTTTCCACTTGTTTGAAATCTCTATGTGAAATTTTCTACAGAGAAATGGGAATCATGACGTCAATGCACACACTGGAGAACATTACTCTCATGCCTCTGCACTATAAAAAAATAGTCTTTAATGGCTAATATTGTATTGGTGTCATATGGTATTAAGGACACCAAAATAGGGAAATGTTTGGTATTTTTTCATTGATAAATTACATTGAAATGCTCTGAACACTGAAATCAGTTTCTATGGCCAACTCACCCATACCTTACACGTATGCCTGCTGCCCTTAGTCAAAAGGAGCTCACTCTCAAACAAATGCATGGTCATCATTATCACATGTACACAACAGTCTGCATAGTATCATGAACAATACGGTCAATGGAAATACTACTGATGACTCTCTGGGTTTCCGGGTCTACATACTAGAAGACTAGTTCAGTTTGCCACATTTCTTGCCAACCTGCAATGAATCTTTCTAAGAGTCATGTCACACTAGCAATCTTGGCCCTGGAAAATTTTTGGCCATCGACAGACCGCTGGTGTAACATGGCCTTAAGACAGTATTTGCCACAGAGGGTGGCATTTTTCACTGAAATTTATACCAACACATCAAACTAGTCTGTTACCCAGCAGCCAACAATGTGTCTACCTCTTGGAAAATACAAAAATGTGCCAACTGTGCTATAAAAATACACAGTATGTAGCACTCTCATACATCTTGGCAGACTAGGAGGGCCCCCAGGTATCTTGGTTGGCCAACCAGGCAGCACAAGTACCTTCTAGGATGTGCAACCAGAACGTCCTCCAATATCCACCAGCAACTTACACTCAGCTCTCTAGGACACTATTCAGCAGCAAAGTCTTTTCTCAAAATGCTCCTGAGCATGGACCACTGGCAATAAACCTCCTAGTAATTTGCCAGAGAGAAAAAAATATTAAAATCTCAGCAATATTTTTCTTTCTTGCTATATCTACTGAGGACACTCCAAGAGGCAGAAACAAACAATATCTTGAACATAGGGGAAACCCAACATAGGCAGAATCAATCACACTTTAGAGCTTAGGCTGACTACAGCCTAGCTGTGACACTAAATGTAAAATAGGGACCCTTCCTGTATATACACAATATATCTACATTTAATAACAGGAATCATTTTGAGAGATATTAACAATGTTGCTGCTGCCACAGAGTCCTCTAGCAACCATCTTTTTCCCTACATAAAAATAAACATTACAATTATTTTATAGTTGAATTGTCTGTGAAGCTTCATTGCATATTTCAGATTAACCTAAGAGAACAATGGGTAAAGTTACAAAAGAAAAACAAAATCACATTGGAATCCCGATTAGGAAATATACTTTTAGACTTTAGTCCTCCAAACTCATAAAAATTTGAACTGGCCTGATAAAAAATCATCTCAGAATGCTTCTTTCAAAAAGGCACTTTTGCCCAATTATTTTTATCAGCTTTATTCTTCAGCCTTTTCTAAGCATATTTTGAAGTATAGAAAATGAAAAAAAAAAATGAAAAAATTTAAAATATGCCTTAAAGCAGAGCTCCACCCAAAAAAAGGGAAGTTCTGCTTTAAGGCTTTGTCCCCCATTGCCCATTATGGATTGGCACCTTTGGGAAGCAGGGAAGAGGGGGTACCCAAATTTGACAGGTACCAGCTCCCACTTCTGTTGCAATCACTTAGGCCAGGGGTTTCTGAACTTTCTAAACAAAGGGCCATTTTACTGTTCTTTAGACTTTAGCAGGGCCGGACTATAACCAGCAGGAGTGGAAAATGCCCTGACATCAGTGGAAGTAGACAATGTCTCGGGCATGGTGTTCAGTAGGATTAAAACAATTATATAGGGCCTATGGTCAGTAAGAGGAGGAATAGTGCCCCATCATCGGTGTCAGTGGGAGGAATAGTGCCCCACCATTGGTGTCAGTGGGAGGAATATTGCCCCATCATCGGTGTCAGTGGAAGGAATAGTGCCCCACCATTGGTGTCAGTGGGAGGAATAGTGCCCCATCATCGGTGGCAGTGGGAGGAATAGTGCCCCTTCTTTGGTGTCAGTGGGAGGAATAGTGACTCATTGTTTATTACCTATTAGGTTGGTAAGGTAAAAAAAAAGACACCAGTCCATCAAGTTCAACTTGAGAGCATGTGCATGTATGTGCACGGTTGTATTTAAATCAGTGGGATGAATTATGCCCCATCATTAGTGTCAGGGAAGAAATAAGGCTCCATCATTGTTGTCAGTGGAAGACTTGTGCCCCATAATTGTTGTTGGAGGGAGAAATACTGCCTCATATTGAGCTAGTAGAGGACTAAAAATGTCCGGTGCTTATCTGTTCCTGTCCTAATTTATGATGCTAGCTTTGAAATGTGCGCACATTGGAAGAGACTCACGCTGACACACAAGTTCAGTCTATGAATACTTCTAGTTTATTATAATGAGAAAGTGAACTTATATATGCAGAATGATGCGAGAGTCATGTGACAACAGCATAAGCATTATATTAGTCTTTGATTGGTCATTTCCACACGAAAACAATCTCCGTCATGGTATAGGTGTGATCTTCTTCCAGTCCTTATCTTTTTAGGAAAACATTGTCTTCCAAATCACACGGTGGGAGGGGAGCAGTGTGTGTGAGCAGATATTTCTTAAGCAAGGATTTCTTATAGTACCACAAAGCCCAGCAGGCAGAAAATATTCACACAACATATGTATTAAAGTATAAAAGTAAATATTTATAAAACTTATAGAAATAGCGTATATATATATATTCAATAGGAAACGAAATAGGCATTTTACCAAATCCATCACAATATCAGTGAAAGGAGCAGTACCCCAAGGGCCAGATAAAGGCAAGCAAAGGGCCGCATACAGCCCGCGGGCCACAGTTTGGAGACCACTAGCCTAAGCGATCGGAAGCGGAAGTTGTACACCTCCCACCCTCCCTGTAGTCTTCTGGGACATGTGACAGGTCCCAGAAGACTATGGGACCATTCACAAAGTGCAGCACTACTGCTCATTGGGCACCTGGCTGTGAAGCTGCAAGCTGTCACAGCTGGGTGCCCACACTGAAGATGCCAGCGCCAAGGAGACAGGATGGTCAGTCAACCAAGCCAGTGTGAGGACACCGCGAGATCCAGGGACAGGTGAGTGTACAGCTTTTGTAGCTGCTGACTTTTATTTTTTTTAATTCCCACTGGACCTCTGCTTTAAGCAGCACCCCCTCACACACACCAAAAAGTTAAATAAAATTCTAGAAGCAGATGTAAACTCTTGGCATTTACATTTAACATTTACTGTAAGTTTTACTTTACATAACATTTTTGTATAAGTTGTTTTTACATTTTTTTCTTCTCTTTTTAGTATCGCAGAATCTCTGATCTCCTGCAGCTTTTCAGTCACTTCCAATAACAATAAAATACACTTTGCTTAACCACTTGCGTCCGGCCGCTGTATATAAACAGCAGGATGGTGGCAGTGCAGGGGCGGGTTGCCGTTCATAAACGGCGCCTACCATTTTGGACTGTGCACGCTCCCTGGGAGCTCGCAGCACCGCGATCCGGTGCCCGCTGTGTCCAGAGGACACCGATCTTCATACAAGGTGTTCTGTGCGAGGTCCCGATCATGTGATTACTAATTGGCCAATCAGTGATCACATGCAAGAAGTAAGCAAGATGTCACTTCTGACATCATTGCTTACTAAGTGTGAAAACTGTGAATGATCACAGAGGGCACATGGTACAAGGCTATTCACAACAGCCTTGTACCATTTGACAAGCTGTGACCAATCACAACTGACACAGTAGATCTCATTGGCTGCAAGAATGCAGCCAGAGAGAAGGAGAAATTATTGCTTTTACAGCCTTTATGGGTGTAAAATCAATCAGTGTAAAAAAAAAAAAAAACCTTCATCACCTCTAACAAGTAGTACAATGTCTCCATGGTGACAGTGTACTGCTAGGGTGACAGTATGTTAAAAAAATATAAATGGCAATATAAAAAAATCAAATAAAAATGTAAAAAAATTTTTTACAAAAATTATAATTTTTGGTTATAATCTAATTTGGGGTATTTTTTTAATTTTTTTTACTAAAAAGATGACTGAATAAATCTTGGCCAAGATTTATTATGAAATAATATTTATTTGCAACTTTTGGACTTTTCCATTTATATAGCAAAAAAAAAAAATCCCAGTGGTAAATAGATACCACCAAAATAAAGATTTATCTGTCTCACAAAATGTTGAAAAATTCATATGGGTACAGTGTTGCATGACCGCGCAATTGTCATTCAAAGTTTGATAGCGCTGAAAGCTGAAAATTGGCCTGGACAAGAAGGGGGTAAAAGTGTCCGGACTGGAAGTGGTTAAAGCATCATTTTAAACAATAAGGAAGCCTGAGCGTCACAAATCATTCCACTGAACAGGCTTTTACAAACAGTTTATTCTTAAAGCATGCAACCTTTTCATAAAGTAAGCTGTAGTACCGTCCAGCTCATGTTCAGTGTAAACTCTGGAGAGAAGCTGTGTATTCTGCTCAATATGGTTTTAATCCACAGGGGAAATTTCTGGCCATAGAAAAGAACCAGAATGTTTTACAGAACCTTTTCAGTGGTTTGGAGAACGTATGCTGCTGTGTGATTTCATGAGAATCAACCAGCCTTAAATCTCCAGCCATCCATAGCTTCAGTTTTGTACAGTTGAAAAGGCTCCTTTCTTGTACTAAAATGCTTTATTCTGGTGTCACTGCACACAGTAAGCTTTTCACAGTGTGCATTAGAAGCTACACCACCTCAAATAGAGCCCACCTAATTTCCTGGTTGGGACATTCAACATCATCTAACCCTTTCCTCCCCGGTCTGACTGTCTTTTTTCCACACCTTTCATTCATTGGATTCCATTCTTTCAAACACTAACAGACACCTATTAAGGCATTCTGATACCTGTCTGACTCCTCCCAAGAGCCAGACCATTGCTTGCACCCTGTCTTAAGAGTACTAAAGCAAAATGCTGTGTTTCTTTCAGGAATTTATATACATCACCTTGCTGACCCCACCCATCCACCCATGATCTGCCTGCATTGCATAGAGATGCACAGTTATCCAGTGATGACATCACTGGGTCTAAAATATTCTATGTAAAATGCAAAGGTTTATGTAAAATTTTTATTGGCATGTTGACAGGGTAAGGGGGGACCAGAAAATATAAGTAGATCAATCTTCTGCTTTAAAGTGTATGTGTAGCCAAAACCATTTTTTAGTTTTTGATAGAGTGTAGAAGGGTTAAATTTCCCTATCAGGTTGAAAAAAAAGAACAACTTCTATCCAAGTACAGTTGGGTCTCATGGGGCCCTTCTCTGCCTCATCTCCTCTTCCCCTCTCTACCTTCTCCCACACCCTTTCTTTTGTTCTGGTTTCCCGCCTCTTTCTCTTGCTCTTTTCCCTTCTTCTGTCTCCTTACCCTTTTTCTTTTCTCTTCTGTCTTCTTATCCCTCTGTCTGTCTCCTTCGTTACAATAGGGTCATATGTGAACCACCTTTCTTCCTTTTGGAATGAGTTCATTTCTGGCCTTTGTACAGGAGGAACTCCCATTATGCTGATTGCCCCCAGTTTTGGACCATTTCACGTGTTCTACAATGCTCACATTAGAGGTGTCTTACATTGAATTCACCAACGATCCTCAAAACTGCCGCCATCACCCCAGTACCGAAAAAACCCAACATGGCACTGAAAAATTTAAACAAACTTCATTCCATATCTAACTTACCCTTCCTTGCCAAAATTCTTGAGTGGGCTGTGAGATCTCAGTTACATAACCATCTGACTTAATAACCTACTTGAACTCCTCTAATCTAGTTTTCGGCAACTGCACAGCACAGAAACCGCTTTGGTCAAAGTCACTAACGACCTGTTAGCTTCTGATTCCGGCTCACTAACTATTCTTATTCTGCCTTTGATACTGTAGACCACAATCTTTTACTCTTTCACCTTAGAAACAATTGAGTAATGTCCCCTTCTTCAGGTCCAAGCAGTACTGATCACAATGTTTTCTGCTAAAACATTGTGATCAGTACTGTTTGGACCTGAAGAAGGGGACATTCCCTGAAAGCTTGTCCTCAAAATTGTATGTTAGTGCAAATAAAAAAAGTATCACAGACATTACTCAATTGTTTCTGTCGCAAATGCGGCTACAATCACCTCAAGCACTCTTTCACCTTGAAACCATATTTGGAGTCTCAGAATTGGCCGCTTTGGTCAAAGTCACTAATGAACTGTTAGCTTCTGATTCCGGCTCACTAACTATTCTTATTCTGCCTTTGATACTGTTGAAACCATATTTGAAGTCTCAGAATTGGCTCTGAAATGGATTAAGTCTTATTTTAGTGATCACTGTCATTTTGTTTCTCTTGGCAGATTCCAGTCTGAAGTTGGTCCAACAAAGTTCAATGTTCCTCAGTGCTCAATCCTGGGTCCCTTACTTTTTATCATTTACATGTTTCCACTTGGCCAACTGCTTAGATCACATGGGTTCAATTATCACTTCTATGCTGACAACACTCAGATATACATCCACGCTAAACCAGATTCTGCTTTGGCTGCTTTTCTCCTATCAAACTGTATGTGTGATAAAAAAAATCTTGGATGGTCCACAATTTCCTTCAATTAAACTGTGACAAGACTAAAGTCATGCATATTGGCACCCCCATCAGTTATGTAAGGCCAGTCCTGATAACCTATCTGTAGATGGCAGTGTACTTGAGCTTCAGTCTAAATTGAAAAATCTAGGGGTGATACTTGATGCTAGTTTAACCTTTGATCCACATGTACAAAATGATGTAAAGAAAAGCTGATCCAGCTGATTTGTGTTCTCCAGACTTGATTACTGCAATGCTCTACTCACTGGTGTATCTAAATCCACTATTAATGGACTACAATATGTACACAATTCTGCAGCCAGAATCCTCACCAGGTTTGGTATCTGTGATCATATTACCTCATCTTGGAGTCCTTGCAATGGCTACCTGTTAGGTTTCCCATAGACTTTAAGATCATCTTGCTCACCTATAAGGCTCTTCAGGGCTTTGCCCCCCATTATCTGTCTGAACATTTATCAACTTACTCCCCTCCTCATAAACATTGCTCCTCAAACTTTGGTCTTCTTTGTGTGTCCCCTACTCACCTACACTCAATGGGAGACAGAGCATTCTCCTGCTATACCCCAATACTTTGGAATTCAGAGTCATCTTCTCTAAACTCATTCAAATCAAATCTAAAAACGTTTTTCTATAGAGAAGCTTGCATGTAATTGTCCATTTTTTTCTTTTGTTTTATCCTATGTATTTATTGTGTTTTCTTTGTAAAGTGCTTTGAGAAGCTACCTTTATAGGTGCTAAATAAAATAAAGTTTATTATTATTCATATATGTCTTATGCTACTGTTCACTTTATACTATCTTAAAAATTGAAAAACTCAAATCAACTGTGAGACAAAAAAAGAAAGTGAACAGGTACACTTTATTGGGGCAACATAATGATGATGTGCAGGGTGTAGTAACCTTTAGGCCCCTTTTCCACTGATGACCCGATTGGGTCCGTCTGTCAGTTTTTCAGGAGGACCCCATCGGACCATCCATAGGCCCCTATGGACCGGCGGGTGTCAGTGGACAAGATCTCCCCAGAGTGGTGATATTAAGGTCAGGAGACTATGAGGGTGTTTAGGGTCATTGTTGTGCTGGAAAGTCCAAGAGCATCCCATGCACAGCTTTCGCATAGAAGAATGCAAATTGTCTGCCAGTATTTTTTGATTACATGCTGCTTTGATCTTGCCATCCGTTTTCACAAGGTTCCCTGTGCCTTTAGTGCTCACACACCCCCAAAACATCAGTGAGCCAGCACCATGCTTCACAGTGGGGATAATATGGTGTCACTATAGGTCTAGTTGACCCCTCTCCAAACATAGCGCTTAGGGTTGTAACTATTAACCACCTCCCATCCAGCCATTGTATATAAACGGCCGGACGGTGGCAGTGCAGGGTTGGGTGGTCGTTTATAAACGGCCTCCCCGCCCCCTGCTTGTGTGCGCTCCCCAGGAGACAGTGCAACACCGATCATCGTGCGAGGTCCCGATCATGTGATCACTGATTGGCCAATCAGTGATCACATGAAGAGTAGTAGTAAGCAAGATGTCACTTCTGACATCATTGCTTACTACGTGTGAAATCTGTGAATGATCAGAGAGGTCACATGGTACAAGGCCATTCACAACAGCCTTGTGCCATGTGACAAGCTGTGACCAATCACAGCTCACACAGTAGATCTCAATGGCTGCAAGAATGCAGCCAGAGAGAAGGAGAAATGATTGCTTTTACAGCCTTTATGGGTGTAAAAACAATCAGTGTAAAAAAAAGAAAAAAATCTTCATCACCCCCTACAAGTAGTACAGTACCACCATGCTGACACTGTACTGCTAGGGTGACAGTATATATAAAAAACCCATAAATAATAATATTAAAAATAAATTAAAAATGTAAAAAAATGTTTAAAAATTATAATTTTTGGTTATAAACTAATTTGGGTTATTTTTTTTTTTTACTAAAAAGATAACGAAATAAATTTTAGCCAAGATTTATGATGAAATATTATTTATTTGCAAAATTTTATAAGAAAAACACTTTTTTTCAAAATTTTTGGACATTTTCATTTACATAGCAAAAAAATTAAAAATCCCAGTGGTGAATAAATACCACCAAAATAAAGCTTTATCTGTCTCAAACAAATGCTAAAATATTCATACAGTGTTGCATGACTGCACAATTGTCATTCAAAGTGTGATAGCTCTGAAAGCTGAAAATTGGCCTGGACAGGAAGGGGGTAAAAGTGTCCGGACTTGACGTGGTTAAGCTCTGTTTTGGTCTCATCACTCCAAATTACAGTGTGCCAGAAGCTGTGAGGCTTGTTAAGGTGTTGTCGTGCATATTGTAACCGGGCTTATTTTTGGCATTGGTGCAGTAAAGGTTTCTTTGTGGCAACTCGGCCATGCAGCTCATTTTTGTTCAAGTATCATTGTATTGTGATGCTTGAAACAACCATACTATATTTTTTCCAGAGCAGCCTGTATTTCCCCTGAGGTTATCAGTGGGTTTTTCTTTGTATCCAAAACAATTCTTTTGGCAGTTGTGGCAGCAATCTTTCTTGGTCCACCTGACCTTGGCTTGTTATCAAGAGATCCCTGAATTTTCCACTTCTTGTTAACTGAACAGTACTGACCAGGGGCGGACTGACAACTCATGGGGCCCCCGGGCAATAGGGGATCATGGGGCCCCTGTGTCCTTGCCCAAACTCAAAAAAGCCTATGAAAAAGGTACCGGGGGGATCTCATGGGGCCCCCTACTGACCACGGGCCCTGTGCAGAGCCCGGGTTTCCAAATGGTCAGTCTTTCCCTGGTAGTGACTGGAATATTCAAGGCTTTGAATATCTTTTCATATCCTTTTTCATCTTTATAAAGTTCCACAACCTTGTTATGCAGGTCTTTTGACAGTTATTTTCTGCTCCCCATGTCTCCGTATCTGGCATGTTCAGTGCATCCACATGAGAGCTAACAAACTCTTTTACGATTTATACACAGACACTAATTTAATTTAAAAAAGCCACAGATGTGGGAAATTAACCTTTAATTGCCATTTTAACCTGAGCGTGTCACCTTGTCTGTCTGTACCAAGGCCAACTATTCCAGCATATGTAAACTTTTGATCATGGCCATTTGGGTGATTTCTGTCATCATTATGATTTAAAAAGGAGCCAAACAACTATGAGATAATAAATGGCTGCATATGATCATCATCCTTGAATAAAAGACAGTTTTTATAGCATGATCATTCATAATATCAATGCCAATATTTCACGATTTCTGCCAGGGTATGCAAACTTTTGAGCACAACTGTAAATACGCACCTATACAACTAGGCTAAACATGCATTTGTTTACCCTGTTTATGAAAAAAATCCTCTTCCCTGCATTTTTCAAACATATACACATAACATTTCCTGCATTCATAACAATTAATAGCCTGGCATGTTCCCTCCATTAAGAAAGCTGATGCAGAGTAATTTTCATTGAATAAAATATCTTTCATTCAGATAAATGGCTGGCATGCCGTGTTCACCACTGTCATATACTTGAATCCATTCTTAAAGAATACATAGGAGAGTGGACTCGGTGCCAGAGCTTTGCTGAATAAATGCAGAGTCATGCTGAGATAAGCTGGCATAACTATAGTGCTCACTGTTGGCACAGCTTACTAGAAAATGTATGATCAGGGTGTACATGGGCTGTGTGTTTCCAGTGAGAATTAAACACAACACTACAAAAAACACACATGCACCAACGCCCATATAATATAAAGCATACACATTCCACCAGACTAAGTAAGGATTACACTGGAGCAATGACACTCCATCCAAAACTGTTACTTGTAGTTTGGATAAAGGTAACTGTTAGAGCAAAAGTGGTTATAAACCTCAGACATGAAATATAAACAAAGCATATCCCTCTAAAGTGTGTAATTGTCTCATTCCAGAGTACTAAGTGTAATTTCTGTCTGCTGCCCTGTTCTTCTGCTATCAGCATGAGATGCTTCTGAAAAGTTTTCCTGACACCAATAGAACAAAGGTGACAGGTGAGAGAGCTCCAGCACACAGCCAGTGATTGTCAGCCTCAGCCCTGCTCCTGTGTGCTGTGTGAAGGGGGGCATGCCCCTTCCCTCCAATCACCTCTCAAAGCTCTCACTGAGATCTGCAGACTGTAACTTTGACAGCTCCCCATCTCCTGCATTCTGAAATCTCAAACAAGCTGTATAAATTCTGCAATTTGGCTGTAGAGAAGAGAGGGCTGCAAAAGACAAAAGGAAGATTTGTTTCATCTCCATATATCACCTGAGGCTAGTTACTTCACTGAGTATATATAAGGGTTTACAAGGGCAGCACAGTGGCTAGATGGTTAGCACTTTTGCTTGGTTTGGCAGTACTAGGGTCGTTGGTTTGAATCCCAACCATGGCACCACCTGCCTGGAGTTTGCATGTTCTCCCTGTGCCTGTGTGGCTTTCCTCCTGGAACTCCGGTTTCCTCCAACACTCCAAAGACATGCTGGTAGGTGAATTGGCTCCTGTCTAAATTGGCCCTAGTATGTGTATGTATGAATGTGAGTTAGGGACCTTAGATTGTACACCCCTTGAGGGTTAGGGACTGATGTAAATGTACAATATATATAAAGTGCTGCGTAAATTGACAGCGCTATAGAAGTACCTGAAATAATAATAAGACAACCACTTTAACCACTTGCCTACCAGGGACTTATACCCCCTTCTTTACCAGGCCAATTTTCAGCTTTCAGCACTGTCACACTTTGATTGACAATTGCGTGGTCATGCAAGAATGTACCCATATGAAATGTTTATCATTGTTTTCTCACAAATAGAGCTTTCTTTTGGTGGTATTTAATCGCCACTGGGCGCTTTACTTTTTGTTGAAATGCGATGAAATGCGTTTTTATTACAAAATATATGAAAAATATTTTTAAAAATACATTTCAAATATACTGTATGTCTTTAAAAATACAAATCTACATTTTTGGAATGCATTTACAAATATATGTAAAAATATATGTTGAAATTACTTTTTTATATGTTAAAAAAAATCTGAAGAATATATTTAAAAAATATATATATATTTTTTAATATATTCTTCAGATTTTTGTAATAAAAACACATTTCAGCATACAGTGATATATATATATATATTTATTGAAATATATTTTGAAATATATTGACTATGTCCAAAATTGCAGCATTTCAAATATATGTCAATATGTCAATATATTTGGGAAGAATATTTTTAAAATATATTCCAAATATATTTTCCTTCCATATGGGTATGAATGAACGATTAGCACTGTCAGGCTGCATCATAACCTGCAGAAGCCTCTCATTGCTGATCGATCACTCATAAAAGTGAAAGCTGCTCTTTGTGATCCATCCCATGGGCTGTGTATGATAGATACAAGGACAGCCACAGCGGTCTGTCATTATTATGAATGAACAATCAGGCTTGCCTGTGCATTCATAATAATAAAACGTCACTTGGCACTGCAGCTCTGTGTAATGTACCTGCTACACACACAGGTCACCGGCAGATAGATCACACAGAACCGCAGCCCCCAGTAATCTGATACCAATATGAATGAACAGCTGGTATCAATTGCCCAAAGGTCACTCATCTTAGAGAAGGGGCGGGCTCTGTGCTGGCTGTACCTGCCCCACAACAATGGGGCCACCAATCAGAAAGGGGACCAAGTGCCATATGGAATAAAAAAAATGTAATACAATATTAACCACTAGCCTACAGGGCACTTATATCCCCTTCCTGCCCAGGCCAATTTCCAGCTTTCAGCACTGTTGCATTTTGAATGACAATTGCGCGGTCATGCAACACTGTACCCATATGACATTTTTTATCATTTTTTTGTGACAGATAGAGCTTTATTTTGGTGGTATTTAATCACCTCTTGTTTTTTTTTTCTTAAACAAACCAAAAACCACTGAAAATTTTGAAAAAAAAAAGTTTTTTCTTAATTTTTGTTATAAAATTTTGTAAATAAGTGATTTTTCTCATTCACTGATGTGCGCTAATGAGGCTGCAGTGATGATCAGTGTACATGTCCCCTCCGAGGAATGCCGATTACCGGCTCTCCTCTCGAGCTGTCAGCATGACGATAACCGGCATTTTCCTGTTTACAAGCGATCAGCTGTGATTGGACACTGATGCTGATCACATGACCGAGCTGACATCTTCGGCTCTTTCTGTGGATCGGTGATCCGCTGTGTCCCAGGGCCACAGCGCACCGCCAATCGCCACGCTGTGTGCTCCGGGAGCTGCACATGTGCGGTTAGAATGGGAGGACGTCATATGACGTCCTCCCAGAATGAGAGAACCACCTTGCGTCCGTCATATTACTATATGGCGGGCGGCAGGCGGTTAAACACCGTTACAATGGCCAGGCTATGTACTGCTACAAACTATTACAAAGTTCAAATGAAATCCCAAACCAGAAATGTAAAATGTCGCATCTATCATTGGATGTGGTGGCTGCATTCGTTTTCTGTTTTTAGTTTTTTTTCCCCTCTGTTTTCACCTGGTGATCTGGCCAGTAACACGCCTCCTGTATTAGAGTGCACAGGGTCACTTTTGAACAGCAGCATTATTAATCTGGAGGGAACGGGAGTGTTAGATGTACTAGCAGTTTAAATACACTAACAAATTGAGGCCAAACTCCAGCTCACACATTATAGGCAGCTACAGGGAACCATTTTTTTTTTTAGGGGGGGGGGATAAATGTTTACATATTAAACGCTGATCATTGCAAGCACCCCTGTCAGTAGTAAATGGTTTGTCTCAACTATCTAACTGCTACATCTGCAGTATGGTGTGTTCTGTTGAAAACTATACAACCTGTTCCAAATTATTATGCAAATTCTATTTAAGTGTCACAAAGATGAAATATTTTGTTTTTCAGTTTAACTCATGGATGGCATTGTGTGTCAGGGCTCTTTTGATCACTGAAAACAATCTCGGACACCTGTGATAATTAGATTGGCAGGTGAGCCCAATTTAAGGAAAAACTACTAAAGGAGGGTGTTCCACATTATTAAGCAGAACACCATTTTCAAGCAATATGGGGAAGAAAAAGGATCTCTCTGCTGCCAAGAAGAGTGAAATAGTTCAATGCTTTGGACGAGGTATGACAACATTAGAAATTTCACGAAAAAGCATGATCATCGCACTATTAACCACTTGCCGTCCGCCTACTGTTTTTAAACGGCAGGACGGTGGCACTCCAGGGGTGGGTTGCCGTTCATAAACGGCACCCGCTATTTCTAGCTGTGCATGCTCCCTGGGCGCGCGCAGCACCGTGATCTGGTGCCCGCTGTGTCCTCCGGACACAGTGAAACAACGATCGTCGGACAGGACCTCTGTACGAGGTCCCGATCATGTGATCACTGATTGGCCAATCAGTGATCACATGCAAAGTAGTAAGCAAGATGTCACTTGTGACATCATTGCTTACTACGTGTGAAATCTGTGAATGATCAGAGGTCACATGGTACAAGGCTATTCACAACAGCCTTGTACCATGTGACAAGCTCTGACCAATCACAGCTCACACAGTATTTCTCAATGGCTGCAAGAATGCAGACAGAGAGAAAGAGAAATGATTGCTTTTACATCCTATATGGGTGTAAAAGCAATCACTGGAAAAAAAAAAATATTCATCACCCCCCACAAGTAGTACAGTGTCACCATGGTGACACTGTACCGCTAGGGTGACAGTATGTAAAAAAAACAAAAAACAAAAAAACAAATAATATAAAAATGTAAAAAAAATGTTTAAAAATTATCATTTTTGGTTATAAACTAATTTGGCATATTTTTTTTATTTTACTAAAAAGATAACGGAATAAATTTTAGATTTATGATGAAATATTATTTATTTGCAAAATTTTATAAGAAAAACACTTTTTTCAAAATTTTTAGACATTTTCATTTACATAGCAAAAAAAATTAAAATCCCAGCGGTGAATAAATACCACCAAAATAAAGCTTTATCTGTCTCAAAAAAATGGTAAAAAATTCATATGGGTACAGTGTTGCATGTCCACACAATTGTCATTCAAAGTGTGATAGCACTGAAAGCTGAAAATTGCCCTGGACAGGAAGGGGGTAAAAGTGTCCGGACAGGAAGTGGTTAAGAGATTTGTGGCTGATTCAGAGCACAGACGGGTTCATGCAGATAAAGGCACATTGAGGAAGATTTCTGCCAGATCCATGCATCAGATCAAGAGAGCAGCTGCTAAAATACCATTACATAGCAGCAAACAGATATTTGAAGCTGCTGGTGCCTCTGGAGTCCCACGGACATCAAGGTGTAGAGTCCTCCAGAGTCTTGCAACTGTGCATAAACCTTCTATTCGGCCATCGCTAACCAATGCTCACAAGCAGAAACGGCGGCATTGGCCAGAAAAATACATGGACTAATTTTCAAACAGTCCTGTTCACTGATGAGTGCCGTGCAACCCTGGATGGTCCAGATGGAAAGAGTAGTGGATGGTTGGTGGACGGCCACCCTGTTCCAACAAGGCTGCGACGTCAGCAAGGCGGTGGTGGAGTCATGTTTTGGGCCGGAATCATGGGAACAGAGCTAGTCGGCCCCTTTAGGGGCCCCGAAAGTATAAAGATGACCTCTGCAAAGTATGTGGAGTTTATGAATGACCACTTTCTTCCCTGGTACAGAAGGAAGAACTATGCTTTCCGTAATAAAATCATCTTCATGCATGACAATGCACCATCTCATGCTGCAAATATTACCTCTGCATCAATGGCTTTTATGGGGATAAAAGGAGAGAAAGTCATGGTGTGGCCTCCATCCTCCCCTGACCTCAATCCTATTGAGGACCTTTGGAGCATCCTCAAGCAAAAGATCTATGAGGGTGGGAGGCAGTTTACATCCAAACAGCAGCTCTGGGAGGCTATTCTGACATCTTGCAAACAAATTCAAGCATAAACTGTCCAAAAACGCACAAGTTCAATGGATGCAAGACTTGTGAAGCTGCTATCAAATAACGGGTCCTATGTTACAATGTAACGTGACCTGTTAAAATGTGTAAAAAGTAAAAATGTTGTTAAAAGTTTGATTGAAATAGCTTTTGATTTCAGTAAATATGCTGTAAACACAACAAATGACAATTTTCAGTTCTTACAACCTATAAAGTGTTTTATAACTTACTGTGCGTAATAATTTGGAACAGTGCATTGTAAGTTTTTTATGTTTAAAAAAAATCCTGTTATCATTAGGAGGTTTGTTCAATAAAATGTGAATTGTACTCTTAATAGTTGATAACATGAGAATTATGCTGACTGTTATTTACATCAATTATTTAGGTAAATGAGAAAAATAGCATTTGCATAATAATTTGGAACACGGTATAGACTTACTGGCCTGATCACCAGGTGAAAATAAAAGAATGAAAGACTAAAAAAGAAAACTAATGCAGCCATCACATATAAGAGCTGGTAAGCTGCAATAAAATAAGTGTTTGCTTTTTGGTTTAATTCCGCTTTAAGGTGGTTGTGTATGAACAGCATGCTTAAAGAGCTCCCAGACATGGCCAGGGCAGAGAGAACTTGCAGCCTCCCTGGAGGCTGTGGGTATTGGATCTCAGTAGTATACATCTGCGGAGAGGAAAGGTTGACTCTTTTAGGTCAGGACCAGGGGCGTATTTACCACAAGGCAAACAAGGCATTTGCCTAGGGTGGTATCTTTCAAGGGGGCAGCAACATTTTTCAGTGGGGCAGCGCTGCCCCTTAAAGAAGGGATGGAAGGAGGGACACAAGCAGCATGGGGACCAGGGGGGATCTGATAGAGGCTGCGGGTTGCTTGATGTTGTATGCAGAGCCTGACTCTCGTTTCCAGGGATGTCTGGAGCTGTGAAGTTGAGTGTCTTCTCTCTCACCGGGGTGGGGGGTGCCAGTGTATGGGGGGAGGTGGTAGTGGAAGGCTCTCTCTGGTGGAGTGGGCTGGGGTGTTGTTGGTCAATGTTAGCCACTCTTCATAGGGGAGGGGGGTGTTGGTTGGTGTCAGGGTTTCTCTGTGCGGGGGCCGATTTTTGTGTTGCCTAGGGCAGCACAAAACCTAAATACACCACTGGTCAGAACAGGATGGCAAAAAGAACAAGTGAACTTTATCCAAAAAGCACACTTATTCTTCATAGCCGGCCATAGAAGGAGTGAATCTCAGCTGGTTCAGCAGGAACAATCCATCTATGGGCAGGCTGGTTGTACTGAAGTTGATCCATCAATCGACTTCAGTACAACCAGCCTGTTGTGTTTTTTTGCATGCTATAACTGCCGGCAGTGATCATTGGGTTTTGTGGGTGGGGGAAGCAGAACACAATGGCATTGTGGGGGGGACTGACTGTGTTGATGGGAGAATTGAAGGAAAGAAATGTGCATAATCTACAGGTGAAACTCGAAAAAAATTAGAATATCGTGCAAAAGTTCATTTATTTCAGTAATGCAACTTAAAAGGTGAAACTAATATATGAGATAGACTCATTACATGCAAAGCAAGGTAGTTCAAGCCGTGATTTGTCATAATTGTGATGATTATGGTTTACAGCTCATGAAAACCCCAAATCCACAATCTCAGAAAATTAGAATATTACATGCAATCAATAAATAAGGATTGTACATAGAACAATATCGGACCTCTGAAAAGTATAATCATGCATATGTACTCAGTACTTGGTTTGGGCGCCTTTTGCAGCAATTACTGTCTCAATGCGGCGTGGCATGGAAGCTATCAGCCTGTGGCACTGCTGAGGTGTTACGGAAGACCAGGATGCTTCAATAGCGGCCTTCAGTTCTTCTGCATTGTTATGTCTCATGTCTCTCATCTTTCTCTTGGCAATGCCCCATAGATTCTCTATGGGGTTCAGGTCAGGCGAGTTTGCTGGCCAATCAAGCACAGTAATCCCACGGTCATTGAACCAGGTTTTGGTGCTTTTGGCAGTGTGGGCAGGTGCCAAGTCCTGCTGGAAAATGAATTCAGCATCCCCATAAAGCTCGTCTGTGGAAGGAAGCATGAAGTGCTCCAAAATCTCCTGGTAGATGGCTGCGTTGACCCTGGACTTATTGAAGCACAGTGGACCAACACCAGCAGATGACATGGCTCCCCAAATCAACACAGACTGTGGAAACTTCACACTGGACTTCAAGAATCTTGCAGTGTGTGCCTCTCCATTCTTCCTCCATACTCTGGGTCCTTGGTTTCTAAATGAGATGCAAAAGTTACTCTCATCAGAAAAGAGGACTTTGGACCACTGAGCAACAGACCAGGTCTGTTTTTCTTTAGCCCAGGTAAGACGCTTCTGACGTTGTTTGTTGTTCAGGAGTGGCTTGACAAGAGGAATACGACATTTGAAGCCCATGTCCAGGATCCGTCTGTGTGTGGTGGCTCTTGATGCACTGACTCCAGCCTCAGTCCACTCCTTGTGAAAGTCCCAATACTTTTGAATGGCCTTTTCCTAACAATCCTCTCCAGGCTGCGGTCATCCCTGCTGCTTGTGCACCTTTTTCTTCCACACTTTTCCCTTTCACATAACTTTCTATTAACGTGCTTTGATACATTACTTTGGGAACATCCAACTTCTTTTGCAATTACCTTTTGAGGCTTTCCATCCTTATGGAGGGTGTCAATGATAGTTTTCTGCACAACTGTCAGGTCAGCAGTCTTTCCCATGATTGTGATTCCTACTGAACCAGACTGAGAGACCATTTAAAGGCTCAGGAACCCTTTGCAGGTGTTATGGCTTAATTAGCTGATTAGAGTGGGACACTTTGAGCCGAGAATATTGCACCTTTTCACAGTATTCTCATTTTCTGAGATTGTGGATTTGGGGTTTTCATGAGCTGTAAGCCATAATCATCACAATTATGACAAATCACGGCTTGAACTATCTTGCTTTGCATGTAATGAGTCTGTCTCGTATATTAGTTTCACCTTTTAAGTTGCATTACTGAAATAAATGAACTTTTGCATGATATTCTAAGTTTTTGAGTTTCACCTGTATGGGCTGTGTAAGGCTCCATGCACACTAGCATTTTTTTCTGCTCCCAGAAGCTAAATAGTGTTATCCTATGAGTCCATGCACACTGCTATAGGCTGTTAGCATTTTTTGAGCTTCAGCGTCTAGAAGCAGAAAAAAAATTGTTATTTGGAGCATTTTTCCAGCAGAAATACTAAACACTCCTAAGGCCCCATTCACACCTGAGCGTTTAACCACTTCCATTCCGAACACTTTCACCCCCTTCCTGCCCAGGCCAATTTTTAGCTTTCAGTGCTATAACACTTTAAATGCCAATTGCGCGGTCATGCAACACTGTACCCATATCATTTTTTAGCATTTTTTTTGAGACAGACAAAGATTTATTTTGGTGGTATTTATTCACCACTGTGATATTTATTTTTTTTGCTATATAAATGAAAGTCCAAAAATTTTGAAAAGAAGTGCTTTTCTTATAAAATTTTGCAAATAAATAATATTTCGTCATAAATCTTGGCCAAAATTTATTTCGTTATCTTTTTAGTAAAAAAAAAACCCAAATTAGTTTAACCAACAATTATAATTTTTTAAACATTTTTTTTTACATTTTTATTTTTTTATATTATTATTTTATGGGTTTTTTTTTTTTACATACTGTCACCCTAGCAGTAGTGTCACCATGGTGACACTGCACTACTTGTGGGGGGTGATTATTATTCTACAGTAAATACAATAAAGAATGTAGCGCTACTCCCAAAAAATAAATACACTCATAAATAATAAAACATGTGAAATCACAAATTTACAAAATTACATAGAAAAATAAATAAAATAAAATAAAAAATATATAAATATAAATGTGATGGTGATATCAATTAATATTAAGTAGTGCCCATGATTCATTGAATCCACACAATAAAATAAATAACTCAAAACATGTGAAAAAAAACATTTCCATATATATATATGTATATAAAAACGCATACATATATATAATTATATATAACTATAATCACACGTGCCTCTTATGTAGTGAAAAAACCACTATAATAGTACAAACAACAGTGCTCTCAAAGTCCAATAAATGTTGCTGGTGACCAAAGAAAAACAGTGCTTCCAATAACTACTGTTAGTGACCAAAAACTCGTGCAGATCTCTGAGTCCATGTGAATCTGACAATCCGACCACCATCTGGATAAGCCTCTCACCTCATCACTTCGACCCTTGCGGATCAAAGAGCTTTTGTGGATCCCCCTCACAGATCCTCCAAGATAGCTATCACTCCAAATGTTGCTCTCTCAGAAAAAAAAATTCCACCTCTGGCTCCTCTCCAGGTAAGTTTTGCAGCATCAATCTCTCAAATGAGACAAAATGGATCCTCCCATAGTGCAGTATATTTTATTTGTAAAGTAGGGACAGATAACATAAAACCTTTCCACTTACGTAGCAGCCAGTCCAAAACCTCATGCTTTCGGATGAGGGTATGTATGTATGGGTGTACAGCTGAGTCTACAGGTGTACCAAGATGGCCGCCACGCCGGAAATACGTCACCACGTCAAGCCGACGCGTCGCGTCACAATGTCATGTGACTTCCTCAGGGCTCAGATCTCGGGGGATCAGGAAGGAATTTTTCCCCTGCAGGAGCAAATTGGATCATGCTTTGCTGGGTTTTTTTTACCTTCCTCTAGATCAACTGTGGGAATAGGGTATAACTTTTTTTTTTTTTTTGGTTGGTTGAACTGGATGGACTCAAAAATGCTATTACCAGCATTTTTTATCCAGCGTTTTTTTTAGATTAAAAACCCCCCACTACAGTAGTGTGCATGGAGCCTCAGGATGCAGAAAGTGACACTGATGATATTATATTGTGAGCGCAGTGCGCCATGGTGAAGCTTCGTGATGTCTGATGATGCCCCGCACTCAGTGTGTCCTCAGTCTTTCAGTCATTTAACCACTTAAGACCCGCCCCATAGCAGATATACTGCTACAAGGACAGCTCCGCTGCACATAATCACCTAAATATACATGACTGCGCATTTTCAGGTTGGGGGAGCGCATGCACACCACCCTACGCGCGCTACTATTGGCTGCTGGATATGTCAACCACTGGGTACTGGCTTGCGATTCCCAGCCTGGACTCGGGAATTGTTGGCAGGGCTGAGAGGGGAGAGATGTGTGTGTAAACAAGTCTCTCTGCTGTCAGCATGGACATGCTGCTTTGTATCTCCCTGCACAGCAGAGAAATACAAACCAGCATGCCTCCCTAGTAAAAAACACACAGCACACGGTTAAACCTTTGATCGCCCCATATATTAACCCCTTTCTGCCCAGTGTCATTAGCACGGTGTCAGTGACAGCACTGATCACTGTATTGGTGTCACTGGGGATGTCAGTGATAGTCAGTTCCCCCCAGTGTCAAAATGTCCTCCGCAGTCCCGCTATAAGTTGCTGATTGCCATCATTACTAGTATAAAAAATAAAAATTCCAGTATATATACCGCCATTTGTAAACGCTGTAACTTTCATGTAAACCAATTAATTTACACATATTGGGATTATTAGCAAAGACGTGTAGCAGAATACATTTTGGCCTAAATTTATGAAGACATTTTATTTTTTTAATTTTTTTTATTGGACATGTTTTATAGCAAAAAGTCAAAAATATTGTTTTTTTTTTTTAACCATTTGCCGCCCGGCCTATGGCCAAATGGCATCCGCAAAAATGCATTACCTTTCCAGGAGGCCGCCATATGGCGTCCTCCCGCACATGCGCAGTTCACGCGCTTGCAGAGCCGCGCAGCAGCGAGATCTGTCACCGGCCGTGTACCTCAGACACGGCCGATGACAGATCTGAGTACCGGCCCCCGTTGCCGGTACCATGTGACCTGCTGTGACCAATCACAGCAGGTCACATAACAGTTGTATACAATGGATGGCTTCATTCATGCCATCCATTGTATACTAGTGTCTAGCTGTGAATGGTCACAGCTAATCATATGCACATCACAGCTAAGCACAAAAAAAAAAACCCTGAATGAATGGATGTCATTCAGGTAAATGCTTGCTTATAGCAAAGTAATTCTTTGCTATAAGCAAATTGTGTAAAAAGAAAAAAAATACTGATCACTTCCCCAAAGTAGTACAATGTTACTATGGTAACATTGTACTACTTTGGACATAGTGAAATATGAAAAAAAAAAAGGAAAAAAGATTTAATAAAAAAAAAAAAAAAATGATTGCTATGTCGCTGTATGTTGTGCCTGCTGTTTCGCTCAGGTACCCTGTACATGTCTTTTGTACCATTATGCTCTTTATTAATAAAGACTTTTCTTTTGTAAAAAAAAAATATATATATATATTTTTTTTTTTTTTTTCACACTGTCACCAGTCAGTGTCCCTGATCACTGCCATGCCTGTTATATGATGACGCTGTACTGGAAGCTCGAAAGAGCAGGGCCCTTGATCCCCTCATGTTTTGCATTGTATTGGTATTGTTCTGTCACATGTTCTGTCTCCCTTTGTAATGTACAGCGCTGAGCGAACTATTGGCGCTTTATAAATACTGTATAATAATAATAATAATAATAATACTGCACTGGTGACAATATGTAAAAAACAATAGTGAAAATAATTTTTTATTTTTTCATTTTCCGAAAAATTATGACAAAAAAAATACGACTTCAAAAAACTCGCCATGCCCCTTTGAAGTACATCGGACTGTCTACTCTGCAAAAAGGGGTCATTTGGGGGATATCTGTACTGTTCTGACATTCTTGGACCTCAAGAAATTAGATTGGCTGTCAGTACTTCAGGATTGATCAATATTCAGATCTATCCCATAGTTTGTGAACTCTATAACTTTCCTACAAACTAAAAAATACATCCTAATTTGGGTTATTTTCACCAAAGAAATGTAGCAGAATACATCTCGGCCTAAATTTATGAAGAACAATTATTTATTTGCAAACTTTTATAACAGAAACAAAGAAAAACGTGGTTTTTTTTCAAAATGTTTGGTCTTTTTTGTTAATTTAGCAAAAAAATAAAAAACCCCAGCGGTGATTACATACCACCAAAAGAAAGCTCTAGTTGTGTGAAGAAAATGAAAACATTTTAGTTTGAGTACAATGTTGTATGACCGCGCAATTGTCATTCAAAGTGTGAGAGCGCTGAAAAATGGCTGGCAGGAAGGTGTAAAATTGCCCAGTATTGAATTAGTTAAAATATCTTTTTTTTTTGTTTATAGTGCAAAAAATAAAAACTACACAGGCGATCAAATACCTCCGAACAAAAGCTCCACCTTAGATTGTACGCCCCTTGAGGGTTAGGGACTGATGTGAATGTACAATATATAAATGTAAAGCGCTGCGTAAATTGATGGCGCTATTTAGGTATCTGGAATAAATAAATAACTAAATTTAAGGGGAAAAAAGGACACAAATTTCATTTGGGTGCAGCGTTGCATGACTGTGCAATTGTCAGTTAAAGTAACGCAGCGCCACATTGCAAAAAAATCAATTCAAATGTAAGTACAGCGCAAAAAGTCAAAAATATTGTTTTTTTTTCAAAAATTAGATTTTTATTTTAGTTTATAGCTCAAAAAATGAAAAACGCAGAGGCGATCAAATACCTAAAAAAAAAAAAAAAAAAAAAAAAAAAAGCTCCATTTGAGAGAAAAAAAGGATGTAAATTTCATTTGGGTACAGCGCTGCATGACTGTGCAACTGTCAGTTAAAGTAACGTAGCGCCATATTGCAAAAAATCAATTCAAATGTAAGTGAGGCACTAAAGCATAAGTGACAAATGCAATCATAGAGCGCTTATGTGAATAGAAGTGTTCATACAATAAAAACATCTCAGATCATATAAAATCATAAAAAACTCAAAAAATCGGACCATAAATAGTGACTATAAATAGTCCGTGGCACTACAGGTCACTATTTATGTTCAGAGTTTTTTATGATTCTATGATTTTATATGATCTGAGACGTTTTTATTGTATGAACACTTCTATTCACATAAGCGCTCTATGATTGCATTTGTCACTTATGCTTTAGTGCCTCTTACATTTGAATTGATTTTTTGCAATATGGCGCTACGTTACTTTAACTGACAATTGCACAGTCATGCAGCGCTGTACCCAAATGAAATTTACATCCTTTTTTTCTCTCAAATAGAGCTTTTTTTTTTTTTTAGGTATTTGATCGCCTCTGCGTTTTTCATTTTTTGAGCTATAAACTAAAATAACAATCTAATTTTTGAAAAAAAAAAACAATATTTTTGACTTTTTGCGCTGCACTTACATTTGAATTGATTACTGTGGGTTTGTTACCTTGCCTTTTGTGCTTATATTGCAAAAAAGTGTCCTCGTTAGGAAGAGATGTAAATCCTCTGGAGGGCAAGTGGTTAATGACGCCCAGCAGATACTAAGGACATCTAGTGGCAGAATTGAAATATTGCAGGGGACAACACCAGATAGGAGGTGAGTATAGCAGCCACAGATAGATTTAGTTTTTTTAGCCACTTCTGTGGGACTATTTAAAATGTGACAGGTCTCTATCCCCACCCTACATCACAAAAACACGTTTTGATGTTGGGGTTTTGGTGAATCTGAATGACTGATTTGTATCCTAGATTGTAAGCTCCAAGGAGCAGGGCCTTCGTAACCAGGGGCGGACTGACCATTCGAGCATTCGGGCACTGCCCGGGGGCCCGGGGTCACTAGGGGGCCCCATGAAATGACCCTGGTACCTTTTTTATAGGCTTTTTTTGGGTGTGCTTTGAGTGTGGGCAAGGACACAGGGGCCCCATGATCCCCTATTGCCGGGGGGCCCCATGAGTTGTCAGTTCGCCCCTGCTCCTTTCCCTCTTGTATTGAATTGTATTGTTGCTGTATTGTCTCCCGTTATATTGTAAAGCGCTGAGCAAACTGTTGGCGCTATATAAATCCTGTATAATAATAATAATTGTATTTTCTGACCCCGATAACCTGGCACACGCAATGCGCTCTTAGATCAGCGGTCATTGCCCTGTTGGTGACGAATCCCTTTTGATTCACAAGTATTTTGGTAAACAAGTGAAATGTTTTGATCCGTGTTGGGAGTGTGCTCTTCCCTTGGATCTTCATGTTTTCATGTTACAGACATGGGATGTGTGTGATGACCTCAGCCCTGACCACGTGTTTGTATGAAGAGGGATGCAGGTGTCGCTCTATCAGTGTGAGATCTGTTGTCAGGCTGATTGGGGTGCAGCTCGGCCTCTTCCTACAAGAATACAAGGAGAATGCCTGATTTTCCGCTCAGGAAGCCGTCCGGCGGGGGCAGGAAAGCTGTGTCCATGCCCGGCCAGAGCTGCAGCTCTCCTTATCTGCCGGGATCATTTTCATGCTGTAAATATTATACAACAAGCTGCAGAAGTGTTTCGCTAATCAAACGCCGCTACTGCTGACATTCTCCACAGGAGGGAAAGAGAACTTTGATGCAAAATTTATATCGAAAGCAAAATAATGTGAAACAATGCTATCTGCCTTCATAGAATGTTCCCACTCGCCAAAGAAAACTCCACTTGGCCGGACGGGAGTCCTGCGCTGTCCACAACAGATTTTCCGTGTAATCTGAGGCCGGCCTGGGGATTCGCCAAGTTCTCCTACTATGAATGGGAACATATTGCTGCCCTGACGTCTATGGACTGTGATAGGCCATGAAGGAGGCAGCTTGTAATGGCTATTGGCCTCAGTCATCCCTAGTTTGTAGGACCATACCCAGGGCCGGGATGTAGTTACTATACTGAGGTCTGTGGGCCTAGGCTAAGGACAACAGGGTAAGGGCCAGGGGTGGACTGATAACTCATGGGGCCCTAGGGCACTAGGGGATCATGGGGCCCCTGTGTCTTCGCCCTCACTCAAACCACACTCAAAAAAGCCTATGAAAGGTACCAGGGGCATCTCATGGGGCCCCTTACTGACCCCTGGCCCTCGGGCAGTGCCCAAGTTTCCAAATGGTCAGTCCGCCCCTGGTAAGGGCTCATTCACATGTGCGGCTAATACTGCCACTCCTCTGAAAAGCAATCTGCTGTGGATCTCTTTTCAGAGGAGAGTTGACAGGCAGTGAGAAGGGGATATGCTACCTCCTCGCCGCCTGTTTTAACCCACAAAATGTTAACCCACCATGCTGAAACTGTGTACATTACATGCAGTTGTAGGGAAGTTGTGACACCACTCCTTTGACTTGAATCGGTCACTTTCAGCAGTGGTATCGCCCACCGAATGTGACATGATGTTTACTTTTTGCTACAGCATATTTGCCTCCCTGGGTGGCTGCATGTCCTTTTTTAGGCATTCAACCCATGGCTCATCTGTTTGCTTTTACCACCCCCCAGTTGCCCTTTTGAACAAGCCCTAAAAAAGGGCAGTACCAAGCTTCAGAATCTACAAAATGTGTTAAACTTGTATTGCTTTTTTCTCTATTCTTTCCACATTCATGGCTAAGTTCAGCAAAGGCGAGTAAACATGCTTAAAATAAATATTTACATAGACAAACTGTGTTCATCTAAAGCAGTGGTCTCCAAACTGTGGCCCAGGGGCCAGCTGTGGCCCTTTGCTTGCCTCTATTTGGCCCTTGGGACACTAATCCTCCAACTGACACCAATGATGAGGTACCATTCCTCTCACTGACACCATTAATGGGGCACTATTCCTCCCACTGACACTAATGATGAGGCACCATTCCTTTCACTGATACCATTAATGGGGCACTATTTCTCCCACTGACACCAATGATGAAGCATCATTCCTCTCACTGATACCATTAATGGGGCACTATTCCTCCCACTGACACCATTAATAGGGCACTATTCCTCTCACTGACACCAATGATAAGACACCATTCCTCTCACTGATACCATTAATGGGGCACTATTGCTCCCACTGACACCATTGATGAGGCACCATTCCTCTCACTGACACCATTAATGGGGCACTATTCCTCCCACTGACACTAATGATGAGGCACCATTCCTCTCTCTGATACCATTAATGGGGCACTATTCCTCCCACTGACACCAATGATGAGGCACAATTCCTCTCACTGACACCATTAATGGGGCACTATTCCTCCCACTGACACCAATGATGAGGCACCATTCCTCTCACTGACACCATTAATGGGGCACTATTCCTCCCACTGACACCAATGATGAGGCACCATACCTCCCACTGACACCAATGATGAGGCACCATACCTCCCACTGACACCAATGATGAGGCACCATTCCTCCCACTGACACCATTAATGGGGCACTATTCCTCCCACTGACACCAATGATGAGGCACCATTCCTCTCACTGACACCATTAATGGGGCACTATTCCTCCCACTGACACCAATGATGAGGCACCATTCCTCTCACTGACACCATTAATGGGGCGCTATTCCTCCCACTGACACCAATGATGAGGCACCATTCCTCTCACTGACACCATTAATGGGGCGCTATTCCTCCCACTGACACCAATGATGAGGTACCATTCTTCTCACTGACACCATTAATGGGGCACTATTCCTCCCACTGACACTATCGATAGAGCACTACTCCTCCTGCTAAGACCAATGATGGGACACGATTGCTTCCATTGATACAAACCATGGGGCACGATTCCTCAGGTTAAAACCAATGATTGGGCACTCTTTACTCTCACTGATGCAGAAACATGTTTCGCTCACAATGGCCACAGTCCGGCCCCCCGAAAAACTGATGACAGTAAACTGGCCCTTTGCTTACAAGGTTTGGAGACCCCTGGTCTAAAGCAATGTGTCAAAGTCTCTCCATTCACTTTCATCTAAATGCTCTTTCTGAACGTTCATCCATGTCTACCTAAGCCCGTGTGACTTGCAGGTTCAAAATCGCATGACAAGTTGCATCCCATTCCCAGCAATGGCCCCATTTCAATTGGTGCGACTCAAGTCATGACTTTGAAAAAGGCTCCTACACTATTTCATGCGACTTCATTGTGCCTTACATTGACATCTTCTAATGGAGCTGCACCGAGTGGCAGCAAGCTGAAATTATACAGAATAGTCGGCTGTCAAAATCACACAACCCTTTAAGCTGCATTAATATGAACTCCCGGCTGAACATGAATAAAATCTTCCACCACCACTTAGGCTGGCCATACACTATACAATTTTCTGTCCAATTTCAGCCCAATTTCCTTTACATTTACCTTCAACTATGTAGTGCAAGAGTCTGCCTAATTGGATACAACTGAAAGTGTTGTTAGGTTTGACCTCCTATTATATGGTTTTTGGTAAATCTAAACCAAAAATCTCAAGAAAATGGTATAATGTATGGCCAGCCTAAGTGCCCAATTTTGAGTCGGCCCACATTACTGCTTGACCCCAGAATTATAAGGGATCAAATAAAGACTTTTTGCAATTTTTATCAGCATTCTTGGAAAGGGTCAGGGACTTTTTTTAAAAGCAAAAATCAGTGTTTTTGCTACAATAGATTTCAATGGAGAATCTTCTGAAATGTACGGTAGTGTGTTTTTGCTGTGTTTTGCATTTATAGTCTGTCCAGCAACATAAAAAATTCCACTTTAAAAAAAAAAAAAAAAAAAAGCTGAACAAAATGCAAAACCTGGTGAAAACACATGTGGAAAAACGCAAAATGAACTGTGAAAAGCACTGCAAAACAGTCAAAAAGCAAACTGCATAGGTGTGAATGGAGCCTAATGCCCCAAACACACGATAAGAAAATCGTACAAAACATTTAGCGTAACCACTGATTGAACGATTCTCTTCATTGATGAGCAGGATGTTTTAAGCGATAACGGTATTGTGAACAAAAAAATTCAGTTGAACAACAGTGAAAAATGTCGTTTCGCATGCGAACGACCGATTTCTATGCGGTCGTACGAAAAAAATCTATCAAGCGCTATCACACATGAGCGGAAACAGAAGATGACCCGGATGTTTATGTCCAAGGAATCTTCGTAAACACGAATGAAAAATCCAAATGTTAAAAGTAGATTGGCCTAATGAGATAATGAAACCAGAATTCTGCATATTATATTTTATGTATCACTATTTATGTATATAGGTCATGTAATAAACTATATTATACTCATTGCTGGTCATTGTGTATATCACTCATTCTGGCTGGATGGGCGTGGCTACAAGGTCACATGCATACTGCATCACTTCCACTTGTACAGAAAACATGAACACTATGTATTGCCCGACGAACAATTTTTTAAGATTGGCCACAATGTTGACCAACGTACGAATGCCTCTTGGTCGTCAGAAGACCGATCGGTTGATTTTCTAATTGTGTATTCCCACCTTTAGGCAATCCCTGGAAACCTTTCTTTTCAGGGGAGCCTATCCTGCCTTCAGCTAATAACTAATGCAGGCCATAGATGGGTCGAGAACCGGACGTTTTTAAAAAAAACTAAAAATCGGTCGTTCAATAGGCCGACGTTACCACCAACAGTAAAAAAAATTGGCTGATTTTCATCCCATCTATGGCCGGCATTTAATTACTTCTGTCCCTGCAGAGAGCTCCGCTATTATAATTGACATGAAAAAGTATTGCGGTTACAACATTGTATCTATTTGTATCCATTTCGGATACAGATGGTTTTATTTGGATACAAATGGATACATTGTTGCAACCGCAAGACTTTTTCATGTCAAATATAATAGCGAACTGGAATTCTTCTTCTTCTTCCTTCTTCTTCTTTTTTTTCTCCTCCTTTTACTTCTTCTTTTTCTTCTTCTTCTTTTTCTTGCAGGTCACGGCTCATGCGCAGATTTTTTATCGGTAAAAAGATCGGTCGATTTGCCCATCATTGCCGCGAAAATTGTCTGATCGGCAAAAATCGGCCGATTTTTTTCCAACTTTACCGATAAAAAAAATGTGCCAAAATCCAGAAAAATGGTAGAACAATTAACCTATTAACAGTGCGGAAATCGGCTGATTTTTTTTTCGGCCAAAAAATCAGCTGATTTTCGACCCATCTATGGCCTGCATAAATCTTCTATTTGTCCCATCAGTTCATCCCCCGCTGTCGTTACCTTTTGTACCACCAGCCCCTCCCTCTTAGATTGTAAGCTCCAAGGAGCAGGGCCCTCCTAACCCTCTTGTATTGAACTGTATTGTTGCTGTATTGTCTCCCGTTATATTGTAAAGTGCTGAGTAAACTGTTGGCACTATATAAATCCTGTATAATAATAATTTAATTTCTTCTATCAGAACACTGCACATCCTTGCATTTTTTTTCCTTATCCAGTTCCTCTTTAATCTTTCAGAGAATTTTCAGATGACAATTTTGGGATATGTAGTTCTTTTTCCTGTGGTTTTTGTTTACAATATATACATGTTCCTATATACCATGTTTAGCTCCGAATCTTTAAAGGGAACACTGAGTTTAGCTGGTTTATATTAGTTGGTGTGAGTGCCCTCTGGTGGCACATGAGGTAATTGTCGGCTAATGCATGTGAGCTCTCCTGCTCTTGGCTGATGGCTATTTCTACACATTTGGTGTTAATCAATGGAATTATTCTCTGCACACACATGCTAGTAAAGACTTGACCTCTGTTAAGTTGTGGCTTCTGGTACTATCATGTGTTTTTCACATCAATATGAATTAAACAAAAATGAAAAAGTGTCCGACACCTCTGCCTATTGTGAGTGCTCCAATAGGAAACTAAATAATGAGGAAAATAACACTGCTATAAATCAACAAAAATACTCAAAACAACCAATCTCACTGTTGCATTTATCAAACAATGTTACGTGTACCCATTTACATTGATTGAGTTATTTATTTATTATAGATACATATATAGTGCAATTTACACAGCACTTTACATATATATATTTTACATTCACATCAGTCCCTAACCCTCAAGGGGCGTACAATCTAAGGTCCCTAAAACAATCATACATGCACATATTAGGGCCAATTTACCCCTGGTTTACATATCTGCCTTCATGCGGGTCGCGTTTTGCGTGGGCACGAGAGCCCATTCATTTGAATGGACTCCTATGCCCCGGGACACGCAGGGAAGAAGTCCCTGCACTACTTCTGAAAATGCAGCCCGCACGGGAACCTCGGTTCCCTGTACAGTTGTGATTTCCAGTGCGGGCTGCGTGCCATTAGAATTAATGGCACCCGCCCCCGAGGGTCTGCATTTCTCTGTGTGGGTGGTGCGGCTGCACGGATTTTGTGTGGATCTGCAGTGGCACAACCCGCACAGGTGTGAACCTAGCCTTAGGCTGGCCATACATTATACAATTATCTGCAGATTTTCTGCCCAATTTCCTTTAGATTTACCTTCAACTATGTAGTGCAAGGGCCTGCCTAATTGGATACAACTGAAAGTGTTGTTTAGGTTTGTCCTCCTATTATATGGTTTTTGGTAAATCTAAACCAAAAATCTGCAGATAATTGTATAATGTATGGCCAGCCTTAGACAGGATCCATTTCACCTCCCAGCATGTCTGAGTGACAATGACATTTATTATCCTTAAAGTGACAAAAATAATATAAATCACTATAAATCACATAAACATGTCCATCACATAAGCCCCTTCAATTGTTCCTTCTCCAAAATGAAGAGAAATACGTCTTCTTTAATCCTTCATATGCCTCAACAGCACAAGTGAGTCCCACCACCATTCATCAACCTGTGGACCTGTTTCAATAGTGTAAGCAATAGGTCATATGCGCCTTCCCCTTTAGGGGTCTATTCCCAGGGCTTCACCACTTTCTCCCTCCTGGGGGAGAGAGAGGATCCCCTGCTAACTGTCAAAATGGGGGAGCGGGGGTTGGTCCTTTCACAACATGTTACATGTTACACTCTGAATATGGGTGTAACCAGTGGCATATTTACCACAAGGCAAACAAGGCATTTGCCTAGGGTGGCTGTTTTTAGGGGGGCAGCACCACCCCAGGAAGAAGGGACATATGCGACATGGTGACAAGGTGGGATCCGAGAGAGGCTGCGGGCTGCTTGATGGTGTATGCAGATCCCAACTCTTTCTCTCTGTTGCCGGGGTTGTGTGTTAGTGGAAGGCTCTCTCAGGTGGGGGCAGGGGTATTGTTGGTCAGGCTCTCTTGGGTGGGGGGGCAGGAGTAATGTTGGTCAGGCTGTCTCGGGTGGGGGGGGGGCAGGGGTATTGTTGGTCAGGCTCTCTCAGGTGGGGGGGCAGGGGTATTGTTGGTCAGGCTCTCTTGGGTGGGGGGGGGCAGGGGTATTGGTAGTCAGGGTGTCTTGGGTGGGGGGGCAGGGGTATTGTTGGTCAGGCTCTCTCGGGTGGGGGGGGCAGGGGTATTGTTGGTCAGGCTCTCTCAGGTGGGGGGGGCAGGGGTAATGTTGGTCAGGCTCGCTCGGGTGGGTGGGGGGCAGGGTATTGTTGGTCAGGCTCTCTTGGGTGGGGGGGCAGGGGTATTGTTGGTCAGGCTCTCTCAGGGGGGGGGGCAGGGGTATTGTTGGTCAGGCTCTCTCAGGGGGGGGGGCAGGGGTATTGTTGGTCAGGTTCTCTCGGGTGGGGGGGGCAGGGGTATTGTTGGTCAGGCTCTCAGGGGGGACAGGGAGTGTGGTGTTGGTCGGTGTCAGGCTATCTTCTCCAGGGGACGTCTGATTTTTGTGTTGCCTAGAGCAGCAAAAAACCTAAATACACCACTGGGTGAAACATGTCACAAAAGGAGAACATATACTTTCATTTATTTATTTTCTTTCACACCTGCTTTCTTTGATTACAGTATCTTCAAAACACATGTTCACACGTCCAGCAAAAGCAGCGTTGTGACCTTGTAATCTGCTGATCTGCCTTTGCCTGCCGGGTCCCACATCCCCAACTTCTTTGCTTATGTCATCAGGAGCTGGCGCTCTCTTCCAAGTTCTTGCAGCCAAGCCCCAGATGATGTGCCATGGCACATGCCCAGTGTGTTTTGGATTGCCCCATAACCTACACAGATGTGTGATGTGAGTCTTCAGAACTGTTACCCCCGGCTCACATATCTGCATTCATGCAGGCCACGTTTTGCGCGGACACAAAAGCCTATTCATTTGAATGGACTCCTGTGCCCTGGGACACACAGCGAAGAAGTCCCTGCACTTCTTTGGAAACCACAGCCTGCGTGGGAACCTCGGTTCCCAGTATGGTTGCGATTTCCAGTGCTGGCAGCATGCCATTAGAGTTAATGGCACCCGCCCGCAGGTCCACATTTGTCTGTGATTTTTGTGCGGACTTCAGCGGCACCACCTGCACATACAGTATGTGAACCTAGCCTTAATGGCAATCTC